>NC_055685.1:37164965-37471393 GCF_017639745.1 Melanotaenia boesemani | reverse complement strand
CTATTCTGCAAACACAGGAGCAGCAAACAGGAAGTGGTAGCCCAGTAGTTAGAAAGGCGGACTTGGCGTAGGAGGACGCAGGTTTGACTGGTTGTTCTGGCTCTTGAACGAGACCTTTAATCCCCAAAATGATTCCTCTGTACTAAAACATGGCAGCCCACTGCTCTTTAGTGAGTCTACAGCTGATCGAAAGTTATTATTATTATTATTATTATTATTTCTACCTCCTACTGCTATGTAATTCTTAAGTGTTGTAATTGTAAGCAGATAATGACATTAATTATGCCTTAGTTAGGATTGCATATATTTTTCCTAATTTCCTGACTTTCAATCCAGCTGTTTTGCATAGAAACAGCTGGACTGAAAGTCAGAACACTGGAAAAAACGTAATAAAAAAAATATTAAGATGGAAAAATAAACCAGGTTAAAAAAAGAAAGAAAAAGACATCACCGTCAAACCAATTTAAGAGTAAGTCTGCAAGAAAGGAGCCTGTGTGCCTTCAGGCAAAGCTCTGGGCAAAACATGTTATCCTAAAGAATTTCACATAATACAACGTCTTCACCAGTCACTACTGTTACATAAGTTCAAAACAGCTTGCCCTAATGTTAATTAAAGGAACCCTTGGCCGGTTACATCATATAGAAGAATTACAGTATACAAAATATGTGACACTCCCGCCTTGTCCATGAAATACACTCATGAGATCAATAGTGGTAACAGCTATTGATCTTGGTGATTAAATACATAAAAGTTGTGGAGGTGGGAAATACATCAAGCAGCTGAGTAGAAAGTTTGAGGAGGCGTTGCTGGCTGAGACTTGGAAGTGGCAGCTCAACATTAATGAGGTGGATGGTGATAACAGGTATTATAAAGCTAATGGTATCATAAGCCACCCTGGCACCAAAAACCAAGGTTCCTCCAGAGTGCATCATCCATGTGCTGCAGCCACTTCCCAGCGGCTGTTGTTTACTAGTAACAAATCTGTTCTCCGTCTAGTTAGTTACAACAGATTTGCAGAGATATTATTGGTTGCTTAATTTGACCTGATTTCTCCCTACAGCCATGACACTTCATCTCATTTATTGAGCCAGCGGCGAGTAGCTTTAACAAGCTCATTTTCAGCCTGTAACTGACTAATAGTTTTCAGACCAGGTCAGTGTGAATGTAATCAGCTGTAAGTTGGTGCTTAGCTGTAGTTAAACACAACCCTCTGGACTTAACTTTGAGGCAGCGGCAAAACTCTTTAGAGAGACATCAGAATCCATGTTGGGACAAATAGGCTGGAGTGAAGCATTGCTGTAATGCTTGTTTCTCTTTATGACTTTTCTTCTTAAATTACCATTCAGGTCAGCCCCCTTCTGGAGTAAATTGAGGTATTTTTAGACTTAAAACTCCTTGTGACCTTTTGAGGCTCTTATCTCTTGACTGTGAGCGCTTTGTGGAGACAATTACTCACTGATGTAGTCCCAAGTTGGCTTCTGAGAATAAGGCCAGTGTTGCTGCTGCCAAGTGAGTGAGTTATGTAAACAGCCTGCAACAGAGGAACAGTAGAAGCTCATTACACTGAAAATAAGTTGTTTTATTTCCTCTGCTTGCCTTAATTTACCTTTTTTCTCTAAGCCACAAGCCCAGACTTCCTTTCTCTAATTTGTTCAGTTATTTAAAGCACCCCCGTGCCCTGTAGCTACTTTGAAATTGTTTTGTTTTTGTTTTTTTCTGAAAATTTATTGGCAGTATTATTTAAGGGATACTGTGCCTCTCCATTTATTTGCTCTCCTAGAGACGGTAAAATGATTAAGTTATTCATTAACTACATCTTAGCCATTAACTGCTCCATACATTACAATCACAGTTGTTTGGAATCAGTCTTGTTTTCATGTGACTGCTTTACGTCTAACTTGATTTGTGGATGATTGATACCTTCATTGAAGTTAATGGGCTTCTAAAACAGAGGCTGAAAGTAAAAACATCCTGCAACTCTGATGATAAAAAAGGGTTTGTAAATCATTTCATTCAGGCAAAATCTGAACAAAACTCTCTGCATTAATGCTGCAGGACCTTGATCGGACCCCATACCATCACAGAACCCTGATGTGACCCCAGACGGTCACAGAACCCTGATGTGACCCCAGACAGTCACTGAACCCTGATGTGACCCCAGACGGTCACTGAACCCTGATCCGACTCCAGACCGTCACAGGGTTTTGGACTTGTTGCTGAAAACAGTACTCCTTTCTGCGCTTTGCTGTATTTCTTACAGCAAAGATCTAGAATACTGATTGATCTGACCAGAGTCCCTGTTTCTGTTGTTTGATGGTCCATCCGTTACCTCTGAGTCCAGAGATGTTGATGCATCTGTTTGTGAACTCTGTATTGGAGCGTTTGACAAATGTTTCCACAGTGATCCTTGTTCTTGTGGTTCTATCAGCTGTTGATAAGGATGGTTCTGGATGCATGTCCATCTGAGGAATCAAGATCATGACGTCCAGCTTAAATTTGCTCCCTTGTTCTTTACACACTCAAATTCCTCCAAACTGCTTGAATGGTTCAGTGGTACTCTGATGGTCGATGGAGAAACAAACAAATCCCTCCCAATCTTCCTCTGGAAAACATTATTTTTAAACTGCACAGTGTTTTTCTCACATATTTGGTGATAAGCTGAAAATCCTCAATAACTGAGTCACTGTCATCACCTTTTTATGAGACCATTATGAATTTTTCATGTAATTACTGGTCTGCCTCACTAGATCTGAGAAGAAGCGAGAATAAGATTTTTATTGCCGCTTTTAAACAGTGCACTTATATAAACCAATGTTACTGGGGTTTTAAGCATTTGTATTTATGGCAGGGTTTCTTCTCTTCATTTATTGTATTTTTTTGAATGTAAGTTTCTATTCCTTTTATATGTGGTATTTATCATGCACCACTGCTAAGCCCTTAATTCACTACATGCTTTATTTTGTTTCTAAATGTATGAGACAAATAAGCTTCTTTGACTTTGTCAATCCCAACTTACCTTGGAAATATGTTGCAAAAATACACACTTGGGTGTATATTAATATATGAAGATTAGACAAAGCATCAGAAATACTCCTTGGCTTATACTAGCAATGAGCATTTTAAGTAATGTTTTAAGTCAACTTGTGATGTCATGAAATAAAGCAATGAAAAATATTTTATCCCCATCAGAAAATTGTATGACGTGTGTGCTCTACACACAATTGGTTTTTAACATTGTGTAGGCTGTAATGTCCTTGTACAGTAAGTAGATGAGAAAGTGGGTCAGGGAGATGTCGAGATTGAACTTAGGCTGGCTGCGTTAGGAGGCTGTAGTCTCTGTGTATGGAGACAAACGAATGCCATGGGGCATAGCGTATGCTCAGCTAAACACTGCACCCATAGCAGAGTTCAGCTACAATAAAACCAGTTATTTTTTTGTCGTGTTTCTCCTGAAATGCAACACTTTTGTCAGCATTTAGTAACCATGCTGCTCTGGTTTGCTGCTTCCACTATCTGTTAAATCCCCTGCACAAACAGCTGTTTAACCTTCCTGTTTCCGCCTCCAAACTGAGGTCAGGAGGAGGCGGCGAGGCAATTCCTCCTGGGCTGGAGCTGCAGCTATCTCCAAGGTTAATTCCCTTCTCTTTACACAGCTGATACTAGTTGTGGCAAACCTGATGGACTTTGCTAGGTTCCATTCAGGTCCTATTTTCAAATTTCACCATGGAGCGATTTTTCAGAAAAGACTGATGTTTGTGATTTAGAAAAAACAAAAACAAAAACAAATCTAGGGACAAAAAAAGGTAAACTTTTTAAATGATAAAGACTGTTTCATTGGGCGGAGTCACCTTAAATATTCTTGAAGTTCAGATCTCAGGGGGTAGCTTCCCTGGTTTAGCAGCTGCTTCATGTACAGAGGCTCCAGCTCCTCAGTGCAGCCATCCCTGGTTCAAGTCCTGGCATGAGGCCCTTTGGTGCATGGCATCCCCCCCTCTCTCTGACTCTCTTTCCTGTCAAGCTACCATCAAGTAAAGCCTGTAGAGCCCTAACCTGTTCTAAAAGAAAGGGAATATGAAATTACTTCTGTTGTGACTTGGCATTGCATAGAAAACTAGACCAAAATAAATCTGACCTTACAGTGGGTCTCATTGGGGGGAGGGTGGTGTCACCCCATAATATAATGAAGAACCACTGGAATCATTTGTTAACAGTGACTTAAAAGCTTAAAATATGAGTGTAATTTGATCCCAGAGTTAGAATTTCCATCTGAGTGAAAGAGAGATAAAAATCTTGTCTGTGAAGTCAAGCTTTGCCAGCCGAAGATGACCCCTGGTGGTTGTTGTTTTTCTCTGCTGATACAAAATCTGCAAATTACTTGCTGCAGTGGTGTGATTTACATATAATATTCCTCAATTTCTTTTTTAAATTCCTGACTAAAATTCTCTCAAGCTTTGCCTAGTTAATCTTACTTAAATTATTTGGTGTTCGCCAAACAAATCGTGACTTACATTTTTCTGTTTTTGCTTTCATATTCTACAAAATTTGCCCATTGTGGTTTGACAGCACACCTTTGAACAGTGGTCATCCACATGTAAGCGCATAGACCCCAAAGTTGTATTAGCTGGTCAGAGCAGTATGCACAAATTTAGGCTGAGAGCTGACAAATTTAAATTCTGCTTCTTCAGATTCCCTGAGGACCCAACGCTTCACACATCAACAGATGCACACAGGGTTTAACAAGAATGGGAGCTCTCACGGTTCAGATGTGGTGGCATGTGTTCACAATGCTCTGCAATTTCATTACTCTAAGATGGTACACAACATACCCAGATCCAAGTAAACTTTCATTTGTGTGTTTGTATTTCTAATGAGAGGAGCAGCAATCCATTAAAGCTTGAATTGTGGCAAGAAGCTTCTGTCTCAGAGGCTGCAGCAGCTTTGTTACACAGTCTGAACTGGAACACATGAGAGACTCAGCCAAAGCTCTCCATGGCACCGAGCTGGCAGCCTCCTGCAGACGGAAGGATTAATGCCATTAGTCAGGTGATGAATGGCTCCATGTGAAGGAGTAATAAAACAATAGATCATGACTAAATGATCGTAGAGGGAGCTGTCTTTGGCAGGTTAATTTTAGACAGCAGCGGAGAAAAAAATGTACATTCCACTGTGAAATAAAACATAATAAAACAGCAACAGGAACTAAAAATGATCTTAATAAGCCTCAGATAAAGTCCTTGATTGTGCAAGAGGAGGATTTGTTGAAGTGAGTGGGCACATATGAAACATATCAAATATAAACTTGGGAACGGTGTACAAAATACCTGCAGGTCAAGCATTGCCATGATTCATCAGGCAATGTTTAATTGTGCTTTTCTCTTGTTGTGGCTGGCATGATGAAATGGGGAATGGAGCTCTGGAATCAAAGGGAAATTATGGATACAGTGAAGCACTGATGGTTACATGGCAGAGAGTGGTGGGTGGAACAGATGGGGTATGGAATAGCAGATATGTATTGTCACTCCGTTGTCAAAACAGCAGATGGGGTTATGCTGCCAAGCCGGCATGGAGATAAGAAGAAACTCCTCTGCTGCTTGTTAGCCTGCACTAAAGATCGCTCCCGACTCTTTAAATGAACGCAACAATTGCATGAAACAAAACACAACAGGGTGGTGAGCTCCGTGCCTCTGCAGCTTCATTTTCTTTTTTCTTTTTTTTTATTTCACAAATGTTTTGTTTTTTTTTTATTTTTGGTTGCTGTTGCAGAGGAACCCAGCTAAGGTGGGTTTTGTGATTAGAAGTATAACCTTTGTGGGTGATCTATGTGATTTTATTTGAATAGTCGCATCAAATTCAGTTCAGCTTATTTGTTTCACACCAATTCAGACAAGTCAGTCCAATTATAATCCCAATAAAATAAATCCATTTTATCATCCACATTAATACAATTTATGATAACTGTGTTCATATAAACCAAGTCATAAAAATAGTTACATAATGAAGGAAGCCGACAGGTTCTATCTAATCTTCTTCTTGATTCAATCCTCCACCTTGAGTTTAAAGTCGAGAGAGGAAAACCTTCCTTTTAACAGGAAGGAAAACCACCACTAGAACAGAACCAGGAAGACAAGCTATCATCCTGGATTGGTTGCAAGAGGAAGGCTGGAAAGAGGGGCCAATAAGCACCATAACTCTAAGCCAGATATAACTTCTGAGAAACATTAATGACAACAACATTATATTTCTACATGGCGAGTGACAAAAGAGACCGGAGAGGAGCAATCCAATCCTGTTACTGGACAGAACTGTTCTTATCCGATCAGGACATGAAGGGCGTATCCAGCTGAATGGAATTTCAAAAAATCTCTCAATTTCTTTTTGTCATAGACTGTTTTTTACTTGATTCCCTCATTAAGTCCAAAGATCAATAGAAAACTATAAGTAGAGGCTAACCTCTTCACCTTAAGCTCTGTAGGTGTTTAGAGCTCCTCCAGCTGGAGTAAGAGCCGCTGATATTTGAACATCCATGGTGACCTTTCTGTATCCCTGAGATTGCCACTGGGACTGTATAAGCCTGTCAGTCCACTTATAGCTCTCCATGATGGAGTAACAAAGCTGTCAGATGTGGTTGATAGAGGAAAGATGCTGGGGGTGGGGGTGGGGGGTGGTGGCAGGTATGTGTGTAAGAGGTCGACAGTAAGGTGGATCATGGGAACAGAGGGAAGGAAATGAAGCAGTAAATGAGAGCAAATGAAGATTGATGGAGTCTTATTAAATAGCTCATTTCTGTCTATTCAAGAGGCTTCAGTGGCATCTTCCACTGGCACAGCAAGCACATGAATAGATATAAGTAAATGATTGTGAGCTTGTTTATCCGTTTCAAACACAGTGTTATTCGCCATCGCTACAGCTGAGACAACGCCTGATATGAAGGTTAGAAACATCTAATCAAATGATCAAACCTGTTCCTCTTCAACATACTGACAGAAGGAAGCAGAAACACTGCATTTTCTGACCAGAGAATGCAGGTGAGACAGTTTATATCACTCATCATGATTGTTGTTCGTGGTTAGCAGCAGGAGGCCGATTCGTTTGATACCAAACCTTGACTGGAAAGCTTCTGTCAGTGATGTCTGCAGCTTTATTGCTGCATCACGGTTTTGTTCCGCCGTCCATGGCGCGGCAATTTTTACCGGGAGTGTGTCAGGTGTGGAGCACCCCATAGTGCAGTCCACCTCGAAGGATTCGCAAGACCACAAAATCACAGGAGGAGTGGAGAACTGTGGAGTGGAGAACTGTGGAGTGGAGAATGCAGTGAACGGCGAAACTGACACATTGTGGATGCGTGAATCACCAAAAATAGACTCAGCGCATAAATCTAGCGGAGCACCGTGACAATGCTCTTCTAGGACATGCTGCGGCGCACCCAGTGGAAACCAAAAGATTGACTAAAATGGCTGCAGATAGCAGCCGTAGCGTGCACACACCCAGTGTAAAATAGGGGTTACGCTCCGTCAGGCAGACCTTTACTAAATGAGCAGCAGAAGCAAAAAGGTGACAGTCCAGGAGGCTCTGGAAGTCGTCTTTGATCATGACAGTGAAAGAGAGGATGTGTCTGAAGATGAAGACTATGCTGAGTTAAATTCTGATTCTAATGATTCTGATTTTGAACCAGATGAGGGAATTGATATTCCTATTCCTCGAAGCAAAACATTCATGTCAAAAAGTGGTGAAATACGGTGGTATTCATCGCCAACTATGCATCAAGCAAAACTGTGCAGAAAAAATAATAAAGACAGTGACAAGGACGACTAGGATGGCACTGACTCGTGTGACAGACATCGAGTCAGTTATTGAGCTGGTCATGCCTAATTCAATAAAGAAAATGATTCTAGATATGACTAATCTAGAAGGGAGGCGTGTTTTTGGGGAGAACTGGAAGGAGCTGGATAAAACACATTTAGTTTCAACATGTATTTTTTTTTATGAAAAACAAGTGAATTATCCTAATTGAACCATTACATGTGAGACGTAAGGCACACCACTGCACTAAGTATTGATAGAATAGTTAGTAATGGAGTTAGTAATGAAATATTAACAATGCTTGTTAGGATTTTTTTGGTTTTGGACATCTTTCAGATAATTATACATGCACCGGGTCAAATTGACCCGGGAACATCATTGCTGTTCCTGACAAATGAACATAACAGGAGTGTTAAAAAAGCAAAATACACTTAAAAAATAGAACAAAAAATAAAGAAAATATTGACAAAATTTTTATTTATTTATTTTTTTTTTTTTGCTGCTCTAAACATTTTTAGGTTGTCTTTTTATCAGCTTTTTATGGCGGCTGTAGCTCAGGAGGAAGAGCAGTCGTCTTTCGACTGGAAGGTAGGCGGATTGATTCCAGGCTTCCACTGACTACATGCCGAAGTGTCCTTGGGCAAGACACTTAACCCCACTTTGCCTCCCGATGTGCCTAACGGGCTGTGAATGTAATAAGTAGTGTAAAGTGCTTTGAGTGGTCAAACTGACTCGAAAAGCGTTATATAAGTATAAGTCCATTTATCAATTTTTGCCTTTTCCACAACATCCCTCTTTATGGCAGCATCCATTACAACTATAAGTACTAGGCTGATTATGCTAATTAGCAACTTTTAGGATGGCCAATAGCTATTTTTCTAACTGAGGAGTTGGGAACAGTGGGTGTGAGTGAGAGAGTTTTTCATTTTGTTGCATTGCTGGCAATTGGAAGGGGGTTTGGAGAATGGAAGTTGGAATATTGAACATTTGGCTGGTTAAAGGAAAGACAAACAGAATATGTTTTGTGTTTCTTATTTATTTAAGAATGTAAATGTTCTGCACTGGAGTTTTTGGACAATTTCTTGCACAGTTGAGCACAGTTTTGAAGCAACAAGTACAATAAACCAACAAGAGCAACTTATTTGTTTTCTGGTTGGTAAAGCTCCCTGTAACATGTCTAAAATGCACAAACAAACAGACAAATCACCATGTTTATGAAAAATAAAGAAATAAATATAAAATAATCAAAACATGACACAACCCCCCCCCCCCCCCCCCCACACTCTTCAGCTTGTAGTAAAAGAGCAACACCAATAATAGCAATGGGAAATAACAAGTTGCATAATAATATCTGGTTATTCAGTTTTGTGAAATCAGTTGAAAAGAATGTTGAAGGACAGAAGACTGAAGAGCGCTCTGAGTACATCATCAGCTTCCCATCATTTATTGGCCAAATACAACATTAAAGTTCCACCTGAATGTGTTCAAATAGTAGCTATTAGTTGTTTGATATCTTGTTTTCTATCCTACTTATTAGCCAACAGTGTGGCCTTAAACTGAAATTAAAGACAAAAATGAATCATTTTCAGTGACTCAAGGCAGTTTCAGACACCTTAAAAGACAATAAAGATTTTCATAGAAATGAATGGAGCCATACTTATGTGCAGAAATGCCTGGAAAAAAGTCATTGATTCCACTGGTCAGAAAAAAGCTGTTTGATAACCAATAATTTAAACTTAAACTAGAAAGTAACACAACTCAGCAGTGTTAAGTTGTGGATAGACCAAGTGCTCAAGCTCTCTGATTGGTTCATTTGGGGTGTTTGATGATTCAAGGCTTGGAGATGACTCAATGTGGAGTTTCTGTCTCAGGATGTCAGTGACCCAAGCCAACTTAGGACCCTTCATATGGGGAGGAAAAATAAAAATATATGAAGGGGAATAAGAAAGCAGTGAGATGGGGTAAGGGAAGGTAAGGCAAAGCTAATTTATTTGCATAGCACATTACATGTACAAGACAATTCAAAGTGCTTTGAGGATGATAGATGAAAAGGATGATGAAGGATAGATGAGGGAAGGACGTGTGGATGGATGGCTTAGAAGGGGGACAATAAATGGATGAGGGTGGATGATTGAGAACAGAGATGGGAAGGGTGAGGTTGAGAGAATGAGACAAATACTGCTGAGTGAGGGAAACAGGTAGAAAGAAGTTCACCAGGTGATGGGGTGTATGTTTGAGGCTTGGCCATTTTCTGGAATCAAAATTTACAGCAGGGGTGCCCAAAGTCGGTTCTCGAGGGCTACTGTCCTGCAGATTTTCCACTGTTTCCTGCTTCAACAGACCTGACTCAAATTATATAGATCCAACAGCCTATTAAGTTTTGCACAATGACTCATCATTTTGAGTCAGGTGGTTTTGGAGCAGGGACACATCAAAAACCTGCAAGATTGTGGCCCTTGAGGACCAGAGATAAGCACCCCTGATTTACAGGTTGACTCCGTGTATGTTTCTACAGCATGATCTCAAGATTCCCTCAGAGGCGGTAACTAAGTTATGTTAAAATTTTTAACGCTTTTAGCACATGCACAGCATCTATGACGGCGAGACATGGAGGTCTCTAGAGGCAACATAGAACAAGCTGGTTGGTTCTATGGATGGATTTGAGTGTCACACCTTTGGGGAAAGAGGATGCTTTAACATCCACACTTTTCCTGCTGAGAAAGTTCATCACCTGCATTTTTTGCGCATTGAAAAAAAAAAAAATTCACAGTTTTTTAACTATGTGCTGTAGGTGTGTCCCAATTCAGGGTCTGCACACAATTCTCCGGCTACATACGTCATCATGGTGCACCAAGCACTGTCCCAATTCTTAGAATTCCAAGGAGTATTGCATCCACCTTACAGATCCGCACTACGTTTGGCCTCAAACGAAGGCTGCTGGTGATGCATCCTTCATGGCCTCTTTTTTCTCAGAATTCATTGCGCACAAGATGGTGAATAAGCAACCGAGCTCAGAAGAGTACGTTTTAGGTTTCAATAAAGTTAAAATAAAAATAAATAGAATAATTACTACACTTTAGTAGAAACGTTACAAACCAAGTACAATAAAAACATGTTTGCCAAATGGTGACAATAAAATTTCATAACATTTGATATTCATGTATTTTTAAGGGGTGGATGAAGCGTTTACTAGGGTGGAAAACAACAGCCTCAACCATGTTTTTTTCCTGTTGGTTTTACCGGTCGGTGTTAACGTTCGCTGAAGCATCCTATGATTAATTCCTGAGGTTAAAGTCATTTATCGACCTGTGTTGTTGCTATGGGAAATTCTTCTAGGCTTCGTAGGCTGTCCCATTTCACGAACACTAATCAGATTTCGAAGTGTGTAGACTACGGAGGTCGCTTTGCAGCCTACGTAGTCTGCACACTCTGAAGTTTGCAGACCCTGAATTGGGACACAGCTTGTGTTGTTCTGACCAGCACAGCCGCCTCCCCCTCCCTCTCCTGCTGTGAATCATCACGACTGTTGGTGATCAAGCTCATTGTTTTTTCTGTCGCTAGTACAGTCTCTCTCGTTGTGTTTGTTTATCGTTCAGCTAAGAAGGAGGAAACTAAAGGCTCATGGTCCACACTGGCAAATATTTATCCAAAAGTATTGGTTTTGGACGCGCTAGCATTAAGCTACATTTATCAGTCTCATCTCAATCACATTCGTGTCACTGTGACGTGAAGCTGAAGAATAACGTGGATAACAGCCTACTTGATATTATTTGCCTTTATTTTCTATAACCTTTCAATATTAATGAGCTTTGCTAGCGAAACAGCTGTAAAATCTACTAGTCCTACAACACATCTGTAAGGATAGATCAGGTTCAGATGTCTAGTGAGAGTAAACAGCAAATGGAAGCAAGGGGGCGTCTTCTCTAAATCATTGGTGCTGTGCAGATGTTGGAGACACAGGGCTGATTATTTGGGACCGTGAATGTGATGAGAGAAACTATAAACAGATTCTGACATACAAATCAGGGGAGCTTTCCTGTGGTAGAAAGGATTTATGCTTCAGATATGCAGGGGTGAGTCTAGAAAAGCTTTTATGGGGAGCCAGGCAGGGGCACTGACCAGGAAAAGGGTAACACATCATATGGCCAGGGCTGAGTAAAATCCTCTTAATGTACAAAGTATGAAATTCTGAACTTCAAACTATAAAATGTTAAGCTAATAATGTGCAACATGATTTGCCTTGATATAACTTTGTTTTGTTATTAATGAGAACAAGGTTGTTTCCAGCTAAAGCTGCTTTAATGATGTTTTTTATTGTGTAAACCTAACCAGGTATTAAACTGTAGAAATATTCTTGCACAAATACAGCAATGTACTCATATTTCCAGTGAAACAATTCAGTCTTTTAAATCCACTTACTGCCTCATTCTGATGCTCAGTTTAATCTGTGTTCTGGTAGTCTTGACCACGTCTACATGACTAAAGGCATTGAGTTGCTGCCACGTGATTGGCTCATTAGATATTTTTGCTAACAAGCAATTCAGCAGGTTTATCTGATGAAATATCCGGTGAGTGTAGTTACTATACCTACAGCTGATTGTCATATCATGCATATAAAATATTCAAACAGCGAGGAACACAAGAAAATGAAAGGAAAAAGTAAGGCACATTTCATCTTGAAGGGATTCTTCGACCCAGTCGTGCCATCATGAATGAATCATGCATTGCACTGTCTTTAGATTAATGTCAGGTAACATGAGTGCATGTTTCATTGCATGAGAGTAGATGTGCATTTGAACTGCAGTCCTGAGAGGGTGACAGCCCTCCGGCTGGCAACTCCTGGAAGACTTTGGGACTTCTTTAGGGAAGCGCCTGCAACAACATTACCGCAACTGAAAATGACTCTGTCCATTTAACTCAGCCTTCGCTATTAGTCAAGCGAAGAGCAATTCAGCTTATCCCCATTACACATAAGACAACAATATGGCACGGGGATGTCATTAGGTGCAAGCAGGGAAAAAGTGATGAAGAGCTCACTGAAATGAGATTGGATTTAAACAAGTGCCGCTGCTGTCCTGAGGGGCTTACAAGGATGCTCTTTGAGAGGATAGGTGGAGGCTGCATAATGATGAGACACTTAGTTTCCCTACCGCTCAGATTTATGGGCTCCAAGGCCTGTTACGATCATTAGGGGAATGGTGGAAGGAAAGGGGAAATGGGGTTGAGACTATAAGAGCTTAGGAGGAGGTGGAAATTGTAACAAGGGTTTTTCTGGTAACGCAGCACTTTTGAACCATAAATCTTCGATCCTCTCCTCCTCTATTTGCACAGTGACATTTTATAATAGAAGACTCCCAATAATTTCACACTCCAATTAGTAAATTACTAATGCTGTCCTAAAATACAAGACCTGGGGTGGTTTTAAACAAATAGGTCACTGCCAGAAGGAACCTGCTTGAAACAAATATATATATATATATATATACAAAATTAATAAAGAAAAATAAATAAAAGCAGCGTTTGACTTTGCTCAAGGTTTGTCAAAAAAGAAACTGAATAAACAATAAAATAGCAACATAAAATGTTGTATACTCCACAAAACAACAGTTTAATGATTATCTGCTCTTTTGCATAACGCCTTTGAGTTGAGCAGAAAAAACTTGAGTCAATAGTTATAATTCCTCTGGCAGGGGCTTTACAAACATCAGCAAAATTTCACCACAGCAAACCAAAAGAAAGGAACTCATTAGGCTTTTGGAACAAGATGAATAATTCATACTGCATAATCAACTTAAATCAACAGAAACATTAGCTTTTATGTTACCTGGGGTGGATTTATTATAAAGAAAAGCAAAAAATGTGCCCTGATAACTACTGAACCAGTGTGACTTCATAAGAAAGTACAGAGAAGCTAAACTATGAAGTACTCACATATTTGGATAGATAATGCAACATTTGGTTCCCCCGACCTTGAAGTCTGCTCCATTGTCACACAAAACCTCCATGAAATAATACCAGACATTCACCAGATTTAGGTCTAGAAACGCTTTATGCTATCACTTCCTGTAGGTAACAGCTATGATCAGACCAGGTAATGTTAAGGTTAAGATGAAGAAGTTGGGCTGACATTTTATTATTGATTTTCAACACAGCCGACAGTCCAGTTTATCTGCTTGATCTGAGGTTACAAACGTGACTCAGAAGCAACATATTCTTACAAAACTACAAGGAATAAGCTTGACCTTTTTTACAACCGAGCGTGCAGTGGAACCATAAAAAGTGGGCAAATTAGGTGCTAGCTCTGTGGGGAAAAAACTCATAAAATGTTTTCTTTATAGTAAATATGGGAGTTTCTTAGACAAAAAAAATGAAGAGCCAAAATATGTAATCTTGGAGAGAAATTATGTAACCATGTTGTGTGAGCAATGCAAAGATTTGACATGGTTGTCAGTGTCATACGGGCTGGTCTGAGTATTTCAGAAAGTACTGATCTACTGGGATGGACAATGTGCATATTAAGCTCTGTTCTGTTGTCACATGTTCTGAATGACATGGGCACTCTTTTGCTTCCAAAGATAAATATGGAGCAAATATTGGAAATAGACCCTTTGCTGTTGCTGGGGACCCCAACTTATCAACTGGGATAATGTTTTTTTCATAATCATAATCAAGCAGCCCTACTCCACAGTCACCAGATCTCAGTCCAGTAGAGCAGCTTTGGGATGTGGTGGAACGGGAGATTCTCATCATGGATGCAGCCGACAAACCTGCAGCAACTGTGTGATGCTGTCATGTCAATATGGAGCAAAACCTCAGAGGAAGGTCTCCAACACCTCACTGAATCTATTAAACCAAGAATTAAGGCAGTTCTGAGGGAAAAAGGGGGTCCAGCCTGATACTAGCAAGGCGAAACCAATAAAGTGACCTGTGAGTGTATATCTCTGAAGAAAATAAAAGCAAAGTTATATTTCTAAAGACTAAACTAAAATTTGGATTTTATAAGTCCCGTGTTGCACCATTTTCAACTCTATTTCCTTTCTATAGCTTTTCCATTCACAAATTCATTCCTTAATTAAGTTAAAAAACATGAATTACTCTTACATGTTACTGTGCATATATATATATATATGTATTTGGTATATATATATATATATACCAAATACTAAATAAATACAATACTAAATAAAGATAAGGAGAAGGCATTTAAAAGAATAACCTTTTCACATCAGAAAGACAGCCGTTAATCAGCTGCCAGTGTGAGTGTCGGACTGATGAACGCAAAGAAACAAAGTCGAAGTTCAGGTTGACTCCCCTCCCAGCTGTACCAGTTATGGTAGAAATGAGCTGTTTTCATAACAGGAACACAAACTCCAATAATAGCTGAGAACAGATCAGTGCTTCATGAGTTTTCCAACGCACGCTTTTTTCCAACTCTCAGATCTAAGAATGTCTTTGCAATGTGCGACAGCGAAATATGCTCCCTCTTCTTTCCTCTCAGACGTTCACACGATGATATCGGAGAACAACACAAAGGAAAAGTTTGGACTCTTTGATGTGAAGCACTAAAGCTTATTTGTTTATGAGTGTGAGGAACGGAAAGGTCACATGTGCAAACCTAAAAAAAAATTTTTTTCCATCAGATCCAACCTTGTTTAGAGACCCTCCATCAAAATTTATTGATAAGATCACAAAACCTTGAGGATAATGGTAAATAGTCATTTTTCCTATGGAGGGGGTGTTACTATCCTATCTTAGGAGTTCTGTTTTGTGGCATACAGTAGTTGGTTTCCATTGTCATATTTAATTTCCATTTATAAGCTATAAGAAAGGGATAGGTAAATTAATTTAGACAGTTTTTATTTCATTTATTTATTTATTTATTTTTTTTTTTTTGGGGGGGGGGGGTGATTTTGGGGTGATTCTGTGTCTTGATTTCGGATTGTGTGATTCGTGGTGGTTAGCATTTGTATAGTTAGACGTAAGACTTTGATCGTGTTTGGACTTTTGGTTTGTACTTGGATAGCTGACAGTTAGTCGTGATACTTTGGTGTTAATTGTTAAATCTCAAGCCCTTTTGGCTTCACTTTCAGTTGTTTGTTTTTCTAATTAGTAAATCATGGCATTGCTTAGTTTTAGTTAGTTGTAAATAGTTGTATATGCTGGGATAGTTAATTTATCAGAACATATTTTGTTTGTTGGAACTGCTTCCTCACTTTATTAGCCTAGTAGGCCAGTTTATTTTCACATGTGTTAGATATTCTTGGTTTTGTTTTTCAGAAAAATTAGCGACTCCCAGAACATCCAGCCAGCTTCTGTCTGCGTTGATAATTGTTGGTCTGAAGATGAACTGGTCCGTGCCTTTGTCTTTTTTATGTGTCTTTACAGAACTGGCCACAGTTTTTTTTTTTTTTTCATTTCTGTCTTTGTGTAAACATTCTGCAGAGATATACAACAGGTGCAGACACATCTGGAAATCTGTCTGAATCTGACAGCCTCTTATATTTTTGAGTGGGTGTTAGCAGTCGGCACAGCCTGCATGTGAAATAGAAAAATCATTTAAGTTTGTGACTAGAAGAGGCTCATGGGATGACTTAAACACTGCTGCCTGGAACTGCTGTTCTCCACACACAGATATTTCATCCAAAAAACATTAATGCTGCCACACTTTCACTTTTGTTGACCCTGCCACACCTGGAATTATGTCTTTGCATAGTTTCATCACATTTAAAGTAGAAATTCTCCATTTCGTGCTCCCATGAGAAGCTGATGGCCCACCTAAATGGCATCAATAACCAACGTAACGGCTTCACTGACTGGGGCACACAGTCCCTCCAGTCCTTCGATATGCAAACACTGTTTGACTTAATCCACTCTAATGATGCAAATTTATGCTGTTAATTATTTCTAGCTGAATCGTATCCTAGCTAAACGTTTTCAGATATGCAACGGGGACATCAGACTTAATAAAGTATTCAGAGACAGAGAGAGAGAGGACATTATTCAGGATTACTCTTTTATTTCCTTTCATTTGCATTAACTCCCTGACAAGAATTAGCATTTTCTATTTTGTAACACGCTTAATATGGCTTATATTGTTGTCTGTGATTACACGTCTGCTGCTGAAGAGTCGTTTGGAAGAAAAGCCCTTTTAATTCTAAACTTATTTTAATATGAAGCAGAAAATCCACATCCTGAATGTGTCGGTCCTGAGCAGACATCTTTCTGCACATTTAATGCGATTCCTTATTTAAACTTTTTAATGTACAGACTGAAAATGGATGTTTTAAGATCTTGGAAAGTAAACCCATTTACTTTTGAATAATCAGTTTTATTTAATGCAGGATTTTAGTCAAGAGTGGTTTCTTAGACGCAGATGACTTCTTTTTTTCTTTCAAAAACCACAGATTAAAAAAAAAAAAATACTATTATTAAATCATTCATGCTTGGAGGGATGCCCTACCTGTCCCTGATAACTCAGAATTCATTTTAAAAAACCTTCTATGTTGCTTTGTATGCCATGAACCACAACATTATAGAGTTTTTAGAAAATAATTAGAATGGTTATAAGCTGTAGATTCTTAAAAGTAATAGTTTGTTTGGCAACTTACATTGATCTAAATATGTTTTCTATTAGTATTTCATTGCTTTGGTAAAGAAATTGTGCTTTTATTATCTCAGAATTAGCCATTTATATGTATTTACACTGGTGAAAGGGCTTGTGTTTATTCACATTGTTTTTGCAGGCTCAAGTAAGCTATGTGGTGGTCAAAAAACATCTAAATGGCTGACGTTGTGCAAAGAAGGTGTAAGATGTTTTCACAGTTTAGAAACAATTTCACATTTTAGATTTCTTAGTGGAGCTATTTGATGTCATGAATCCATATTCATTATCCAGAAAGGATTAAACTTTAAATTCTGGAACTATTTTGTTTCAGACCAGGTTCTTCACGACAAAGCAGATGAAAACATGGACATGTTTGAGAGACTTGAACTTTATGGTGTGTGGATGGTGAAAGCAGTCGGGATTAGGACTCCTCATGACGAACTCTTTCTTTTCCTGGAAGTACGCATTTTGTTGTGTTTATTGTGTTGTTACTTGCGTTGGGTGTAAATAAACTACAGCCATCTGTATCACTCCATCATGATCAAGATCAGGGCTCTGCAACCTACAGCTCTTGGGCTGCATGCGGCTCCTCAGCCCTTCTGCACTGGTTCTAAAGGAAAATAAGGTAATTCTGCACTTTTGTATGAGTTTACATTCACTAACAACGTTGTGCCAAGAAATCTGCAAACAACAAAAAATGTAGCATTGAAAGTAGGGCTGGGCAAATCAATCCAAATATCGATAGTATCGATACCAAGGCTCGTATCGGTATCGATTGATTCTTCAAACTATTGTGTAATAAAAGGGAATATCAGTTATTTTATTATTTTCTTACATTGTTAATGTTTACAAACAAAAGAAGCTTAAATTATTTTTTTGTGCTGCCATTGACTTTAGTAAGTAAAGATTAGCACTTTTCACAGTTAAAATCGTAGGGCTGTACATAAAATGGGTGCAACAAAACAACATAATTTTCATAAAATAAATAACCATCAACATAAAGCTTTCTTGAATAAAATAGTTTTCAACTGACTGGACCATTGCAATGCACTTCTCATTGGGATCGCTAGCAAGAGCTTGTAGAGGCTCCAATACATCCAAAACTCTGCAGCTAGGGTTTGGATGAGAGTGCGCAAACATGACCATGACCCTATCCTCCACTCACTCCACTGGCTTCCCGCCTCTGTCAGAAGTGAATATAAGGTTTTCCTCTTCAAATCAAATCAAACTTTATTCATAAAGCCCTTTTCATACCAAAGGCGATACAAAGTGCTTCACAAGATTAAGAAATTTAAGCACAATTCAATTCCTGCATATTAAAAACAAAATAAGCCTTGACACATCAAACCTGAATTACCTAAAAATTAAAAACACTCATTATGATCTTTCACGCCCCTCAACTCACATGTTGTTGTCGCCTATTATTTACCTAGCAACCCCAGACATGATTATTAAAATAAGGAAGCAGCTACAGCTTTATTCCCCTATGAGTTTTAATTTACCCATAACATAGCAGAAACCAAGAGATAAGGATCCAAACTAACTAAATTAAAGGAAATACAAACCAAGTGATCACTGCAGGCTCTGGCCTCGTGCTGACTGAGGTCCTTTTGATTCCAACCAAAGGTTTGCAAGCCCTCTTTTCATAAAATCCTTGTCTCACTCTCCCTTTTTATGACTTCACAAGGAACTCTGAAGGAACCCCAGTGAGTTTTGCAATTTGAGTGACTGAAACAGCCAAAAACAACAAAAATGTTTTCCCTGTACTTTTATTACAGATTACACTAAACCTGTTTATATAATAAAAACCATTCACATTAAAACTTATTACTTGATGCTCTTTGTTTTAATAAACTACTTCTAAGAGATTTATCATAGTGTCTGTCTGAACAGTTCCACTTCCAGCACACCTCCTCTGCCCTTGTTTGAAAGGTGGGGTTGAGCTCAAGCCAAAAAGGCTGCTCAGCTCCTGCAGTGCATTTTTCAACCCAATGACTCTCCAGATGGCAGGTATCTTTAGTGCTCAGCTTCTTTGTTCTTAGCTGTGACAGCTTTGCTGTGCTCCATCGAGCTGCAGCGGACCCTCCCTGCCAGGGCACTTTTAATGGACTTTAATTTGAAGCACATGACCAGGACAATGCAGACAGTGTGCTTGCTCACACAATGGAGATAATAGGCCTCCTTGTCGTGCACACGGGTACAGCAGCTCACAGCATAATTACTCCACACTGACAAAAAATTACTTTGTGATTGGTCAGGTTGAATATTGGCTGTTTTACATTATATGCTGCGATTAATGCACTTGTCATCTCCCAAACATGGCAGGTTACAACTGAATTCTTGGTTTCAGCTCATTTTCTTCCAGTACATGCTGCTGCAGCGCTTGGTCAGCAGAACAATTCAAAGAGCTGAAGTACAGGTCTCACTGTCATCTGCACACAAACAAACAAAACCTGTGTTTGCCAGGTAAATGTGCATCATGTTCTCATTTCTACACAGCAACACAATGGAAAAACAAGGAATCAGAAAAAAAGAGGTGCAGGCAGTGCAGTGTAAGAGCCAGAATAAAGCCAATGTTTTTAACAAAACTGTGACATTGATAATCACCTAGAATTATGTTTTCATTTGCTGAGTGTGAGTAAGCAACAAATGGATGGAAACCAAAACCCTGACAAATATCCTCTACAGTATATATAGAATAGAATAGCCTGAATATAACCCTTTGAGCCACAACATGGGTCAAAAATGACCCAACAGAGCTTCTATGTTCTATATCTGTAATAAATTATTCTAATCTGTCAGTATTCCAGGTATACTCAGATTTTTTTTTTTTTTTTTTTTTTTTTTTTTTTTAATCCACACACACATCGAGAAATAAAACATTTGGAGTAGACATTTTTACAGTGGTTGGAGGGTGAATGGGTCCCTGCTTAAAGCTTGTAATGGGGGGCCAGTTTACTACAAATAATGTGATGGACAAAATATAGACCAGTTTTTAATTGGTTACATCAACTAAAGAAGTAGACATATAACAGGAAAATATATTAAAATAAACAAATCCCAGCATTCTGTATGCATTAAATTAATATATATGGTTGAGAAATAATAGATCAGTGCAACATAATTGAGAGAAATTACAAGAATACAGATACAAGCAAATCTGGGGTAGAAATCAACTAATTTGAGCAAATTTGTGGAGGTTATGGGAGGACGAGCCACATGTGACTTCCTTTTGGGGGATTTCCAGCTTATTTATGTAGGTAGAAAAGTATTACACCAGATAGAGATTGACTCTAGAGCTGACTCATGTCAGTTCCTGTCCTTTTATTGCATCATTGCATAATTTGCATCAGTTTTTTTTATGACAACAGCAAATGATATAGTTTGTTTTTAGTGTTAAAGAAAAGTTTATTGCACCAGAGCCAATTGTCTATTTGTATAAGCTCACAACTTAGGCAGGGATGGTCTTCACATAGCTATGAAGAGACTGATGCAGGAACCCTAACCCTAACACACACAGACACACACACACACACACACACACACACACACACACACACACACACACACACACACACACACATCCACTACTACCTCCCAGCCAAAGGTGAGCTGCAACAATTTCCGCACTAGTTTTAATATAGAACATTATTATGTGTAACATTTTAACATTTATTACTTATATACTTTTATTTTTATTTATTAAATTTTAATAATGTGAATTTGTAGCTGCTATAGAGACAGAGATGCTGCCAAACATTTCATTTTATTGTTTTACAATGACAATAAAGCTTCTTCTTCTTCTGTAGTTTTATGATTTGTTCAAGCTCGTTTGAATTTTTATAAGCAAAAAAACTATTTATTTTGTCACCAGCAAGTATTATTGTATGTAATACAGATGAAGAATTCACAAAGTCATAATATACAAAGTGAAGAGAAGTGACCCTAAGATGAAACCCTGGGGGATTATCTTCTGTTTGATCATTATACATAATTTCTTTTACTTTTTTATGCAGCAATTTAGATGCAGCAACAGGCTGAATATAAAAATGAATAAGTAGATAAACAAATAAAGAGGAAAAAGGGAGTCCAGCTGTGTTTGAAGTCATGTAAAGGGAGCTTGAGTTGTTGCCACTGAGGTCAGTATTGACTTTCCAGTTCCTTCAGTTGCCTGTAAAATAGGAGCACATGCATTAACTGAGGCAGATTCATTTCCAGGAAAAAACAATTCTGGGTCTTTGTTGTGTTTTTTGTACATGTGCTGCTGCTGATTGCTTTAATGTGTTTAATGATTAGGGTTTCATGTAAAAATCATTCTAATTATCAACTTTTCTTTTCATTATTTTACTGGTTAAGTAATATTTTGACTTCAAAATCACAGAAAGTCACAAACAAAAAGATTCTTTTGATTTGCAAAAGGGTACATATATATCTTTAAGTCTTTTTCTCCAACAACAGCACCAGATATTTACAGTTTTCACTGACTGAAGTCAAAGCAAAGCAGCAGCAATGATTAAAAAAAAAAAAAAAAACAATGACTAGAAACTAAAAAAGAAATTTGTCCTCAATCAACATGTCAGTCTTTGGACTGTGTTTAAAAAAGAAAAGAACTGTTGATCTGGTTCTCCACACTGGAACATGGACACCATGTGATCAACCCAGGATGCTTTGGAGTGAGCTTTACACACTGTTGGCCTGGAAATGGCTCATCCTTCAGGATGAGCTTGATGAACAAGCAAGAACTCGTCTTTCTCTGTTGATACCACAATCCTAGAATCTAAAGTGAAAGATTTTTTTTACAATGTTGGCCTGTACTTATTTTTCTTTATAGTTTCTCACACAGTGCAGCCCAGACCAGTTATTTCTAAGGCCCTTATACACACCTCCCCACATACGAGATCTCCCCTACAATTGTGTCTTTGCAGGCCCCATAAATTGTGGGGTATAAAACCAGACTTCACCCCGTTACATACAAGACATGCCCAGGCAATGCCAGCAGAAGCCATTTGATTTAGAACACGGTATACAGATGCATCATGAATTTATAGGACCCTTAATTAAGAGTTATAAAAGTGATTTATTATAATAGTGTGGGACACAGAGACCCATAGTGCAGCAGTTATCATTTCCAAGGCTCTGTAGTCTTGATCCTTTTCTGAGAACTTTTATGTGTTTATGGAGCTGTGGTGCTTTGATGTTATTGCAAGAAAAACATTTTCTGGGTGGCAGAATGTTGCTGCTGCAGTGGTGTGAATGAAACAGGGCGGAAAGCCTGAGCCTGGTGAAGCAAATATGTTTTGGGCATGAGGAGAAAAAAGAAACTGTGAGGGAGTTGAACCCAATTTAAAGCAAATGGGAATTAAATTATCTTTTTTTCACAACTTTTTAAATGTTTTTTAAATCTTAATGAACATTTCGGTCACAGTGGTGAAGTTTCTGAACCTAATTTTAGGATGTATTCACACCAAGATAGTCCAGGGGATCTATTCAATTGTGCAGGGAATTCCAACAAAATTTCACACCTTCCTTTAGTTTGGTTTTCTTTTGCTCTGCACTTTACTCAAGCTGAACAAACCTCCTTGGCCATGTTGCACAATTACAACAGCTGCTCACTATGGGCGATATTCACCTCTGACCAAGAAGGAAAAAGGGAAGAAAGATCAGAAAATCCAGCTCATTGATTGTCCATGGCCAAAAACAGCTTGATCACCACATGTAATTAATAGAGCAGCACCAAGTAGGCCTGTCACGATTACAAAGTTTGCTGTGCGATAAATTTTCTCAGAAATTATCGCGATAAACGATAATATTGCGCAAAGTGATAATGTTGTCATTTTGAGACCCTTTTCAACTAATATAATGACAATGCCATAATAAAACAAGTACACCCTTTCAAAGATCAATAAACTTTCATTTCTAAAGAACATTTTACACTTTAACTGGAAAAAAATTAAAATACCAAAACAAAAACAATGAATAGAATGAACTCGCAGTCTCATTGACAATGAATGAAAACCAAACACAACCAAAAACAACAAGTATGATGGACAAAAAAGTCTGTTCTCAAAACAAAATTGCCTTTTAAAAAATATATTTAAAAAAATATAACATGAGGCTCAAACAGGGAAAACAAGCAAAACTGCCAGTTAGTATCACTGCGCATCGTTTGTAAAGCTGAAGTATCTCCCCTCATTGATGCATGTCAGACTGATCTATGAACAGTAAGTGAACTGTGCTGCTGTGACGCCACGCTGCGACACACCGGGACACCGGCCCAAAAGTAATGCGGCCCACAGAATCCTCTCAAACCTCTCGATTAGCCGGCATTAGAGATGTGACGTTCATGAATGAATCGATTCTTTTGAACGACTCTTTTAAATAAACGATGGGAACCGATTCACAGCTGTGAGCCATTCTTTTTATATAAAAATTTTTGACACTGCCTTCATCAAATCAAACTTTATTTATGAAGCGCTTTTCATGCCATAGGCAACACAAAGTGCTTTACATGATTAAAAACCTTTGTGCATATCTAAGTTTATATCTCATTGTTCAATAAAACAAAAATATAAACACTCAATAAAATCTTTCGCACAGTCACACGCACACACGTATACACACACACACGCCAAGCCCAACAACCCCCACCCATCCAGCTAAAAATGACTGAATGAATAAATAAATGAATAAATAAGTAAATAAGAAGTAGTACAGTTGAGTAAAATGAAAATAAAATAATTAACATTTGTGACATCATAGAAGTCTGATGTCCAACACGCACCATTCATGTGAAGCATCTGTGGGCAGAGAGAATTGTTCGGAAACAAATACTGCTAGTTCTATCCAGAACATTTTCTTGGATTTGCACTGACTGCTCAGGTTTATCCTTTTTTATCTATATGTTTTCTATAATTTTTTAATCTTGTATAGTAGATTTTATATAATTTATTGTTTGTCATTTTTATATACAGTGAAATTTTGTAAGATATTGTGAGAACGAGCCAGTCTTTTCAATGGCTCTTTGAAAGGAATGGCTCCTCAAATCTGGCTCCCTTCAAAGAGCCATAAATCCCATCTCTAGCCGGCATTGATGTGTATTTTGTCATATACGGTGGTATAGGCTTTTTGTGTAATGTGCCTGCACATTACAGGGGTTATTACGGTAGACCAGGAAGTGGGGGCTTTGTACTGATGTCAAAGGCTACATGTGTGTGTCCTGCCTACATGTGGGAAGCAGCGAAACAGTAGGTGCTCCCAGCTATTATTTTTCCATTCGACTTATTTACATATTTCAGCATGAGAATCTGAGGTTTAGTGCATGAGTGTAAGAAGCAGTTTAAATGCGCGAGTCTCATGGCCAATGTGTGTTGGCAGCCCTGCAAAACAAATGCAGGATACCGGCTCACACAGCTGCTTCACCACGGTCTCGTGCTGCAACATGCTGCTGTCAATTATGACATCAGAGAGATCACTCCGCAAGAAACAAGAGCGTTCAGTCGAAATACTCTGTGTATGACAATAGTGAAACCTGTTGTCATACACAGTCTATGGTAAAGTAACATGGGGGGGGACTAATAAAATTTATCCTGGCAGGCAAACTTTTCGCGCTCATTTTTCCTTGCCGTGCAATTAATTGACTTATTGCTTATCGCAACAGGCCAAGCACCAAGTTTCTGTTTTCTGTTTTAATTTGGTGTTCAAGCCTAATACCATTTTCTTAGAAGCTGTCCAGTGTGAGCAGCAGGTGAGGCAGCGAGATATCCAGCATGTTGCTCTCTACGTCACTTCCTCTCTTTGGTTCACTGGATGGTCTGTTTGTTTTCACTTCAAGCAAACCGCTGCAGAGTTTACTTCTTTGATCTGCACCAGGGTGGAAATGAGCATTCACACTACTCCATACAAACCATACTGTCCTTGAAAGAGGACCAAGGTTTGTTTAAAGCGGGCCAAACAGCACCCTTAAACCTCTGGTAAAAATGTGGTTAACGCCGGTCCTCATGGCCCACTGGCCTGCAGACATTTGATGTCTCCCTGCTTAAACACACCTGACTCAATGGCTCATTAGCATACTTGTGCAGAGCTTGTCAAAGATCCATTTAATTAGAATCAGGTGTGTTGCAGCACAGACATCTAAGACCATCAGGATACTGGACCATGAGGACCACGGTCGGGGACCACTGGTTTTCAGGTTTAATTTTTACTGTAAGTCTGTTCCTGCCACCATGTACATTACTATAGATAGATGTTTTGTTCACCAGAGATTAAACTTTTTTATTTATTTATTTATTTTTTATACAGAAACAATTCGGTTTTCAATACTTTTTAAAATAAAGCAGTTCTGCTATTTTAATAAAAAAAAACATGCAATTTGTTTTCACTACTGAGAATTCATTCATTTTCAAAACTGCATATTCTGATTCAGGGTCGAGGGGCAGCTGGAGCCATACCAGTAACTCACAGCGAGAGGCAGGTAAACCCTGGACAGGTCGCCATCGCAGGGCCATTAATGGGCCATCTTCTTTCTTCTCATGTGATCACTGAAATTTTTAATTGTTATTTTACAGGCATGTCTTTCAGTAAATAGACTCATGGGTTTAATTTATATTTCATATTGCCCTTGCAATAAATATGTTAATGCAGAATTGTATGATTTTCCTTTAAAGGTCAAAAAGTAATATCAATGAAAAAATACCATAAACTAATCAAACATATTGAAAGAAAATATGTTACTCATCTTTAGGTGTGCTGCTAAAAAATATAAAGAGGGTAGTTTTATGCATTTTTGCCATTTTTATCAATTTTATTTCCCATTTTTTAAATTTTTTAACATTTGTGATGGAGGTACAGTAGTAGCGGTTTAAAAGTTCCCATCCAAGCTGAAAGCCAGCCGAATACCTGCCGGCTTCCAGCCCAGTTCCATTCCAGTTCCAGCCAGCTGCCTTCCAACTTCCAGCCGCCAGAGAGGCCCCCTCCTTCTCCTGGGAGTGTCGATGTTTTAATCAAACTCCACCCATTCCTTGTAATATAGGGTAGACCCAGAAGATGGCGCTTCTCTCACAGACTTCTCATCGCCCGTAGTCTGTCAGATTTTATCTGAATTTACACTGACCGGCAGAGGCGCCACTCAAAGCACCTCTGATGGCCAGTCACAATTCATAAAAATGCATGAAACTTAATACATAATCATCGTTTGACGTGGAATGTGAAATTGTAACATGCTTGTGCGCTGCCAATTGTTTTATTCAGAAATGAATGCTAGTAGGTTAATAAAACCTTTCAAATACTGGATCACAGCCCCTAGCTCTATTCTCAATAGGATGTATGTATCATACTGATTAATCTTTTAATATTAGCATTATTAACATAGACAAATCAGATTTGGATCAAGCAACACAGAATCTGTTTGAGGTAGCTAGGAAGGGTTATTTTATTCTCATATTATTTATTTCACCTCCATAAGAAGACAGGGCGACAGATAAAAGCCCCACGCAGGATCGGAGATAATTTCTTCCACTTCAATGTGTCTAATCGCGGGGGGACATCCAACACTCGCTGTGCTGCGACTTCCTGCTCGCCGGGAATCCCAATTACGTCACCCCTCCAGGTGGGCTATTCCCCGACACGCTCTGATTACCATTCCAAAAGGTACTGTATGCAGCCCCCAACTTGAACATGCGCCTTCTTCAACATTCGCACTTGCTCCAGAAAATTACCATCTCTTAGGCTCCTCCACCACCACTTTGACTGTGGATTGATATGTAAATGAGCCGCAATAAGGCAGCTGAAGCAGTGACCCAGTTTTGTGATTGTTGCACATTGGGTAAGAGTGGTAGTCAAACGAGTCCAGTTTGTGTTGTCATGCTACCAGAAATTCAGTAGGCTAGTCGGTCCTAATGCAGTGAATTTCCATGTTAATGTTGCCAAATTCAATAGCATAGCAAGAGATGAAAAAAGAAACAACGATATTTCTTCAACATGTTAACCAAAATATTTACCTCTTAAAGCATAAACCAAGTATTTACAACAAGCAGTGTGCTTTTTAACGTTAACGTGTGCCATAGCCTACTGCACCGCTGTTCCTCCTTCCAAGTCTTCTTTTTTATTATATTGTTGTTTTATCATCTGAATATACTACAACAACACAGAGAAAATATATGAAAGTTTATTTTACGCTGGTATTTGCGCAGCAGAGTTTTCTGCCGCCGGATTTGTAGTCCAGGAACGGAGAACACAGCTGCTGCCAGGAAAGGTGGATTACATTTTGTTAAAGCACAGCAATCTCCGAGTAGCCTATTATAAATACCCTCTCAGTGGCAAAATAAAACACACTGGTCTGGTTTAGTCTTCACTCTGAAATGGTTCAGTCAGAGGAATATAAAGCTGTTTTAAAAATGTTGAGCAAGCTTAAAATAAACATTCATAGGCTATCTATGTGTTTTAGATTAACACAATGATAAAACAACAATAGGCTATAATAATGGAAAAGAAGCGGTGCAGCATGGCAATGATGCGTTAATGGCTCGGGTCGCGGGTTAAACATCAGTCTGGTTCGGATTTAAATGGAATAAATACATTGGTGACGAGTCGGGTTCGGGAGTCATTCTAACGGGTTAGAGCAGGTATGCGTAGCAAAACGGAACCGTGCAGGACTCTGCTCTAAGCAGTTCGGACTTGGTTGACCTGGAACCATTTGACAATAAAATCTGGAGCCATCCTGCAACGCGCTTGCTTAGGCGTCCAGTTAAACCGTGTTTATTCAACCAGTCCCTACTTCATTGCATTCATTCTTTCCTCATAGCCTACGTGCACATTTTTTTCAAGATTGTTTATGTCAGTTTTGTTTTGGAAAATGAAAAAGGAGTCTTTGCGCAGAACTTATAACATTATTCTAATCTTGCCACTTGCCTATTTTATTATTGTGTATTTTTGTAATAACATGTAAATTCACTGCATAGGAACCAACTAGTCTACTGAATTTTGTGTGACAACACTAACAGAACTGTTTTGACAATGCAACAATTACAAAACTGCGGCTCATTTACTTATCAATCCATAGTCAAAGTGGTGGTGGAGGAGCCTTGGAGATGGTAATTTTATGGAGCAAGTGCGAATGTTGAGGAATTTAGCCTTTGTTCAAGTTGTGGGCTGCATATATGCAGCCCACAACTTGGTATACCTTTCAGAATGATAATAAACAGAACAAGACACACCAAACCAGGAGCTAAGACCACAAAGTTCAGCATCATGCTTATCTATCTTTGGCGTTTTTACACCAACATTTTTATACACTGGATAATGATAATAATTATCGATTAAAGTCACGGATAAAACTGCTGTTGTTAAAACACACCCATCTCTTACAAAATCTAAAATGTAAAACAAAAAAAACAACAAACAAAAAATCTGGATCACTGTAGAAATATCTTTATTCATTGCTGATCATCTGGCCATTGAAGCGTTTTTATTTGGAATTGGGAACAAATATTTTCCACCCTGTTATATTCTGTTCCACTCTGTTATGTTCCATTCCACCCTGTTAGTAAGGTGTTTTTTAAATTTTTTTTTTTTTTACTAAAAACATTGAGGACTGTGAACCTTGTTGCACCATATTAGGAAGTGAGGAACATTAAATTGATTTTGCTTTTCTGTTCCCAGGTCAAAAGGAATGTAATTATCTCTCATTTGAAATACTTGATTATGCTTTCCTTCTTGCCTTTGTGGAAACAGAAACGTGATAATCTCTCACTTGAAAGCAAGCTGGGCGTACAATAGTGTGATGACGATGAAAACTCACATGACCAATGCTCAATAAAGGGTACATGAAAATGTGAGAAATGGTCAAAAGCACAAATACCGTTTGTGGTGAGTGAAACTATACAGCACAGTCCACAAGGCTCTTTTCAAGCACACTCCTCCCCCCAAGGAGTATGCTTGAACAGCTAACGGCAGGTAATGGCTGTGTTTACAAATGTAAAGGTGCTAATTGTTGGCCATTGAATTGTTAATTTCAAACCGGGCAGCCTTTTGGTTGTACTCTGGGCATGGTAGAGGGATAAGAAATCTCTGGGTTTTCTAGTGTTAAACACTGGAAGCGTCGCCAGCGGTCTTTTGATGACCGCCAGTCACGCTACCATGCTTATAGTGTATTAAAAACTAAACGGCTGAACCTGGTATTTTAGGACTTTTATTATATAGTTGTTGTCTATAGTTTTACCTGCTTACTTGTTTGGAAAAGTAAACACATCAATATTTACGAGCAGTTTAGCACGTCTAAACTTCCACAGAGCCGCTCAGGGAGACTCTTTCTCAGCCAAACTGTCGTATATCACGGCTATGGAGTTGTAATAAATGGCCGCCCTACTCTGCTTCTGATTGGCTGTAAGATCACAAACCCTGTGTGATGATAGGCTGCTGGTTCCTGTCATTCCTACCAGCCTTTGCGCATGTGCCTGCTTCAGACAGCGGGCAGGCAGCTGTCCCACCGCTGAGACACAGTTGTATGACGTTTTATCACGTTTTATCACTAGATCGCTATGAATAAAATCCAGGGACACTTCATTTCACAGTATAAACCATTTATTTACTTATCTACTTAGGATAATAGCACTTTGAGGCCTAATTCAGAATATAGGTTGGGCTGGGTCCGGACTTTTGTGATCCCTGCTTTACACATTATCAGTATTATGTTATTTTTACCTGCCGATATTACGTTATGATTTTGTCAATATTCAGTTATGCAGCAGCTGTATCAACCCCCACTGTGAATAACTTACGTTGCAGTCAAATGACCGCTGGCAGCGCTCCTCGGGATGTTTAGAAAGCTCGCTGCTAGTGACATTCACCACTTAGCCAACTTGAGGAGGTTGTGCTTTGCCTCATAACACCATTAGCTACACATGTCGGCTTTTTTGATACATTTATTTGACGCCATTTTCAAATCAAATCATTTTTTAAATGTTGGCAAAAATGCAACAAATGAGCGACACAGCTCATTATAAACTGTTTAGAGAGCAGCAAGATCAAATCACTGCTCCTCCCCGTGGACAAAAGAGGGATTGCAGCTGTTTTTTTACTTGGGCTGCTTAGGGGCAGAGCCTCGCTGACGACGTCATTGCGGGGGATTACATTACCCCCACAGACCTGTGAAGGATCGGCCAAGGATCAGTCAAGGACCAGTCAAGGACCAGTCAAGAACCAGTCAAGGACCCATCATGGAAACAGGGGAACTTTTAAACCGCTACTACTGTAGAAATGTAATGACTAGAAGCAGATAAAGCGGGAAAACATAAGAAGCTTTCCTCGACCAGTCGAAGTCTGATGTCCAGCCGTATCTGTTGCTAAGGGAAACAAGAAACAGTCAGATAGGAGAACTGTGGGATCTGCGAAGTGCATTAGAAGCTTCAAAGAAAAATCTTCAACATCTAATTTAGTGGCCAGAAGGCACATCTAAAAGGGCTTAGAGCATCCCGGACCATTTGAAGTAAAAACACTCAGAAGAAACTTCCTGCCACTAATTGGTTGGTTAAAACCATTTCATCATTTGTTCTGAGGACAAAAGTCTGCTTCTTTACTTCTTGTAATTCCTGTTTTTTTTTGCTGCTCTCAGTGAGAGATAAGGAAGATTAGGGTCTGAGTCTTTCCTGTCTGAGTGTCAGTAGACTTGGTGGCATCGCTGCAGCTAACAAGTAGTTTGTGCTAGTTTGCAGCAGAAAACGAGCAACAGTGTCAGCTGCTCTTTAGTGTTTGGGGAAGCAGTGGAGAGTTTCCTGGAACACTGAAAAGTCTTGTCAGCTGGTCCACGGGGGACTTTTCTCTGCACCATGACTTTCTTTTTCTTTTTTCTTTAAATTGATAACTGCAGTTGACAGTGACTGCAGAGCCATCGTTTATCCTTTTTCTGATTCATACTTCATCCAGAACAAAATTGCACCTATATCAGCCTTTAAAAAGTTGCACAAATTTACATTTTCCCTGTGTTTTCCCTGCATGCCCATAAACATGAAGAGAAAAAAGTCATGCCATCTATCTGTTTTATATGTAAAGTCTCCAGCAAGAAACCAACGTTTCTTCCCCCCTTGTTTGATTTATCTGCATGTGATGTTGATTTGTTTCCTGTGAGTGTAGGTAAAGAAAAACAAATGTAGATCAGCATTTATCCCCTCTATCCACACTGAAACCAAGTATCCCTGCCTGCAGAGACCCTGAGAAGTTTGATGGCTGAATGGGACGAAAGCCTAACCCTCCACTCTGATCAAAGCCACATAAGGTTTATGTATAAACAATTTTAGAGTGTATTTCCCTGCATTACAATTAGCATGAATTATTCCTGTGAACATGCGCCTACAGTGTGGAGAAGGTTTCCATCACTGAGGTCTGGCTGTGTTTTACTTTATTGTTTAGTTATTTCAGCAACACATACAAAACTCTGACATCTAAATATTCCTCCCACTGTTTTTCTCTGTGGGTTTGACCCACTTTGTTATCATTCTTTCTGCTGCTGGTCTCCTTACATGCAGCCTTCGATCACTACTGTCTCAGCCCATCCCATATGTTAGTACTTGTTTCTCATGTCTCATTAGCAGGTCACTTTTCTGCTGCTCCCAAAACACCAGCAATTACTTTGGTGACAGTTGAACCCATAAAAGTTGGTCAAGGCTATTTTGATCCAGTCATGTTGCATCATGACTGTTATATTTAGAAAAAAAGGTCAGTTTTCTCAGTGCTCACTTCCTACTCCGATCATTATAATTTGTTTTAACAGAGCTGCAACACAGCGGCAGGTTTAGCTGGATTTAAACCCTGCTGGTGCAGATTGTTTGAAGAGTGAATGCTGTCATAAGAGCATCAGAAACTACCTGAACAGGCAGGTTTTGATTTGCTTTCAAATTAATTCTGGTGCTGTTTGAAATATGAAAGCATGCAAAGAAAAACAGATTTAAATCTTACCTAATAATTCTCGTAAAGCAGCAGAGCTGCTTAGTTTGATTCTATACAATTAGCTTTATTTTAACTGTGCCACTTCACAACACATCTGTAATTGCTTTTTAAGACACCATCAATTTCAATTTAATTAATTGCAGTCAGGTTATAATCCAATTAAAACAAATAGTCCAGTTTATAACAAATGTGTTTATCCATAAAAGAACTTCGCTAATGAAACTAAAAGATTGCATTGAATCTTCTTTTTGATTCTATCTTCCATCCTGAGCTGCACAAGGTCACATTGCAGAGGAAAACCCTCTGTTCAGCAGGAAGAAAAGCTTTTAGTGTAGTGGTCACCAACTCCGGTCCTGGAAAGCTTTCCGCATGGCATGCTGTCACACCAGGAGCGTTTCAGAGCAGGATGTCTGCCACAGATTCTCCAGTTCATTCGATCCTGTGATGCAACATTGTACAACAGCGGCTGCACTTATGGGCATTTTAAGAGACTAAGCAAACAAAATGTTATTTGATACATTAATTTTGTTATTAATGTTACTGAGTTATTTTATTTAAAGAGTAATGTATTAGAGTCTTAGTTACTAACAGCGTTACACTAACGTGTTACAGTAATGTGTTACCTGTAACTTACTATCAATGAACTGCACCTACCTGTACCTCTTCCCCCACCCCCAACTCACCTCATCTGCAAACGAATGTACAAAGTGCAAACACACAGCGAAACAATATCACTGTTTTCTGAAACATGTGGAAGTAACTTATAATGTCTATGCTATTACATACAGATACTCAAATTGTAGCCTCTTTAGCTCTTGCAGTGCTTTCCATTTTGGAAATATCAGACCAATGTTAATCCAGATTCGTTCCCTTTCATCATCAACTACTTCTGCATCAACGACCTTATTTTTTTAGGGTTTTTATCGGATCCTTGTCGTCTTCAGGTGAATGTTTTGTTCTGCCATTTTGCTTTGAAAATACACACTGCCATTGCTCGCTGGCTAAAACCTTTTATAGGAAGGGAGGGCCAAGGGCTCTGAGAAGAGGGAGGCGGCGGCCATTCACATGAACATAAATGAATCCACAGTCGGACTAGCCTGGTAAACACGGGGCTGGAGATCAACACAGAAAGACGGTGTTTGATGTCATGCTATACTCCACATGGAACTGGTACCTTTTAATATCTTCAACCTAGAAATGATTAATTTTTGCTTATTGCCCGTTTTTAATACCAGGATCAGCTGTAGCATCAGTTTAAATCTGCACACAGTCCTCTGATGTCAGAAGGAAAGTCAAAGCAGAGCTACCCTAAAGTTAACCTACATCTGCAAACCACCCATTCTGAAACATCTATTTTTCATTAAATAATGATGACATACATTGTCTTTATTGAAATAGTCTCACAGACACGAACAGTATTTTGTCCAATCACGTTTCACTTGTGGCTTCACTCAACACCAGGGAAGCAAGGGCAGACTGACAAACTCAAACCTTCATAGAAGTTTGCCAGTCATAGACATTTTTATTTAACTCAGTACCTTACTGTACTCCTCACTTCTTATTTTTCTTTCTTTTTCTATAACTGGATAACTGCATTCAGCTGTTTTAAGGAGCACTTGTAATATAAAAAATCTTGCATTGATGGAGTATTTCTGATTCAGATGTTTACCACTCCCTGTTCCACACCTTCTGTGATCACAGCAGGAGTACAACATTATCAGATCCGTTGTTTTTCTTTGTTTTTTTTTTTTGTTTTTTTTACTGCATTGTACATTTAGGACTGACAGCAACATTGTAGATGGATGCGAGCTACTCTTTAAGATAGTAGATCATTTTACTATTGTTAATTCAAAGACTTAATGTACAATAGTGCAAAATGGGCAATTTAAAAAGAAACTATCTGGTTGAATTATTCATACTTTCAATTTTGACTTGAGTCGTGATTAAAATGCATCCTATCCTCCCAGAATCTGCCTACATATGTGTGGCTGAGACATCAGAAATCTACTCAGAAGTCTGTTTGCTGCATTTAATCCACCTTCAGCTCAACCTGATGCAAAAGTCATGAGAATCTGAATGTTTTCTGAGCACACCATCACTGTGAACAGATGACTTTAACTAAAATGCTCTCTGCAATCCCTCAATCACCATTGAAGCCGGCATCATTGTTGGTTCCCTGAGCTGCTGGTGGCCTGGCAGCTGGCTGGCTGCTTGTTTGATTTATTGAACTGAGGGGGAAACTATGAAGCCTACTTTGTGACAGCTCAGAAGCTTTAAAATTTAAGATGTCATTGAACTGATGAATGGAGAGAGGCGAGGCTGAGGCTGCCTGTTGGAGTCATATGTCAATGTCCAAAGTGGTGAGGGACCCTGCCTGTCGCTCTGTTACACCCTTTCTCATGCTCCTTTGGGGAATCTTTGGAGGAACTAGAAATAAGATTGTGCTGTATATTTGTACAAATTTATCAATACTTACGCTTATGTTCACAAATACTGGAGTCCTGGAATATAAGAACTTTGAGCGTTCCTGGAACAGTGAAGAAACATTTTTTAACATATGCACTGCAGTCTGAGTCTGAGAAAAGTGGCTTTTAAATCCTTCAAAACAAAGGGAACTGAGTTTTCAGTGATCACTTGGTTAAAGCTTTGTAAGTCACTTTTGGGTCCTTCTCTATTAGCTTCTGTGATGTTGTGGTTGAATTAGGGCTAATGTGGCAATAAAAACTGTAGCGGCTTTGTTTGATTCATCAAAATGTGTTTTTTTAAGCAATAGATTGTTTGGTGTAAAAAAAGGAAGTCATGACTGGCTGTTTCACTATATTATGGCCTAGGTTCTTTGTAGGAGCTCAGTCAAGTCTCCATTATAAAGATTACAGGGACATCCTAGTGAATGAAATAGAGATATAAGATTTTTTTATACTATTAAAAACCTCAAAATGTACTTATGACCATAAATAATGCAAGATTTTACATGAAGGGTCTTGGTCAAACTGCTTTCATCCATTCACACACCAAAATGTGATAAGCTTCCAAGATTTTCCATGTTTTTATCTGCTTGGCTGTGTAGAAGCTGGTCTGAAGTATCAGATAGTTCCAGATATCTGGGAACTATATGACAAGAAAGTTTAGCCAAAATATGGCCCAAATGGGCATTTTTATTTGGCCAAAATGTTGACTGAACATAGGCAGGCTGCCAAAACTCAACCACCTGACCACCACATGTGTCACATAGTGAAATTGTTATAAAGTAGGCTTCCCATTTTAGGATCACTTCTGTCCCACAAAACACTTGCCTTAATCCACGTATAGGCCAGCAATTGACATCTGGATCACATGTGGCCTACTGGACACTTCCCATAATCCAAGCCAGGCTGGGAACTGACATCTGCTATACTTCTGACCCACACAACATTTGCCGGTGCTCCAACTGAACCATAAGTGCCTATAGTAGGTCAAATTCGGCCCAGACATGTCTGCTATCCGGGGTATTTCTCCAATTCAAAGCTTAAAGAAGCAAAAAACTAAATTGTTTCATTGCAAGATTTGATGATGTGCACTGCCTGTGGACCAAAACAAAGTTTTTCATGAGCCACACAAATTTCTATTTATTGCCCCTTAAAATTCTTATTGGATTAAGTATACAGACCTATGTCACTGCCAAGTTTATTTCTATAGCACATTTATATAGTCAAAGCCTCCAAAGTTCTTTACACAAACCAATGAAATATGAAAACATAGGAACCACAAACAAAGGTACAACATAAAAACCCCAATAGAGTGCCTATACTCAGCAAAAGCCAAAGTAAACAAGTGTGTCTTCAGCAAAGATTTAAAAGTGGACAGACTGCAGAATGCACAGTTTAAGGCAAAGAGTTTCACAGAGATGGGGCCACAACTGAGGAACCTCTAAAAGCATCTGACTGGCTGAACAAAGCGCTCTGGAGGACTGATGCAGTACAACGAGATCAGACAGGTATTCTGGGGCCAGCCCATTCAAACATTTATAAACAATAGAATCTTAAAATCAATCCTGTTCTTTTCTGGAAGCCAGTGGAGTGAAGAAAGAACCGGCATTATGTCCTAACATATCTTTGTTCCATTGAGCAGTAAGGCAGTATCCACTATTGGGCGGAGTGGTTAATGAGGTCACAAAGAAAAAGATATCATACTCACCCGTTTGAGAACACATTCACTAAAAAGTGGAGAAAGCAAGTGAGAGAGGTAACAGAATTTTCTCATTTTTGGGCCTCATACACAGGCTATGAGGACACAAATGACTGTTGGAAAACCTTTAGAAAGCAAATTTTGCATAATATGGGAACTTTAAGAAATGTAAGACCATCCATGTTTTAATGTCAATCATGCAACTGAGCAGAGCATGAAGGGAATCTTTGAAAGGAACTTTCAAGGGCAGATACACCTACATGTCTTCAGCAAAACAATGGAAGACAAAACCATGCTTCCTAGATATTGACCCCAGGGATAGCATATAAACCACACAGGTCAGAGGGGCCACTGAGGAAGAAAATGTTGCATTTGAACATAGAAGGAGCTGCTCCTGAGGCAGAATTAAAACCGCTTTAAGGCAGTGCCTTTGAAGCCAACACAGTGCTCTAGGTGCCATAAAAGAACTGTATGACATTACATAGCTCAAGTTTTTAACGTACCTACTTACATCTGAATTGAGAAAACACTGTTGCATCTGTCGCTCACATTAGCTACTTTAGTTAACACTTTATTTGCTAGAGGTTTGTGAGCCTGCAAAGTTGACATGATTGTAACCAACAACTGCAACCTTAAATCAGCCTGGTCACCATATACACTTTCAGGTAAACCTAGAGTCCAAGTGTGTACACAGTAAATGATTATTTATTGCAAGCCAATAAATGTTACCACTCTGCCCTGAGTTTCACTTCAATTTGCTCATCATTATTGATGTGGTTTATAACACCCAGAGATTCTAGAAACTTGCAGAAGTGCCTCCAAATGCAGTACTACTCACAACCACCAGGTGTTGCCTTCAAAACATTGCTGACTCCAAAAGATAAAACAAAAGAAAAAAAGAAAAAGAAAAAAAAAATCAAATAAATAAAATAGCATGCACAACATCTATTATTATGATCTCTGGGACAAACAGAGCAGAGTCAAGGTCAGGCATGAATAAAGTTTTATTGTTTGTTTTTGCAGTAAAATAGGAGAGGCCATCCTTTGTATAAAAACAAAACAAAACATACCGCAGGGAAAGCATATAAAGAAAGAACAACAGCAGACCCAAAACCCACCCCTGGGGGACCAGTGGCCACTGAGGAAGAAAACGGTTGCATTTGAACAGAGAAGGATCTGTGTGTGAGGTATCTATATGTATACCAATAAAGGGGCATTGGGAAGCTGGAGCCCAACCCAGCATTTTAGCAGGTGAGAGGCAGCTACACCATGGACAGGTCACCAGTCCATTACAGGGCCAACACAGAGAGAGGCAAACAACCATTCACACTCACTCCTAGGTAGAATTTAGATTGATCAATTAACTTTACAAGCATTTCTTTGGACGGTGGGAGGAAGCTGAAGTACCCAGAGAGAACCCATACATACACGAGTATGCGTGAGAGAACTCACGCAAGATACTCCCACAACATGTAAAGTCCACACAAAAAGACCACTGTTCGAACCTTCTCCCCTAGCCAAGGCTTGCACTAACAACCTTCTTGTTGTAAAGCTGCAACGCTAACCACCACACCAGTGTACAGCCTACGAAACATGTTAAAACCAAAAATTTCTTGAGGCTTCATGTGAATAAGTCCATAAAAAGCATAAAAAGAATAAAATCCTAATATAGAAACCCAATCACAATAAGTCAACCTAAGATAGAAGTAGAGAAACACGTCCCTGGATACTGATTGTTTCTTTAAGCCAAATATTACAAATGAAAAAAGTCACTGTGGTCTTGTTAGCTACATTTACTCACTAATCAGTGCACTGGCTGACCTTCTGAACAGCCTGTCATTTTTTAAAAGTATACAGTAGATCCTCAAAGAAATGTTTGTTTTTGCAACATGTTTTTGATTATATCTCCTCATCTCCACTCTCTCCTACTCCTGGCCCCCAAAATACTGTGACAGTGATGCTTTCTGAACATCAGCAATGGATGATGTCATGGAGGGTTCATTTAGTTTTATAAAGTCTGTGACATCCACAGAAGCACAGTCATTTGGGAGCCTCATCCCAAATTCTTGATACACTATACAGAATTTCCACAGCCCACTTTTTTCTTTCTGTGTCCTCTAAGAATATTTCCAATTAAGAATGCATCTTAAATGAATAATCTCCTGATGTGGTGAAAATGTGTGAAGGTAAAAGGTTTTGAATGCATTGATCGTCACACATTTGCAGGCTTTGGTGTGTGGAAAAATGCTAAAAATCAACATTTAATCAGACACTAGTAGACAGCTACATTTTTTCTCACAATACTAAACAGTTTTGTTTGGTGATGTTTGTGCATTCTTTTGTCAGAGAAAGTGTTTGAAATGTTGTAATAGAAGCTAACAAGCAGGAGGATTAGTGCAGTCCTCCTTTAGAGCCACTGAATCACAATGCACAAATGCAGTTTCTAAACCATCAATCAATAAGGTGTTGGGAAAAGCACAAGGGTTATTAATTGTTTGCCCGAGCACCAGTAAATGTAATTAGCTCATTGAAATTGGGGCCACTGGCTGCATGCTGTACACCTAAATGGCTGCTGAGCCATGTATCATTCATTGTATTATTTTGCAGGACCATAGTTTTGTCCAATATTTAATCTGAATTCAGCAGCAGGTTATCAAGCTGAAGGAGGCCATCAAAGTCAGATCTGTATCAGTTTTAATGTGTTATTGGTGTAAAGTGCTTCCTCTAAACCTGAAGCTCTCATTTCTAACAGATGAGGAGAGCAGGGATGCATATATCTGTCAACATCTATTAGTTTGAATGACCACTTGTTAATAATGATAGCAATTTAGCTCTGTCAGCCTCCCCAGTCGATGCTTTATAGCCCAAGAGTAACTTCCACCCTGGAGTTTACCCAGCTCATCTCAAGCTCCCTTTTCATTATTAAAACGTTTAAATCCAGATAATTAAAAGATTTTAATAAATGTGTAAATGTGCATTTATCTTGCTAATGGTCTGTGATTTTCTCCCCTTTCTCTCTGATATCCCTGCAGTTATACAGCTCAGTAGACTTTGGAAGAAAATGGCAGCTCATCCATGAGCATGTGACCCCCAACAGATTTTACTGGTGAGTAATTTATTTTCATCTTTCTGCCTTTTTCCTTTCTTTTCACGCCACTCCATTCCTCTCTTTTGAAGTTTTTGCAGAGAGTGGTCCTGCTCTTTGCTGCAACTGAGCTGGACGATATCAATAGCTCACAAGGCACATGACAGACTAATGGTGCTGCTAAACCTGGCATGTTTCCCACCCTTTGATATAATCATGCAGAGATTAATCTCCTCTTTCAGAACATACTTTACATTCAGCGTCCAAGGGCATGTCATGTTACATTTAATTTCTAACACACACCCTGCTCATATCAGGCATATTGCACACAAACACAGAATTGTTATTTTTCACATCAGCAGCAGACAGGAGGAGAGTGGATTTCTACTGATGCATGCATACAGATTAGAAAAGCTATGACTAATAACAGATCCAGGACGTTCCTGTCGTCTCTTATCCAGTCACATCTCCTCCTCACTTTTCTTTTAGTGTAGCTACTATGTCTGAAAGCGCATACTCATCACGAATGTAAGTCTGGATCTGTTCCAGTCCTATGCTCCTCTCTTCCCTCACTAAGATGACAGGGGGTGTGCCTGGGATTGCCCAGGGCTGTCTCATGCTACCAATATAAATCCAGAGTTACTTCCAGGCCATTGTCGCATGATTCTAAACAGTGTGCACAATCCATGGCTAGCTTTGCCCTTCACCACTAAATTGCCTTCAAGGACGGGCATGTGCCCATCCAGCTCTTCGAAGAGCCGGACGGGCACATAACATTGGCCAAGCAGGACTCCAGCTGGCTGAATCTACACACTTTAGGTTCCAAGGGATATGAAATTCTGCCACAATGGGACAGCTGCATCAATCCAGTCTAATCCATGAGCAGTAAAATGTGCAGGAAAACAAGATTACGCTCAAAGATGACCTCAGTGTGAGGTGAGGTGGAGTTGAATACCAGACAAAGGCAAGCTATTTTTCTGATGAGATTATACCTGAGGAAACAATACAGCATTCCACTCCTTTTTTAACATATTTATATGAAGTTGTCTCTAGAATAAAACAAGCAGTCAGCAGCAAACTTCACAACTTAAATGGCAAAGCCGACTTTCTTAGGGCTGAAACTGGGAAAACGCAGCACATCCTCTTTTCCACTGTGTCACATACTAAGACTTGATCAGTGGACATACAGTGGATTGTCTGGTGGAGGGGTTGGGTTTGTCTGTTGCGGAATTCACACCACCAGCTACTTGAGCCACCCACTTGGCTAGCTGAGAAAATTATTAATATTATGACTTTGTTAAAGTTCAGGAAAGACATTGCCAGGAATTAAGAGGACCCAGGTGAGGTGGCTCAGGCTTCTAGTTAGGATGCCTCTTGGATGCCTCCCTGGTATGGTTTTCCAGGTACATCCCACTGGAAGGAGACCCCAGGGAAGACCCAGGCCACGCTGGAGGGAGGAAATCTCTCAGCTGGTCTGGGAGCGCATTGGGATCCCCCCAAGCTGGCAAATATGGCTGGTAGAGAGGGAAGTCTGGGCTTCTCTGCTTTAGGCCCACTTACTGTATGTTTGATTAAGAAGATGGATACGCGGAAGGATGGGCAGTTTCATCCGTCTCCTGCGTCGGTTATGCACATAATTTGGTCCGTTTTCACGAAGCTTAGCTATCCGTTGCTTGAAGATGGACAGATGGATAGAAGATAGGGAAATACCACCGGAAATCGTGGGGCCGTGCTAAGCAGAATAGCTAACCTGCGACCAGAGAGAGAAACAAACCAGAAAAGGAGATCATCAGGGGGGAGCAGAAGAAGAATGACGACAAGCACAAAAACTGTAAAAATTGCGTGAGCTTTTGAAGAAAGACTATAGGCGTGTATTTAGGGCGTGCTGGGCAGTTGGAAAAAAACTTTATAGAGATGCATTACTGCTGCAAAACGGTGTTTGAAACTGATGTTGGTTCACAGGAGTGAACTCTGAACTCTGCACTATACACTAATGGAAGAATTGACTTTACAACCATGGCAATGCAAAAGACACATGGAAGTAAGAGGAAGGTGACATGACAACACATGAAACAGACGTCCCTATTTAGGTACGTAATGGAGCATAAATGGGAGTTGAGGCAGCTGCCCCTGTAAACCAACTTCAAATAAGTGGCAAGACGATGGATGGAGGTATGGACGGCATTACAAGGAAGTGAACATAAAATTACACGTGTACCTTAACTTACTGTCATTTTGTAATCTTTCTTAAAAAAGAAAAGTACCGGGAAAAACCAAGTTTTGTTTTTTTGTGACATAAATGTAACTTGGTTCTCCTCTACATTACTAGAAAATTAAAAAAACCCACAGCCCCTTTGCTCCAGATGCAAGAAAGGCAAGTGTTTGCCTTGCAGACATAGAAACTATGCCTACTAATGCTTATGTACAGATGTGAACTCGCCCTTGATTCATTGGTTTCAGAAGTTTACAGAAAAAATATTCCTGTAATGGGACGGATTTGTGATTTTTGAGGGGTGTAAATGTAACACCGGACTTTATTCTTTACCTGCTGATCCAATCTGGTGACAGACAGCAGCTCAGATCATAGCAGAGGCAAATTGCAGCGGCACTTCCTGCAGCTGCTACAACCTGCTGTCGCCACATCTTTCCAGAGCTGCTGGAGCTGCTGACAGGCCAGCGTAACAGTGCTAACAGCTCAGACTGATTCGCTTCAAGATCACCTTGTTCATGTGTAACTGAGGAGATTCTGGAGGGGAAAAGTCTTCCACTTCGATCAAGTACCGCTCCGTGGCATAGGTGCCTCGCTTTCCATCTATCTAGTGGCCGCTGAGCTGCTGTCTGTCAGTCATTTATGCCTTTGTATCCCGACCACTCTATGCTCCCTGATCACCCCACACTTCCCACCCCCACCCTTGCAGTTTCTGATGCTGCCTATTGGACGATCATCGCGGCCGCCATCTTGGATGGGTGTCTCATGCATTTATTTCTAAGGAGCATGCCCAACTACAATAATCATGACTCCACAAATTTTCACCCGATTTTCTCACGGTTTGCTTTGTTACAAACAGCAGAGATGTATTTATGATACAGGTCACTGTTACACATTAAAAACACCTGCTTTCATGCTGAAATCAGTTTTACTATGCTCTTTAACAAAGACATCGCAAGATATCAATAAAAGTATAAACCAATCAATCAAACTTTATCTATAAATGAATTGACACTTTAATGAAAAAAAAATTTGATCATCTGAATTATCTTTACATAATTCACATAATTCATAATTTACTTTACATAATCACACACACACACACACACACACACACACACACACACACACACACACACACACACACACACACACACACATTCCAAGCTGGGTTTCTGCATTGTGGGACCATCAGTTCACCATTGTGTTTCAGCTGAAGCAGGTGGTAACTCTGGTCAAGGGATGAGGGTGCAGCATCTGTGACGAGGCTTGCAGGGCACACCTCACAGGACAGATTTTCTTTTAGTACATTTTTGACAACAAACCCTAAAATGTAGACTAGAACGTTGTCCACAACACCACCAAAGCGGACAGGCAGGTAACTGTGGTCACATGTGATGGCAGAAATGCTTGCAAATGGGGAGGGGAGCTCTTCCTCTCCCATGAAAGCAGAGTGAATGTCTGCAGCTGATCGGGCGCTGTCACATCTTGTGTTGCCACATTTCCTGACCCACTTGTTGTGACATCAGATGGCGAAAAATGCCCTGGAACTGCTCTGCAGTGGGATTGTCCACTCCCAGCCTCCCAAATAATTAAATAAATAAATAGGAAAATAATAATAAATAAAAACATTAACACACTTAGCTGTTTGGTGGAGACAGTGAGAGTGGTAAAATATATATAGTTTGAGGGTAAGTAAGGAAACTTATATTATATTATATTATATTATATTATATTATATTATATTATATTATATTATAATTCACAATAAATCAATAATTCCTAGACATGCAAAAAGAACTGACGGTTAAAAAAAAACTTGTGAAAGGTAATGCCACGTGATCGGCTTTTAATATTGCGCTGGTTATTGCAACCGTAGGCTGCACAAAATACGAGCATAGTTGCTGGAACTTTCCTGACTCAGGTTATTTCTGAAGCTAGTCTGGAATGCGGACACCCATCCAATCCAGCGTGTAATGAGGCGTCTACGTAAAGATGTCTATGGTAGTTACTCTTTAAGGATTTTTTTTCAGAGTAACAATCTCTGTTTAAACTTTCTCCTCTATTTACTGAAATTTGTGTCCTTAAGATCATAAATTGTGGACTCACTGGGTGATGATCCATATGTCCCATGGTGTTTCTTCTTAAAGAGTCACAATGCCAGAGCAAAAAGTCTTTTCATTCATGTCACAAGAAGGAAGCTTTGTAAAAGATGCCCCAAGCTTTTACTGTCTTGGTGGGAAAAGAAACACTGTCCTGTTGTTGATCAGAGTATGTCTTTGGGTTTGTGTTTTTCCAATTCTAACAATACTAACAAGCCAAAAGGATTTCAGTTCAAGGCGTAAAGATTATATTCAATATGTCTAAATATGTCATTTTTTTTGTTTTGGGAAATCAGTCCCCAAATCCAAGATATTTATTTATTTATTTATTTACTCCAACATATTTTTTATTTATTTTAATTATTCACACAGATTCTTTCATATTTTGTCATTTTCAGGTCTGTTGCAGGCCTCGACAAGGAGCCTGATCTGATTCACATGGAGGCTCACACTCCAGATGGAAGTAAGTGTTGTCAGCACATGCAAACAAGTAAGAAACAGTTCTCTGGAGAGATGATTCCTCTCAGAGAAAAGAAAGCATCCCCAGAGATGCAGCCCGGGCAACACCCCACCATTAAACCCTGATGCATGAATCCTGATAAATGTGGCCTTTCTTCTCCTCACTTTTTCATTGAATGTCAGCTCCATAACTCTGAATGGCAGCGCCACCAAAGTCCTCATACAATCGGTGACACAGGTGAAACTATTTATGCCGGCTTGTGATGTTGGCATAGCATTGCTCCAAGCTGCACACCTTTTTTTTCTCATCATGTCGTCGTATGACTGACAGATGGAGATGATTATTTGTGGTATCTGTGCAATGAAAATAAGCATGTGCTCCAAAGAGAGGGAAATTAACCCCAGAAAATGTCAGCCTGCATAGATGGATGGAGTGCAAACCCACACAATGCAGTAAGACACAAAAATATAGTTTGATCTAATTGAAAGCACACAGTTGTCTTCAGTTCATCACTAACTGCAGCGGTTTTGCTACAGCTCTGTATTTTAATATGCATGAAGAAGAACAGCATTAATACTGCTCATGTTTTCTGTATGTGTGCCTGACAGATGTGCAGTACATCACATGCAAAGTTCAGATGTGCAACGACGCTAACAGGAACTATCCGTTCCCTGGATACATCGACATCAGCTCTCTGGTGGTTCAAGATGACTACATATTCATACAGGTAGGGCTCTGCACACTCAGTCTCCCTCATGATGTGATACATGAGGAATTAGGAAACAATAAAATGTCAAAAATGTTATTCTCTAAGAGCAACTGTTAATTGTTAAATATCACTTTAACCAGTTGGTCTAAAGCAAATAACACTTAACTGCCAAATGTTTCGGCTTCATCAGACTATATGGCGGTAAAAAATGAATAAAGGTCCCAAAAAAATGATGAGCTGAATCAAAAAAATCCTCAGACTGGAAACCATACCTTTACAGAATCAATTATTTTTAAATATCCTCACGATCATGTGATCTAAAGGAGAAAACAATCTCTTTGGGGGGATAAAAGGATTGTGTTAATGCAGAGAAACCGCTTTTTTCCTTGTAAAATCAATAAATATGTCCATAAAGTGGCTCTAAATTAAATGGATAAAATACACTAAGAACAAAAATATAAACACAACACTCTTTTTATGAGGCAAACTTAAATATTTAATACTTCTTTTCTAAGGACACAATAGGTCTATTTAAGTCAAATATTGTTCACAAATCTGTCTAAATCTGTGTTACTGAGCACTTCTCATTTGCAAAGATAATCCATCTACCTTACAGGTGCAACATATCAAGATACTGATTAGACAGCATGTTTATTGCACAGGTGTGCCTTAGGCTGCCCACAATAAAAGGTCACTCTAAAATGTATAGTTTTATCACACAGCACAATGCCACAGATGTTGCAAATTTTGAGGGAATGTGCAGTTGACATGCTGACTGCTATGCAGGACTGTCCACCAGAGCTGTTGAATGTGAATTGAGGCCTATGTTATGGACAGCAAATAAGGGTCCATATCGATGGCATTTTCAATGCACAGAGATCCTGAGGCCCATTGCTGTGTCATGCATCCTTGACCATCAGCTCATATTAATGCATGGCCCTATGTTGCAAGGATCTGTACAAAATTACTGAAAGCTGAAAATATTCCAGTCCTTGCATGGCCAGCATAATCAACAGACACCTCACCCACTGAGCATTTTTTGGATACCCTGGTGTATACGACAGCATGTTCCAGCTCCTGCTAATATCCAGTAACTTTAAACAGCCATTAAAGAGGAGTGGACCAACATTCCACAGGCCATAATCAACAACCTGATCAACTTTATACGAAGGAGATGTGTTGTAAATGAAGGTCACGCCAGATACTAACTGGTTTACTGTATCTATCATTATCAATGCGGTAGCTGCCGCTGTGCAACCGTTTTGACAATGGCCGCAAACATTGACATAGTGGTCGTGAAAGCGAACAGTGGACGCGACCTGAATCCTCCAACTCCCAAGTGGCTGCTGACATTCTGAACATGATAGGATGATTTATAAACCATTCTGAAAGATGCAGCAACAAATCTATAATTTTCCAAATGGTTGCAACCTTTATGAACTATTCTGAAAGCAGTAGCAGCTGTCATGCAACTTCTCTGACCACTCCCAGGGTGATTGTGGTTGCAACCATTCTTAAGAAGCCACTAAAGGATCTCGGCATCACTCCTCATCACTCTGGAACAGGGTAAATCTGGACTTACTTTCACTATCAAACATAGCCTTGAGTTCTACTGGTGTTTTTCCTCTATTTGATTCCACCATAGGGCTGCACGGTGGTGTGGTGGTTAGCACCGCAGCCTCACAGCAAGAAGGTCGCTGGTTTGAATCTCGACTTGGGGGAGGTTTGAACCTTGAGGGCAGTGGCCTTTCTGTGTGGAGTTTGCATGTTCTCCCCGTGTATGCGTGGGTTCTCTCCAAAGACATGCATGTTAGGTTAATTGATTACTCTAAATTCTCTCTGCGAGTGTGAATGGTTGTTTGTCCCTGGTGTGTTGGCCCTGCGATGGACTGGTGACCTGTCCAGGGTGTACCTGCCTCTCACCTGTGTTGCTGGGATAGGCTCCAGCTTACGCGTAATGGACCAAGCTGTATAGAGAATGAATGATTTCACCAAACATTTATGCGATCACTAATCATCATCACTCAGGATGTTTTTCTGACCACATTTCTTTCTGGAAGACGATGGCTCCCCACTATTCTTCCAGTTTTTAATAATGCATAACAGTTCTTAATCCAGTTTTATTAGTTTCTGCATCTCCTTAGATGTTTTCTCTGCTTGGTGATGGTGATTTGACCCTTTTTAAACAGACTAACACATTTTCCACAACCACAGGATGTCTTTCCACATAGTTGTTTGAAAAATGAGAAGCTGCTCATTGCATCAGCTGGGGTTAAATAACTTGTTGCAGCTGAAAGATGATCACCCTGCAGGAATTATCCAATAGGAGGTTCCTACCTATTTTAAATCCAGATGGTTATTGTTTTTGTTGGTCAGACAGTGCATATTACATATACTAATACAGGATATAACAGAATATCCCTATAAAAACCCTGAGTTCATGTGTCAGCATGGTCAGAAACTCTTAAGCTCAGATATTTTATTAGCAGAAAAAAAGTAAAAATATCTCATTTTAACCTCAACTGGTTATTTGTTTTTGTTTTTCTGGGAAGCCAGCCTGGTTTCAATATTCCCCTGAGCCACTGCCTGTTGTGTTATATTAATCATGACTTGTGCCACAGAAAAAAATCTGAAATGGTAATATCCTGAATTCCGAGTAACAGACGCAATTCATGACTTGTATTTTAATTTCCTCCACAGTATGAATATTATTTACTTTGACATGGTGTAAAACAGGTTTTGTGCATTAAAAGATCTGACACGTGGAAAAGTCTGGATGATTACACGGCTTATCCACAACAACATCAGTTTTATTCAAATTTACCACCAAAAGTTGGTGTGCTGCTTGATGTCTGTTCACCAGCCATGATGTGGTTTGATCCTTATTCTAGCTGTTTTTGCCTTTAAACATCTGACTTGTGGAAAGATAGTGATGTGAAAGTCAAACGTGACTCATTTCTTGTCTCATAAGTTCACCGACCAATCAGAGAACCTGAATAATCACTCAGTGCTTTACAAAGTCGGTCTTTTATCATCATCCTCACTCTCAGTAGTTGTACTTTTACAGCCATTTGATTCCTTAAAATGTTTTATTGAGTGGAAAACAGGGATTTCTCTGAAATCTGCTTACCTGAGCCACCTGGAAGCAGGTCCTTCCTCTTGAACCCATGCTCACATCTGCAACACTACACAGAAAAACTGAATTGTTCTGCAAAGATCCTTTAATCTTGGTTGACCTCTCCCAAGTCTTTCAAGCAAATTCAGAAACACTCAACCTAAACCTCCCCTTCAGTCCAAGCACCTGAACATCTTATCACAGATAAAAGATCCTGGAAAAGAGAGAAAAAAAAAAATCAATCATACCAATTCCTTGCAAAGTTCAAACTGCCCCTGGTTACCTGGCCATTGATTTCCTCCGTCAGTCATTCAGTTGCACCTGGGAATATTCTGTGGTGCTCACAGCTGGGTTGATGTGCTTCTTTTCAGAGCTTGTTTTCACTGCTCTGAGCCTTTCAGAACATGTATAACATCAGTAAGAGAATCATTCCAGTCCTGCAACATCAGTGCACACATCATTCTCACGCTTGGCGGCGGGTCATTCCATGTTATGAACTGAATTTTTTCAATTGAATGAATTGAATCTCATGTTAAACACACAAGCTGTGTGCGTCTCCATGTGAGGGAACTATTTGTCTTCCATTGCCTCAGGGCTAATAACAGTTTTCCATCACCTAACAACTAAAGTGTTTGCTAAAGGTCCTCAACATTAAGGGCAGGTTTTTTAACCCCCTAGAGAGAGCACATGAGGCTTAGTTAGGCAACTTAAAGATTTCTCTTGACAAAGAATAATGAGACTATTGATTGTCCTCTAAGATATTTACCAAAGTCAACTTTAAAATCACCAAGTGCACCAGGGGAAAATGACTAATCTGAATGAAAGCCAAGAGATCACTATTAATGACCAAGTTAAGAAAAGGAGGAAAAAATGTGAGAGAGATGACTGCAGACAGTCAGCTAGCACCTTCACTGACTGTAAACAATGCCATGCCTTGTCCCTGCAGAGGGAAAGCTATTGATATAATTTCAATTCTAGTTACAGTCAAATAAAAAACAAGTGAACCCTCTTGAAATTCCAAGCTGCCTATTTGGACAAAATTCAACAAATCATCTGTTTTTTTTACAGGTGTTAAAAATGGTAAATACAACCTCTGTCTCATTATTTCCTGAACAACACCTAAAATGCAGGAGTAGTGTGCATCTGGGGGATGTTATCAGTCGCTCATATGGTTGTTGATTCATTTTGATCCACTCTTCTTTCTTCTCACCCTTGCTTCAGTTCATTGAGGTTCTCTGAAGGTTCCAACAGCATCTCAGTCAGGTTGAGGTCTGGACTTCTTTTCTTATTCACTCAGTCTGTTGTAGATTTACTGCTTTGGGGGACCATTGGTTGTCATTCATCAATCATTCAAGTCCTACTTGCAAACTTTTTACAAAGAGTTGTTCTTAGGGTAAGAACAAATCCTGTAAAAAGGCAGAAGAACTATTACAGACATTTGAATGTTGATATGTGTTGTCTTCTGTTGTGAAATTCAATAAAATATGATAGTAAAACTACAATAATTTTTAAAATTCAAACAGGGGCCTATGTATGTGGAGTTTGCAAGTTTTGCAAGTTCTCTGCAGGTACTCTGACCTCTTTCCACAGTCCACAGACATGCACACTGGTTTATTTGTTCACTCTAATTTCTCCCTAGGAGTGAGTGTAAGTGTGAATGGTTGTTTGTCTCTCTGTGTTGACCCTGTGATGGACTGGAGACCTGTACAGGGTATACCCTGCCTCTTGCCTTACTAATTACATGGATGGACTCTGGTTTCCCGGCAACCACGGACTGAAATAAGCAGTTTAGAAATTGAATGAATGAATAGAGGTTTTGCCCTGACCCCCTGGTAAATAACACCACTGACCAACCTTCAGACTCACCTGCAGGTTTTATTTCATCTAATGCACTACTCACTCTATCGGTCCACTGTATCTTAAAAAGATGCTGGATGTGTTTGAATAAAAGAAATGGTAATTTCCTTTACAATCTGTGGAAGGTTCAGGAGGCCATGTAATGAAAATTTATTCTATAATGTACCATTTCTCCCTTTAGCCAGCACACCAGGAGGATGTTGCGTTCCTGGGACCTGACAGAAGGCTGCTTTCCAAGTTTAGGAGTAATTAATTATCTGATTATAAGACTACTTTTATGTTATTATAACCTTACCGTGTGATTATTTAGAATCACATTATCACTTTAGAAATTAGGACAAACAGGTTTTAGATTTTGTCATTTTTTCCTCATGCGTTTATCTCTGTCTCCGCCTGTCTGCACATGTCCTATCAGTCTTGGATCTTTATGGAAATTTTTGGACGTTTATCTTCAATGTAGGTCCAGATGGCTCTTTTTTCAGCTTAGGAGATATTGCATTCTCCTAAGAAGAAAGTTACGGACAATTTTGCGGTCAACAAACATGTTTATGAATCTGACGGAGGGTTTTCGCAAATAATGTAACAATTCTAAAACATTTAAGGAGATTGGTATGAAATCATTGGTGAATGAGGCTCATTATCCTGTTGCATGAGACAATTTCAGCACATTTATAGGCCACTCAATGACTACAAGGTGTCAGGTCCTGTGGCTGCAAGCCCAGATCATCAACTCTACACCACCGTGCTTGATACTTGGTATGAGGCATTTGTGCTGATATGCTTTGTCTGTTTTTTCTTCACACGTGTGCATTCTGATGTCCACTTTTGTCTCGTCTGTCCAAAGGATATTGTTCCAGAAATCTTGCAATTTGTTCAGATGCAGCATTGCCAACCCATGCTATGTTACAGTATTTTTAGAGAGAATAAGCCTTGTCCTGCAAGCCCTCCAAGCAAGCCATACTTTTTCAGTCTTGTCTACTTGAACTGTAATGAACATTAAACATGCTCATCGAGGCTTGGAAAGTCTGAGATGTAGATTTTTTTGTGGTCTGACCTTGAGCTCAACTTACTGGGAAGCTCACTCCTGTGAAGATTGACAGCGTTTCTTGATATTGTGTTAACAGACATCTGAATACTGCAAAGCAGCAAACTGACAAAACTTCAGCTGTTATATCAGAGCTCATAATAATCAATAACTCTGTGTAAAGGTAAACAAAACAAATGTAAAAAAACAAACAAAACAAAACACAGAAATTTAAAATAAAAACCAGGTCCTATTCTGTCCCACCCTCTTATTTTATTGAATATAATTATTAAATTTATTGATTATATTCTAAACAACATTCACAAGGTCATGAGGGTGAAAAAAAAAATTTAAACATGTCTCTAATGATCTGAGGACATACAAATTATGAGGCTTAAACAATATAGATAAAATATAAAGAAAATAAACAGCTAATAAAATAAAATAAAATAAATTATTTAAAATTTATTTTTAAATAAAAATGGGGACAGACAAAACAAAAAAAAAAAAAAAAAAAAAAACAATTCAGAAATTAGAGTTGTCAATTTTCAAGACATAACTCAAACTCTGGATCTTATAGACCATGAAGCACTTTGCAATCTCAGTAAAGGCAAGGGCAAGGCAAGGCAGTTTATTTGTATAGCACATTTCATGTACAGGACAATTCAAAGTGCTTTACATAAAACAAAGATATTACAGATATTTAGAAATAGTAAATAATAATAAGTTAAAATAATTAAATAACTAAAAAGGACTAATGAATAATTTGAGTTGACATTTTACGGCAGCATTGAATAATTCTTGATCCACCATGATGTAAAAAAGTGAAATATTTCATGTGATATTTGTTTTATTTAACTATAAATTCTGTCTCGTAGGTTCCTACATCAGGACGAGCCACCTACTACGTTTCCTACAAGAGAGACTCATTCATTCAGATCAAACTGCCTAAATATTCCCTTCCTAAGGTGAGCTGCAGCATGTTGATGCTGAACCATACAAATCTGTTTAATTTCACAATGTCACAGTACATTAATCATGGAGGTAATTAAGTTTTCCATCTTCCAGAAAGATTGTGTTTAGGTCTGTTTAAAAAAAAAAAAAAACATTTTTCACTTTGTGTTCCAGTTGAAGGTGATCCAGTGTGATACCTGCAGTATTTATATTCACGGCACGACATTGATCTTATGACCAGTCCCACTGGGTCAACATGCTGTAATCCGTCACCTGTACGCCTCCACTCCGAACTCCATTTAATCTCTCCTGCTTTGCCCTGACAGGATTTACACATTGTCAGCACCGACGAGAAGCAGGTATTTGCAGCGGTGCAGGAGTGGAACCAGAACGACACCTATAACCTTTACCTGTCGGACACCAGAGGGATCTACTTTACCCTGGCCATGGAAAACGTCAAGACCACGCGGGGCATCAGTGGGAACCAGATGCTGGACCTGTACGAGGTAAACACCTGATGAAATTGGTCACCTTGGGAGAGTACATACAACAAGCCTTTAGATTATGTTTTGTGTTCAAGTCTTGGGCCAACCTTCATTTCTTCATGTATTGCCAGGAAAAATAAAGCTGCTGATTTACTGAAATGTCTATATAATAAATGTAAATACAGTATATAAAGCTAAAATAGTTGAAAGTGAATATTCTGTGCGCCTTTTTATCTCAGCGCAGCCTGAACTGTCTTTAACAAGCATTCCTTTTAGACTTAGTTGAAGGTGATCACCAATGGACTTTCCACGGTTCTTCTTTGGAGTTTGGCTACCTTTTCTTCTGTTTTCTGTCAAGAAGATCCATCTGGAGTCCAGGCTCTGAGGAGGCTTCATCCCGCCATCAGACCTGCTGTCACTGATTTCCAGTCCAGAAAACTCTGAAAATGCTCTGGTAAAAGAGCTGAAAATGAGTGAAAAAGCAGCCATTGTAATTAAAAAGTCTTGAGAAAGATGGAGAACTATTGATGAAGACCACTTTAAAAGTTTATAACAGTGTCTGACTGCATGCATTAAATATATGAAGAAATAAGGGATGACTCAAGACAACTGCACAGTATAAGATGTTGAAAGGTCTGAGCGGCCTCAGTTAATAGACACAGCGTTGCCTTTGTGGAGAGTACTGGTGATTTTTGCAAACTACATACATATTTTTCAGACTTCTGAGATGGAACACTAGTCTTTAAAGCCCTGGGAACGAGTTGCGATGATTATTTTGATGTTTTTACACTTTAAAATGCCTACCCTACTAAACATGTTGCAGATGGCATATTCACCCACTGTGGGATGAATAACGGTTTGTTGTTGTCCGTCTTTCTGACAGCAGACACATACGAAATAAAGAACAGGCTTAATGAGGATCGCTTGTATGCGTCTATGGACTTGTAATGAACTTCTTAACTTGCTAGCTACCTTCTGTACATGTTTGCATTCATGGCAGGTGAGTACATTTCTCTCCTTCTACGCTCCCCAGTGGACTTAGTTTATCACTCCCACGCTGGCAGGTGTGACAGAGAGAGTGAAGGAAGGAAGTGAGATATTGGCCAACTGCAATGACAGCAGGATAGTAATTAACAGTGACATTGCTTATCCTGCCCAAGGTGTGAAAATATGTATACACATGCAGACCTGAGCTACTGTGCAGCTCCTATGTCCATTCAGCATTTGCTAATTTCTAAGGTTACAGAGAGCTCATCAAACGGCGGCTTAAGAAGCCACATGCAAATAAGCATGAGCACAGCAAGCTAAGAAAACATCTACATTGCTTCTACATTGCTTCCACTTGTAGCTCAACTTGAGTGGGATGAAGATGTTGTGGCTGGTCCAAGTTACTGACCATGTAGCGTGATAGCGTACTTACCTGTAATTGCAGAAATCTTTTCCAAATGAACTCTCATCCATATACACATTAACAACAAACTAACAATACCCAATGAAAATATACAATATTGCATACGTCTTGCTCTTAGTGGAGCTTGAATCTTGTAATTTTGTCTTTGTAGAGAAGTGATCTTCACAGTCTTTCACTTTATTGAAATGTTATATATATATATATATATATATATATATATATATATATATATATATTTAAGGGGTGGGACTCAATTAAAAACATTAATCTGATTAATCACAAGCTTTGTAAATAATCAATCGCAATAAATCAAATTTAATTACATAACAATATTTGCAATATTTGTCCTAAAAAACAACTTTTACTTATTTAAATGGATTTTAGCAGATGACTGAATCAAATCAAATAAATCAAATAATAGACACACTCATTAATATTGCAAACTGAAGGTCTAGTAATTTCTGGAAAAATGCAAAAAAGAAAAAAAATATCCCTGGCCAAAACTGAATAGACCTCAAGTTAAAAGCTGTGTCCCAAATCAGGGTCTACACACTTCAGAGTGCACTGATTACATAAGCTACGTAGTCTGTGCACTCCCAAGCCGCTTAACATTAGTGAAATGGGACAGCCCACCTAGCCACCGAGAATTTCCCATAGCAGCAACATAGGACGTTGTATCACTGAAAAACCTCTGAAATTACTAAGTTTGCATATCATAGGACACTTTAGTGAACGTTAACACCAACCGAGTAATGTAAAAAAACAAAACAAAAAAACAAACAAACCAAAAAAAAAACATGTTTTTTTTTTGGTTTTGTTGTTGTGTGTGGAGCCATCGCCATCATCTTGTACCCAATGAATTCTGGGAGAAAAGAGGCTGCAAAGGATCCACCACCAGCAGCCTTTGCTACATGCAAAATGGAGTACAGGTTTGGGTGGATTCGGAGGCACCTTCCAAATGGGACAGTGCTTGGACCACACTAACGTATGAAGCCTATGAACCTGCACTTCGAAGTGTGTAGACCCTGAATTTGGAAACAGCTAAAGTGTCATTTTAAGTACTTTAACTAAGAGCTCCAGCTCAGCCTCTGGACTGATGAGTTTGGGGACAAAAAGACTGGATGGATGGGAGAAGGAAAGGACGAGAGGTGAACAGCTCCCATATTTTAACATCTGTGGCCTGAACTTCCTCTTTTGGCCAGTTTAATATACAAGCAAAGTATCTGATCAGTGGCATACATATACATATATCTATATATATATATATATATATATATATATATATGTAAATATGTTTGGTCCATGGAGGATGTAAGTGTCTTTGTGTCTTGTTTGTGTCATGTTTTTAGTTGCTGCAGGCAGAGATTTTTCATTTTCCTCAGTTACTGCAGCATTTTTTGACTCTCCGTCTGATAGCTTTTCCCATATTTAGTCAGAAATCAATAATTTTTTGTAGCATATCATAAATAGCTAAGTTAGTGCTGGATGGTGTTGTGGTCAAATGTTCCATCTACTAAACAGGGTTGCCAAGTTTGGGACAACTTCCACCCTTTAGGCATTAAAAAAAGTGCCAGCTCAAATGTTGGAGGAAAATATTGCATGCCTCACTTGAAGTGTACTACATTAAATGTCTCGATTACAGATGGTATATTTGAATTTTTATTCCCTTCTCTTGTTATTCAGAGCAGCCTGCTATTTATTCACCTCTCAAAAAGCTGAGTTGGTGTGGGGCTCCTACAACCTGGCAACTTTCAGCTGTCCATAACAGTTTTGTGTAACCGATCCTGCCAGAGACGCAGCGACTAAGCATGGCCTCTCCCACTCAATGCTGGTGAAGAGAGTTTTTGGGGTTTGGTCAATATTTTTTATTTTATGTATTTTTTTACTTGCGGAGGGTCACTACTCATTATGAGTTGCAGCCTGATCAGATACGTGTAAATAATAAATGTGTTAAGGTGCTCAGATAAAGCAACTGTCCTACTCACATTAAAAGTTGATAATGGTATTAATTCCACATCAAGCAATTCGGTTGTTATGGTAAAAAAAAAGTCAAGGAAGCTAAATTACATCTGATCCCACTCTAAGTTGTGGTGATTCAAGCAGAAAAGGCCAAAAACCAGCAACCAAAATGATGTACAATTTTTCAAGTTTATGATAAACCAAATTTCACAAGGAGCAACGCTTCAACAGTTTACTGGTTTAATGAAAGTATGGAGGGGGTTATGAAGAGATCTCTATGTTCTCGTACTGGTTCATCTGGGGTCTTTAAAGGAGGAGACTCAGGGTGGGGGTCTCAGGATGTTAGTAACTCTAACCCCCCTAGGACCCACAGATGGTTTCTCAAAAAAATAAAAATAATAATAATAATAATAAAAAAAAAACAAATATGAAATGAGAGAGAAAGGGAGGATGGATGGATAGACAGCTGGGCGAGGGTGCAGTGGATGAACAAGTGGGAGAAAGGAGGAAGGATGAAAGGATGAAGTAATGATGGATGTTGAAGGGTGAGGAATTGTGAGAATAGATGAATGGATGAAAGGATGAGAGGGTAAGATAAGGAAATGCTGGGTGGATTGGAGAAGGAAAGGATGAGAGGGAAGAACAGATGAACGGATGAAAGAAGCAAAGAAAAATTGATAAACAGATGAGGGACAAAAGGACGGATGAATGGATGATGACTAAAAAAAATGGATGAATGTATGATGGGAAGGAAATGATAGATGAACAGATAAGGGAAAAGATGGATGAATAAATTAGTTGGAAGATGGATAAATAATGGTTGAGGGAAATAAAGGAGGTATGAATGGATGAGGGAGAAGGATGGACCAATGGAAGGTGAGAAAGAAAGGATTGATGAATGAATGAGAGGTAAGGATGAATTAACTGATAAGGTAGGGAAGGAATGGATGGATGAGAGATGAGGAAAGGGAAGGATGGATAAACATGAAGGAGGAAAGGATGAATAAATGGATCATGAAGGAAGGAAGGGATGGATGAACAGATGGTGGGGGGAGATGGATGGTCAGGACCAGGGAGGGTGGGATTGAGAGGAAGAGATGAACAATTCAGAAGGGTGAACCAGATAGAAGATTTACCGTGTTTATGATGGGGTGATGGCGAGCAGGGGTTAGTTCGCTACAGAGCATGTGCAGATCAGGCAGTGAATAATATCAGGTAGCGGATAATGGAGGGATACAGGAATGTGTAAGCAGCAGCCTTGATGAGAGCTGCTGCTCTGAATGCAGAGGAAAGGAGCTTCAGCTCCTTCTTTAGCCTTGGAGAGCAAAAAGCAGAAAAAAACTTCTTCCTATTATCTCTTGCAACTTTTAACTTTTGAAATTATGCTGCATTATGTCTGTACTGTGGTACAAACAGGGATTCATGTAAATAAGTGTTTAAAACGTATACTTTGGGGCATCTAAGTCAGATCATCAGTTCTCTACGTCCTCTGAACTGTTTTCTTTATCATGAACAAAATTGCTGATGTCATGATATTTGTAGATACTGTATGTCTCCTCTCAAGAACAGAAAATGTTGGATTCCTTTGTTGCCTTGGAAACACTAACATCTGATCAGCTGACCTGAAATATCGAGAAGAGATAGGTCAGACAAAAAAGGAGGAGCTTGGGCACTAAAAGATGAAAAAACAAATAAACTTCATTTAAAATTGATTCCTAAATGACCAGGAAGCCAGGGCAGTGAGGCTGCGACTGCTGCTTGGTACCAGTTAAAAACTGAGCCGCTGCATTTTGAACTATTTGAAGTCTTGCTTTGCAGGCTGCAACTTTTCTCTTGGTCTCAATCTAACAACAAAGATGCGCTCCTTTCTGGTAAATCAGACCCATCACATAAGTAAAGTATAAGTTGTGGAAGTAAGTGATTGTTGTTTAGTGTCTGACTTGTGTTGTTGAGAGAAGACGCTGCTTCAGTCAGTCAGGAGGCAGCAGACTGTGATTTCTTTTGTTCCTCCTGTCACTTTCTTGGAAGACCTCACTTTCAATTCCTCTTTTGCCCCACAGAAAATTGAACAATTATCTCCTGAATTAGAGGAATTTTTATTTTTACTCTGACTGGATGAAAGCAATATCTGTAATCAGGATTTTTTTTGTTGGCTGGCATCATGGCTTCACATCTCCTGGTAAATTTCCTGTCAGTCTGAGAGACGGATTAGCAGGCGGCTCTTGATTGGCCGAGGTTCAACGCATCAACAATCATCCGTCTCTCACTTTCCCTCACACATTACTATAAACAGGTCTGGATGATTGATTGAAGACATGAAGTGGGTTGTTGTCAGTGGAGAGAATTAGATACTGATACTGGTGGTGATCCAACTCTTCATGTCTTGTTTTTCTGGCGTTTTAAACGCACAAAGGCATAACTCAGCAAATGAATCGTAACTAAATTACCACACACCAGCTTCAATGACGCTGGAGCATCTCCTTCTTTCCAGACTGGCAATCATGCTCTGTTCTGGAGAAGAATCCCTAACTGGGGTTTATTTGTCTAATGTCATTGTTCAGCTGAATGACAGCTGCTCATCAGAAAACAAGCTGATGGATGCAGCTGCTGTCTGATGGTGGTCACAAGTTCGTGCAGTTCTAAATCTGTCTTCATGTGACAGATTTGATTCAAATGGGGAAACTTGTAAATTTCTCCTGCAGAATTAATAGTTAATTTATGTAAATAATAAATATACTCATTAGTCGCCTTCTAACCTGCATAACCCTCGTGGTGCATGATGTCTTTTAATAGGTTAACAGTGAAATGCAACAAAGATGATTGTAGTGATTTTTCATTTTGATGTCTTACAGTAGTTTTACAGGTATTAGTGCTGGGTGATATGGCCTATAACATTTATCCATATATAGATTTTTTTTTGCCTTATCCCAATACACTATTTATACAATGATGTTTTGAAATCTCTCCTAAAAAGCATTATCAGCATAAAAAGACACCAGTAGGATTCAAGAAAACTGCTAAATACAACTTCATTGTGGTTGTATGTTGTGCTAAACCAAATTTCTCCGTGAGGGACAGTAACAAATGGGACCAGTTGCACCGGAGTGTTTCACAGCAACGAAAGGCAAATTTATTTATATAGCACATTTCATATACAAGATAATTCAAAATGCTTTACATAAAACATTAAAAGCATTACAGTGGGGTGCAGGAAGCAATAAGAAGTGCAATTAAAACAAACTTTAAAAGAAATAAATAAAAACAGAAAGAAAAAAGCTCAAATAAAATAGATAAAATGTAAGAAACCAGTTTTGATAAAAGGCAGCAAATAGAAAAGTTTTTAATACTGGTTTAAAACTGCTGAGTCAGAAGACTTGCAGTTTTCTGGGAGTGTGTTCCACATGTGAGGAGCATAAAAGCTGAATGCTGCCTCTCCATGTTTAGTTCTGACTCTGGTAACAGAAAGTAGACCTGACCCTGATGACCTGAGGTTGCTTCATAACAAACCAGAAGATCCTGAATGGATTCTGGTTCTAAACCATTCAGTGCTTTGTAAACTAACAGCAGAATTTTTAAGTCAGTTCTTTGAGAGACAGGAAGCCAGTGTAAAGATCTGAGGACTGGAGTTCTAGGATCTACTTTCTTGGTCTTAGTGAGGACTCGAACAGCAGCGTTCTGGACTAACTGCAGCTGTCTGGTGGCCTTTGTAGGGAGACCTGTGAGGACAGCATTACAGTAGTCCAGTCTACTAAAGATGAACCAGCTTTCTTAATCCTGCTGAGTCATCAGTCCTTTAAACCTACAGACGTCCTTTAAGTGATAACAGGACGACTTCACAACTGTCTTAATATAACTGCTAAAATTCAAGTCTCAGTCCAGGACTACTCCCACGTTTCTGGCTTGGTTGTTAGTTTTGAACTTTGCTGTTTGAAGCTGAGTACTGACTTTTAATCAAAAAAAGAAAAAAAAAAAATCAAATTTGGGGTTTGAAATGAAACCTTTTGCAGCACAATCCCTACTGCAAAAGTTCATTGTAATCCTAATAGTACAACCTCCCTGTCATGGTAATTTTTGGAAGAGAAATATCTCTCTTTAGCCAGTGGTTTCTGAAGAAGAAATGAAGGCAGTGGAAGAAAAGGCCTTCTGAAGGATTCTGCTTTCTGGAAAAGGTCAGATTGTTTCTATAAGAAGCTCACTCTACATCTCGCTTGACTTTTGACCTCTGAATGTTTTAAGATAAGTTTATGGTCAGTTGTTGGTTTCAGCCAGTTTTCAGCATCACATGAAGTTCGTTTTGTGAATTATTGTCCCATATTTACTACAATAATGATGATATTAATAATATATATAATTTAAATAATTTATTTTTATTTTATTAATCATTATTATTATTAAACCCCAAACCACAATGTGATGTTACCCTTAAATGTAATAATATCAGTAATACTGGTACTTGTGAACAAAGCAGTTCATCAGTGTAGTGAATAAAACTGTCTCCCATTAAAAAAAAAATAGGGGAAAAAAAAGAATTAAAAACAGCAACCTCAAGATGGTGTTTTATGTTCGTAAAGGGACATCGTCTTATACCATAACTATCACACTGCTGTGAGGGCTTATACTCTATGTTCGCGATATAGACATTTTATATTTTCTACATAAAACGTCTCGGGATACATCGAGTATACTCGATATGTGCCAAGCCCCAACATGTATTATTTTAATTTTCACTTTGCATTTTGGAAACAAAAACTTCTTCTCAAACGTGAACATATCTGGAGTCATGTGCTCTGGAGTCTTCTGACATTAGTCTAACCTCTCGAGGTTCTACAAGGTTCCGCAGTCTAATCCATGTATGTCACCACTGAATGGTAGATGGCAGCAATACACCTCTAGACTCCTAAACCCAAAGAATGAGAGTCTATGTGCTTCACTGAAAGTTAAAATTATGCTGGATGAGGACTTAATAAATGATCTTGGATAAACTAAATTTAATCATTAGTTACCAATTCAAGTAAATATTTTAGTTTAATTCAAATATTTTTCATTTTCCTGTTACCAAACATGTCTGTAAATGCAACAGGGCATGCACCAGAATCCTGCACGGGTCTGGTTTTACCAACCTGCACCCGCCCGAACCCGTAAGGATGATCACCAAACCTGTTACCCGCCGATATCTCCCAATGAAATCTGGACCTGACCTGACCCATAAACCCGACCTGCAACCCGTTAATACATTAAGTAAAAATACCTCTGCCTCTCCCTTCATTACCTTAGTTTTCTTTACTCAGTCATATATTTAATGTGATGCTGCTGTTTATCATTGTTTCTGGTTACGATTAAAAAAAGAATAAAACAGTAAATAACGTGACCTTCTTAAATCATGGCCTACGTCATTTTTTTACATGACCAGATCATATTATCAACTGTTCATCTGAGGATGTTGGTGACATTATCAGAGGTGGCCAGCATCACAATAACATGGTTTAGGCAAAGAAATCATATTTGTAAAAAAATTACTTAGGCCATTATTTTAGGAAGGTGACGATAAGCAGAACTTACTCTTAACATTTTTTAAAACTTTCATAATATTGCACTGAACCACTAGACTGACCCCCCTATGGTCTGTTATTTTGCCCCCCAGGGGGCTTTGTTTGTTTGATTGGGAGATTTCTGCAACAAAATATCACCAGAACAGTTTCAGTCATGTTCCTGAACCACTTTACTGACTACACTGGGATGACGAGAACATTCCTCACAATAAGCACAAATTTATGCTACGAGTTAAATGTGCACATACGTTTGGACAGAGCCTTATACCTATTCTCGTTAGTATTTCCGTCTGTATTCAAAGAGCTTACAGATGCATACCCAGATGTACCAACATAGCGGTGCTATCTGAAGCTACGGGGAGAGTGTTGTGCAGTATAGTTTACATGCAACCAGTGAAAGGAACAAAGAATAAGTTGTAATGGATTTAATGGTTGCACCTTCCATTACCTTCTATTGTCTTGATCACCACCACCATGTTTGGTATGGTCTGAAACTAACATTGAGACTTTGAGCTCTGCACTGCCCTCTAGTGGATGTATCACCTAACAACCATGCCATTGTAACGCACACAGTACATTTAACATTTGAAACTGACAAACCTGTGAGTGTATACAAAGGGAGAATAAATTATATATATAAGGTGTTTCCCTAAAATTTTCCTTTTACAGAGACAATCCTGACCTCTGTTCTGTATTAGTAACTAACTAAAAAGAAGAAAAGAAACTAAAATTTCTAACAAAAAAATTCATATTCATTACACAAAATCAGTTTTCAAGTTCGAAGTGGGTTTTTGTGACCCCTTTAGTCAATTATAACTTAAAATTTACACTTTCACAGCATTTCATCAGAATACATTACACACCATAACACACAATATTAATACCATGATAATTCTCATAATAAAGCAAAATACACAATATGCACTCCTTCCAAAAGGTCTCATAGATTGTTTCATATATTTTAATTATATCACTTTTTTGTCTTTTTTTTAAATCTTCTTGTTGCTCATACCTCCGCCAACGTCAGAGGTCAGGCATTGAGCGACTACCGTCTCTCTGTCTGTCTGTCTGTTTGCAACATAACTCAAAAAGCTATGGACAGATTTTGATGAAAGTTTCAGGAAGTCTCAGAAATGGAAAAAGGAATAAGTGATTAGATTTTGCGGGTGCTCTGAATCACGCCTGAATCTAGGAATTTTTCAAATTATTCTTTACTTTGGGGAGAATTGGATAATTTTGCAATTTGAGCTTCTTACTCAAAAATAATGCCCACAATTTTTGGCAAACATTACAATGGCTTGGCGGAGTTCTGTGCTCTCTGAGTGCTTCTAGTTTGACATGTCTTTTATGTTTTCACTGCAGCTATTCCATAACTGAACCCCTCGCATGGAGAAACTTGGAGTGGAGAAGTTTAGAATTAGTTCTCACAGCTGGCTTGTTGAATATGTGTGTTCCTCTCTGATTTGATAAGCTGTTGGATCAACTTTTTTTGAATCAGGTGTCTTTCAGCAAGGAAACATCCAAAACCTGCAGGACTGTGGTTCCTGAGCAACGGAGTTGTCTCCCCTTACCCTGAACCTTTGATCCACCAGTTTCAAGTTAGAACCTCAACTCAGGCCTTTCTGTGGGGAGTTTGCATGTTCTCCTCGTGCAGACATAGCTCCTTTTTACATTCCTAAAACATACTTTCTTGGTTACTTGGTGTCCCTAAATTTTCCCAAGGAGTGAGAGTGAGTGGCTGTGGTTGTTTGTCTCTCTGTGGTAGCCGTGTGTTGGATTAGTGTCCTAGGATGAACCCTGCCTCTTGCCTAGTAGCCACTGGGATACATTGCTTCATGAAAACAAATCTTCTACCATTACTGGGAAGATGCATTGCTTCACATACACAGTAGATTTGGTTTTTGTTATAATTAAAATGTTATATTTGCATGTGATTCCATAATATATCTTTTATGTTACTTAAAAAGTTCTGGAAAGATCTTGAAATAGTATCAATGCATGGAGATGATCTACTCAAGTGCAAAGTTTATATACTCAGTAGGAATAAAAACAACTGAAAAATGAATATTAAATGTAAGATTTCCCATCCTTCTCCACTTTATTTTGTGCTGAGGAACAGAAATCTGGCTGTGTCCTCCACTGTTGCAGAAGAAGAGGTGGATGTAGGTGTGAGTGATGGATAAAGTGGAAAAGCTGGTGGGCCTGTATGGTTGTCAGGTATGTGTGTGGATGTGTGTGTGGAGGTGATAAATAATATCTGCAACGATTGACAGGTCAGCTTGGATAAGGATGGGAGGACCCTCATTAGCTACATCCATCTTGAGCACCACATTTCTATGACAATGTCAAATGTGCTGCCTATTAGTGCCACTTATAGAGACGTGCCCCTTCAGGGAGGGAAGTGGAGCTACTCGCCATGGCAACCATTTGGTGTGACTCTGTCCGTTCCAAAGCACATCACTCTTTGGTTTGGTTGCAGGATATGTTTCACCCCTGAAAGAGAATGATTCAAAGAGATGAGTGCAAGTGTTTTGGAATATGTCAGGACACAATCTACTTGCATGGTTCTGCAGCTTTTTAAATACTAAAATGCTGGATTAAATGGCCTGAAATTAATTTTTATGGGGAAAATGTGCTTTGACTTTAGTTTTGGATAAGTTAGGATGTGCATTTGTATGTTTCTATTGAACTGTTGAAGAGCAACTTCTATATGGTCATATTTTGTACTGTCTGGATTGCTGAGACACATAAGGATGTAATTACAGATAGCACTTAACTCAGTCTAAGAACTAGAAGCCGACTCTGCTGATGGAGTGTGCAAGATTGTCATCCGCAGCAGGAGAAGATAAGCACGGCATTTGCATTTAACTGGTGTTGTGAAGACTGCTGCTGCAATACACAAAATGCCTCTTCTGATGAGTAAGGGGTATGCTCTTTCATCATGACTGAGAACTAAAATGTTATGGGAGTTGGGAGCAGTGCTAGATGTGAAATGCTCCCTGCTGGTTTGCATTTAAAATTTAAAGATCAAATCTAAACTGTTTAAACTGTCTGTGTCCATCAGGTGGCTGGAATCAAAGGCATGTTAATCGCTAACAAGAGGCAAGACAATCAGGTGAAGACCTACATCACCTACAATAAAGGCCGGGACTGGAGGCTGCTGCAGGCTCCTGCAGCTGACCTGGATGGGAATGACATCCACTGCATACTGGTAAATCCTGATGCTTCCTGTGATTACAGAGACATATGATGTAAATATGAAATATGGACTAGCGTCAGAGATATATGTTAACACTTTGTGACCAATAGCACCAGGAGTGTTTCACAGCAAGGGTAAGCAAGTTTATTTAAAAAGCACATTTCATATACAAGACAATTCAAAGTGCTTTACATAAAACATTAAAACATTACAGCGGGGTGCAGGAAGCAATAACAAGCGCATTAAAAACAAACTTTAAAAGAATTAAATAAAAACAAAGTTCTAGAACCATTCAGGTCTTTGTAAACTAACAGTAGGACTTTGAAGTCAGTCTGACTAAATTGTAGTAAGAGGAGCTGATCATTTCTCCCCCATCTGAGTCTTCCTCATTCATTTTTTGGAGCATAGCCAAAGGCCCCTTGTGGCTCTGCACCCTGACGGAGCAAACAGAGCAGTACCACCAGAAACCACTGGTGTTGAACAGTGTAGCTGATATGTGACCCGCAAAAGGAACACAGAGGAAGAAGAAACTGTTGTGACGTTTTTAATGATGCCACAGACCACCGTCATCTTCTGCTCTGCCTCCTTTTATGTCTCTTTCTGAGAATGAACATTATCATGATCACCACCACTGTTTGTTATTGTCTGAAACAGACGTGGGAACTCAGAGGTGAACTCTGAACTCTGTCCTGCCCTCTGGATGCATTGACCAATAGTGTGTTCCAGTTTTCTCACAAATGTGAGCGGCCAAGAGTAGGTGACATCACTACCAGGTAGTTGATGTTCCTGCTGCACCAACCAACTAAAACTAAAATCCAAAGAGGAAGCAAATCTTCTGTCTCTGAAGGACCCCAGACATTTGCAATCAATTTCTTTGGGTCAGTACTCCCAGTTTGGGACTGCAACCACAACACCTAAATTGCTCTTTTAGAAAATTCTAAAAGGGTTGGTGGGGGGTCTGGTGGGGCGGGTGTTTAGGTGGGAGTACATCATGAAGAGACAGGACAAACAGACGAAAAAAGAGGCAGACTTGGTGTCAGAGTGGCAGATCCAGCTCGACTGCATGTGTTAACACTCTCTCCTCATTAGACAGCCTCCCTGCAACTCCAGCTAACAGGCAGACAGTTAGGAGGAATTATGTTTGAGGCATTAGGAAGACTTCATGCTGATCAGGAGTAGCTTTCAGGGCCATGCCATGTGGCTCTCAGGTTCCCTGTGATTGCACATTCATGTGACATTTTAATTACTGCCGTAGATTCCTTTTGATTACCCTGTTCAGTCCCACTGCTTTGATGTCCGTAGACCAGTGACACGCTGTTTGCTGCTAAGATGAAAGCAGACGCGTTTTTTCTGCTCTGTGAACAAATGTAATTGTATTCTGTTGTGTGCGTGCCTTTCAGGCTTGCCTTCATACTTAAATGCAATTTCCATCGTTCTTTGCTTTAATGACAGATTAAATGCAATTAGCAACACTTATAAAAGCACAGTTCTCGTTTAGGCTCTAATGAGTATGGCTTTGTTGTTGCTTTTTTGTTTTCTGAAGGGATCATTTTCCAAAAGCAGATCTGTACTCTCTTTAAATGCTAGTTGTTTAATAAGCTGATACACAGATAAATCAGTTTATCATATTTGTAGTAAATATAAAAATGTGTCCACCACTTATGATGGTGTGGATGCTGATATGAGTGTTTCCTTTTATCTTTTTGCAGCCTTTTTGTTCCCTTCATCTTCAGCTGCAAACGTCAGAGAACCCTTATGTGTCAGGAACAATCTCCACCAAGAGTTCTGCACCTGGGATCATTGTTGCTACTGGTGAGCAAAAGCTAGTCGAGTGGGTACATGATGTAGAGAAAACTCTCATATTTCTTTTTTATGTAATTTTTTTCTCCAACTTCCTTCTTTAAAAGAAAATTCACATTTGGCAAGATAAAAGTTAAATAATTTTCAAAAACGTTTTGCCCACGTCAGTGACTTTTTTCAGCCATTTTTAATGCCCGCTCCCTCCTCTGCCTCAGTCACTGCCTCAGTGATGTATTTTATTTTTTACTTTGATGAGAGGTTAATTTAAGATTTACAATCCCTGCTCAGAAAAAGTAATGTGGTTCATGTGTTTATCTTCTTTGAGGACACATATGATCATCCAGTACCGTGCATGTGGCAGAAGAGCCTCCGTTTATCCAAATGTAGCTGCAAACACAAGAAAAGAAAGAGACTAAATAGATCTGTCAGCACCATTCTGCTATGTTGCTGAGTGTGTTTTGTCTTTGGTTTGCGAGAATGCTGGATAATCACACACTTCTGCTGCCTTCCTCACACAGTTTGCATCCGTGTATGTGTGTGTGCTTGTTCTGCTGGCCGAGACTTTGCCTTGGCACCGCGATTCACTTTGCCCGCTGTGCTTTTTAAGACATCAGCTGGTGCAGAGATCGCCTCACCAACACGACAAACACCATCCAAATCAAACACATGCCTATTTGCTGAGCCGTGGCCAAGACTGTGGAGCAGATCAGCACAAGAATCCAGTTTGCTGACTGCACCCTCGCAGGAAAAAGCTGCTTATGATTGTAACGCTGCCAAAGTGACGGAAAGCCTTTTCCACAAAGCGTCATGGTCCAGTGACCGATGCAGACATCTATTAACCTGGGCCATTGTCTGTATTATTGAATAGAGGATCTGGAATTCAGGCCTAATTAAATTATAGTCTTGTCACATCTGGCAGCTTGCATTTCAATCCCAGCTTGCATTTTATTCATGTGATCTCATTGTGGATTTGTTTGTTTTCTTGTTCACTGCAGGAAATATCGGACCTGAGCTGTCGTACAACAATGTCGGCATGTTCATATCATCGGATGCGGGAAATAGCTGGAGACCGGTGAGATTCACGCCAACATTAACCAGACTTGTGTAGCAGTTTGAAACTGTAACAATGACAGCTTAACCAGTAACTAGTTTACACTGCGGCGGTGCATGTTTCATATTACAAAGCCCATTTTAGAACTGTTCATATAAAACTAATGCAGTCTTTAAAATGTTTATTTTAAAATAATTTCTTTATGTAATGTTATCATTAAAATAAATAATAATTAGGATTCCCAAACACTAGATGCTACAGCTCCCAAATACAAAAATGTGGGTTAACTACACTGACTAAACTCAGTTTAGTTTTGAATATTATTTCAAATAATATAAAATGTTAAATATTTTGTTCAAACATGTTGTTATTACAAACTTTCTGTGTATCTGTTTAGATTTTTGAAGAGGAGCACAATATATGGTTCTTGGACAAAGGGGGGGCCCTGGTCGCTGTGAAGCAGCCATCTGTGCCAACCAGACATTTGTGGTATGCCCATTTAGAGAACTTTTTTGAACATGTTTCCTTTCTTTAATTGCTTTTCCAATACTCCATGGCTATTCTAAGGTTAAATCAACCTTTATGGTCCCAGAAAAGAGCATATATGTGACACTTGATCCATTTACTGATGTACTTTGACTGAAGCGTTTGCAGAAAAAAAGGCACAGGCAATTTAGTTTGAGAGATTTTTCTTTTTTCAAGCTACTTATCATTAGCAGCCAGCAGTCAGAGCCCACCTCCCCACCTCCCACCCCCTGTTTTAAGTGTTTCCATTAACACGTTGCTTCCTCTTGCCAAATCGGGTGCTTATGCTTTGCCTCAGTGCAGGCTAATCCAAGTGAGACCAGATCTGTTCTCCAGTCGCTTTTGCAACTATTTTGAAATTAGTTTTAGAGCCAGTGAAGTGTAGCTTGTTGGCGTTTTGTCTCCCACCCTATTTAAGTGTGATGTTAGAGGAAGTGGAAGAAAAAGAGTGTTATGAAAATGCTAGACAGCAGCTACAGCAAAGATGGAGTATTTCTTTCACAGTCAGAGTTCAGTTCAACACTTCCCCGTCTGAGTCAAATAACAGGTGCACATCACTGCTTTTAGTCCAGAGACAGGGCTTCTGTGTGGGTTTTGTTTTTTTTAAAGTAAGCTTGGAGGGATTTTCTTTGAGCAGTGTTTCTATCCATGTCAAACTCAGGTTGTTCTCACTTCAGCACCGATGTTGATAAGCTGTCAGAATCAATAGAGCTGAGGACCCAGTGATGAAAGCTGTCCTGTTTTTCTTTTTTCCCCATTTTATTTTCCTGTGAACTTGAAACGGTTCCATTTTAGTCTTTTTTTTTAACCTTGGTGTCAAGTTTTTACACAAGACCGTGTCACAGCTTTTTTTTCTTTTGTTTTCTCTTTTGGACACCAAATCCTTTTCTCTCCCTATGTCCTCTGAACGTTCTCTCTGTCTTTCATAACCATACAGACTGTGTCTTAAACATCCCTTTAATGCTCAGCCTTTTGATATTTACCCAAAGCTACAGTAACTAATTGCACAGAGACTCTGAGACTCCTCTGTTGAGACAAGCCAGTCATTTTGATCCCCACCTAAATCCTCCCCTATGACCAGGCTTAAATAGAGAGCGTCTGTTTCCGTGCCATTGCTGTTGCCGGGTTTGTGATGGGAATGCTTTCTGACACAGGGTCAGCTTTGATGAGGGTAGGCAGTGGACCCAGCACAGCTTCTCCTCGGTGCCTCTCTTCGTGGATGGCGTCCTGGTAGAGGCTGGAGCCGAGAACCAAATTATGACGTAAGTCCAAAAATTCCTGAAAAGGTTTGAATGATGTGAGGAGGTGTTGATTCTTCTTTCCTTGTGGTGAAGTGAAATAATACTTTTCATTTTCTCTCGGCTGTTTAGTGCTGTGGGTGTTTTTCTTAGCAGAAACCCTAAAAAGGATTAAAAACCTAATTCATGTGTTTTAGGACACATTTCTCAATCTGGAAGTCACACTAGCTGTTTCTAAGCTGGATTTTAGGTAACCTGATAAATAGAAAATGACCTCATATTTGAACTTCTGTTGTAGCACTTAAAGGCTGCTAAAAGGCAAACACCTATGAAATGAAAAGAACAAAAAACAATTGCTACAGCAACAAAACCACTCAATCCCAAAATGGAAAGGTGGCACAAAACCATCCAGAGCAAAGAAGACATCAAGTAAGAGAAATAAAAAAGCTTTTACAACTGATTTGAGGAGATCCAGTGTGAAGAGATTCACAGTTATCCACCTTATCAGACTTCAGCGGTTAACTCGAACTCGACTAGAACCTTTTTCCGCTACGGGCAGAGATTAATGCGGGGGCATCTGTTCTTTTATTTGCAATGAACAATTGACCCGGTTATTTAATATTTAACTTATATATAACAAACTTTAACTGATTGTTGGAATGTCGCTAATGACATCGAAATAGTTCAACATCTGAGGCCTTCATACTGTCCTAGTGATTTTATTCCACCCAGACTCCTGAAGGAGGTATTGTGTGCTGTGGGTCCCTGGATTGTTAATTTTGTTAATTCCTCTCTTATTTTGGGTTGTGTTCCAGCTGCTTTCAAACTTGCTGCTGTGCAACCCCTTCTTAAAAAGAAAAACCTGGATCCTACAGTTCTTTCAGATTTTAGGCCAATTTCCAAGCTTCCTTTTCTCTACAGAATTTTAGAGAAAGTTGTTTACGATCAGTTACAGGATCATCTGATACTTCATGACCTTTATGAAAAATTCCAGTCTGGTTTTAGGCCGTGTCATAGCACCAAAACAGCCCTTCTTAGGGTGTGCAATGATATATTTTTAGCTGCTGATTCTGGAGCCTCTGCTGTTTTAATTCTTCTTGACCTTACTGCAGCCTTTGATACGGTGGATCATGACATTCTATTATGCGCCTCCAACAGTCTGTAGAAATTAACAGTATAGTACTCAAATAGTTTGAGTCCTATTTAAGAAAAAGAAGCTTTTCAGTCCATCTTGGGATTTCTCTTCTTCTGATGCCCCACTTAATTATGGGGTACCTCAAGGCTCCATCCTGGGCCCTATCTTGTTTTCATTATACTTACTTCCTCTGGGGTCCATATTTAAAAAATATAGTGTCTCTTTTTACGGTTATGCCGATGACATCCAGATCTCTCTGTCTTTTAAATCTGCAGAAGATCATTGCGTTAAAAATTTGGATGGAGAGGAATTTCTTGCGTATAAACAGCAATAAAACAGAGGTAATTATTTTTGGTAAATCCGACCTGCTGACAGGATGCAGCAGCGTTATTGACACCCTGGACTCATTCACTCATCCTTTTATTGAAAACCTTGGTGTTTTATTTGATTTTAATTTAAATTTGACAGGCAGGTTTGTGCAGCAGTCCAGTCTAGTTTTTATCATCTGAAGCTTATCAGTAGAATTAATCCTTACCTTCCCCGTGATGCCCTAGAAAGGGTCATTCACGCTTTTATTTTCTCTAGACTGGACTACTGTAACTCCCTTTATTCTGGGATTGATCAATCTCTCTTTCGCCGTCTACAGCTGATTCAGAACTCAGCCGCCCGCCTATTAACGGGGACCAGACGGCACTGGCACATTATGCCAGTGCTGCGATCCCTTCACTGGCTGCCTGTCGCTTTTGGAATTTCTTTTAAAGTGTTACTTTTGACTTTTAAATGTTTACATGGACTGGCTCCTCTTTATCTGTCTGAGCTTCTGCACCACCACCTGGTAGGGCTCTGAGGTCGGAAAAACAGTTGAGGTTAGCAGTCCCTAGTACTCAACTAGTCACTCAAGGAGACAGAGCTTTTTCTGTGGTGGCTCCAAAACTTTTTTACAGTAGAATGTTGACCGTGCTGTACAAATGGGGGTGAAATAAAAATATCTTCAGTTGAAAAGCAGTGTGGCATCCACAGCACCTCTGGCTTGAACATCTTTTTTTTTTCCTCTCTGACTTTATGTGGGGGACTTTATCAGGTTATCAGATCTCAGATATTACATCACCACACCAACATGTTATTTTTAACAGCAGAAATCATGTTTGATGCAGCTCACAGGCCTGATCTGGTAACTTATAATTATTCACAAGACTTGCTTTAATTTTACCTCTGCTCACATATTTCAATTTTCTTGTCCTTTTTTTATGCTTCTCTTTAGGTTTTTTGGACATTTCAGCCACCGTTCCGAATGGCAACTCATTAAGATAGACTATAAGTCCATATTCAGCAAGAAGTGCACAGAGGAGGACTATCAAACCTGGCACCTGCACAACCAGGTGAAAATTAGCCATTGAAGAAGATAAAAAAAACAACACTTCTTACTGCCAATGCTCATGTTTATTGTGCCGGCAGGGTGAGCCGTGTGTGATGGGCCAAAAGCAGATTTACATGAAGCGCAGGCCTGGAAACTACTGCATGCTGGGAAAGGACTACTCCAGAATCCTCTCAGCTGAATCCTGTATTTGCCGAGCTCATGATTTTGAATGGTAAGACGATGTGCATCCCTTGCGTTTATAATCATCGAGGGGGATTATGTTTCCCTCCATTGTCTACTAAAGGAGAACTTCATTAACACCATCGTTTGTTCTCCAACGGAGCCACACATGTAGAAGCAGCACTCGGAAATGAAGTGCCTTTTTAAGGAATTTCCACTTTGTTGGTTTTGGAGTTGCTTTCAAATGCACTGCTACCAAAAATGATTGAGATTCAGCAGGTCATACCATGAAAAGCTATGCTTAATCAAACGTGAAAAACAAATCTGACCTATTAAATGCAGCTGCCCTTCATTTGTTATTTTCAAATGCATCTAGCCAGCACGCATTCATTTCCCTCTTCAGTCCACTCAAATCTGCTCTTACTGAAACTTAACAAGCTGGATTTGAAGCAAAACAGGCAAATAAATTACACAGATTAGAAAATATGGTTGACTTGAGCCACAGTTAGATTTACTATGTTCTTAAATGCACATTCAAGTCTTAATGGTTTTTTAATAACCACATTTACCAATAAACCCACTGAGTGGACACAGATTTTCATTTGGAAGAAAATGAGCTTGATGCATGCTTGGCCTGGTGGAAAATACAGCAGTAAAAGGAAGAGCTATATGTGCTTATAAGTATTCAATAAAATGAAAATACAGTGATCAGAAAAAGAAGATTCACTTTTTTATATAATGAAACTTTCTTTTTTCAAGATGAATGCTTTACAACAAGGACAACAATCTGCTTCTCACCGGTTCCTAACTGAGATTAATCCAAACATATGAACAATTTGTGACATCTTAAAAGGCGTCATTATTTTTTAAACAAAAGCTAAAAGAAACAATGTGTAAAACTGTCTCCACTCCATAAAGCTCCTTTAACAGCAGGAAGCTGCAGTGATGATTGTCTGGATGATGTCATCAGTCTCTCTTATGGTTGTGGAGGAATTTTGCTCTTCTTCCCAACGTCGCTTCAGTTCTTCGGTTTCATTGGCAGCTCTCTGAAGGTCCCACCACAGGTTCTCAGTCAGGTTGAGGTCTGGACTTAACCAGGGTCATGTCAACATCTTAATCTGTTGTATATCTGCTGCTGTGTTTGGGATCATTGTCATGTTGCATTTGCAAGCATTTTCCTACTTCTTTTTAATTGATCCATTCTTACTGAGTTATAATTTTTAATTATAACGAGCAAAAGTAAATGCATGTTTGTTCATATATTGAAAAATCATCTAGTCTATTCTTAAAATGTTTTTTTTACATTACTCAGCTTTAAGCTTTAGCTATCAGACAGATGGTCTTACATCTGACTCTAGAATACATTTTTATCCAGAGGAGTTCATGGTCCACTCAGTGACTGCAAGGTGTCCAGGTCCTGTGGCTGCAGAACAAGCTCATATCACCAGCCCTCCACCACCCTGTTTGACAGTTGCTACGAGGTTGGTCTGTTCTGTCCAAAGAACATTGTTCCAGAAGTCTTGTGGTTTGTTCAGATGCAGCTTTGCCAGCCTAAGCTGTGCTGCCATGTTCTTTTTAGACAGAAGAGACTTCCTCCTGCAGCCCTTCCAAACAAGCCCAACTGGTTCAATCTTTCAGCAATTTTACCGACATGAACTTTAACATTTAACATGCTAACTGCAGCCTGGGCCGTCTAAAATGCAGCTTGGTTGTTTTTTTGGGAGTTTCTCTGAGCATTGCACAGTCTGACCTTGGGCTGAAGTTGCTGGGATGTCCACTCCTGGGACAGTTGCTGTGAATGCTTTCCACCCATGAATAACTTTCTCTCTACAGAATGATGGATTCCAAATACATTAGAGATGGCTTCATAATCCCTCCCAGGTTGATGGGCTAACACTTGCTTCTTCAACACATTGTTGATGATTTTCCTCTTTTGCATTGTGTTAACATGGTGTAATATGTTGTGTATCGTTGCTCATATTTACATAATTTCAAGATTTGATTTTGATGAAGGTGGTACTTCATTTAGTCCTGAAAAAGTTTGTATTTTATTTCTTTTGCTCCTAATAGTAACTAAATAACTACAGTTTGTCTTTGTAACAGCTAAGATGAGAGCAAACATATTTTGAAACATTTTTTCTTTTTGTTTCATTTTCACCTCCAATTTTCAGCCATTTAAGTGGAATCTATTGCATATGCTATTCATGATTTTCATTAACTTTCTCCATTTTCCAATAATCTGATACGTTTGGTGTGGTTTTACTCATAATGTCTGTCTCTCTAGCATCTGTCAGCAAGCTTCCTGTACTTATAATTCTGTTCAAACCATGTGAGGGTGTAAATAGTTTCAATTTGTATGCAAATCCCACACGGTTGTATTTTTTATCTTGTAATGACAGGGAACAGAAAAAAGCTGTCCCAACATTCAGCAGTTATCTAAATAGTGTTTGCATAAGGGCATAGAGTGAGAGCTAATTGCTTCATATTTAACAAGTTGAAAGTTTGTTATATTTCTCTCTGCAGATAATTATATGGTGCATGCTTGAAATACTTAAAAATCACTGCAATAAAGTCCAAATTGCTGTTACTTAATTTGAAATATGAAGCATTAGTCTGTTATATCTTTACTTGTACTGATTAGCAGGCTTCTGCAATATGAACCAAATTTCATATCTCAATATTTTTTTACCTGATTCGTGATATAAGATATATGTCTCTCCATATGATTTTTTTTTCTCAATTAACCAAACAGACTATTATAATTAACAGTCTTTTGTGCTGAATGCACTTTCATTACGGATCAGCAGTACACGTCATAAAAACAGCTGACTGAAATTAAAGTATCTGTATTTTAGATTAAATGCTCATAAAACAAAATGAATAAAAATTATTTTCAATGACCAAAATACAACTGTGCAAAATGCAAAAAGATACTTTTAATTTAAAACAAGCTATCTCGATAAAAACTATATTCCCTCACTCTATATTCCTGTGTGAAAAAGTCTCTATATATTTGAAATTCTTGATATATTGTCCAGCCGTACTTATTAGTCTTGTGTTAAATTACTGTGCTATGTACTACTGCCCTGAACTTGGCACCTTGATGTACCAATGATGCAAGACACTGATTCAACATATAACTCGGTGGAAATGATTCTCGGTGCATTTTGAGTCCACAAGAAAAACCTTTAAACTAGTTCAGTTGGTAAACGGATCAGCAGATAAAATAAAGGAAACAAAAATAGTTGCTAGTTAATTCTGTGATGTGTAGGCTGCTGAGGGCCAGGAATCCTGCCTTAAGAGGTGGGGATGCAGAAAGCTAAACAGGACTACACAAAGAGGATAACCGAGATACTCTGAGCCTGTGGCAGGGTATACAGTCAATCACAGACTACAAATCCTTACTAAAGGTCTGTGACAGTAACTTCCCTCTGTTGAACAACCTCGGTTTATAGCACAAAACAGCACTAGTCCACTGAAGACCCCACCCCCACCTCACAACCAGGCTCTGTCTGTCTGCAGCCAATGTGAGGAAGACACTCTCCACCATCAACACCTGCAAAACTGCAGGTCCAGACAACGTTCCTGGGTGTGTGCTAAAGGACTGTGCAGAGGAGCTTTAAAGACATCTTCATGGACATTTCTCTGAACCAGACTGTTGTTCCACCATCATACCTCTGCCAAAGATGCCTACTCCCACCTCCTTAAATGACTACCACCCTGTTGCACTCACTCACATCATCATGAAGTCTGTGCTGCTCTCCAACCAAGATGCTCTCCAAGAAATCCTGACCAGCTGTGTCACTGTGGCTCGCCAGCTGCACATAACAGAAAAACACTGCAGCGCTTAGTAAACACAGATTTACAGTTCAGGTCATAGATAAAGCCAATAATAACTCAAACTAAGCCAAATACACATCAAACCAGCTGTCAGCCACGGTGGTGGAGGGATGAAGATCAGGGCGTGTCTCCAGCTACAGGACCTGGACACCTTGCATTAAGTGGACCATAAACTCCTCTGGATCCCAAATCTAGAGTCAGATGTGAATCCATCTGTATGAGCTAAAGCTAAAGCTAAAGCTTGGCTGAAAATGCCTCATGCAGCAGAACAATGATCCCAAACACAGATCTACAACAGAATCAAGGTGTTCACATGGTCCTCATACCTCACTGAACTGAAGCAATGTTGGAAAGAAGAGTGGAGCAGAATTCCTCCACAACCATGTCAGAGACTGGTAACGTCATCCAGAAAACTAGAGATGCACCAGTTGTGACATTTACAGCAGATACTGATGTTGGCTAATGGCAGAAAAATGGATCCTGGTTGTTTTGTTATTCATCTTTTAAAGCCAGTGTGTTTTATGAGAAATACCTGAACAGCTTCAAAGAATTTCAAACCTTCATAAAACTACTTTTCAAATAGCTTCATTTATTTAAAACAAATGAATAAAGAGTCCATTATCACTTTAACCAGTCAAATACATACCATCTACTAATTATTGGTTCTGCTTAGTTTGTTTTTTTTTTCCCACACTGCTTCTACACACTGAATGACATGCTGCCATATGACATGTGATTTTCTTCTGAGGTTTGATTGACTTAATTTTAAGAGATGTTACACACAAAATGATCTTCTCATGATGCCCTTATTTGTAAAACATTTGAACTAAAAAAGGATGTGACTGTATATTCCCATGGAAGATCATTTACTGCAATAACACGATGATTAAAGTGAAGCATGGCGAGTATCCAAGAATGCTCAGAGGAAACGGTTTTCTTTTCCTATCCTAGAATGTAACTTTTTATATCAAACTCTGTACAACATTAAAGTTATCTATACTGTAGAAATAATATGGAAATTAAATGCATATATCAGAAACTTACTACAGCATTTGCCATCTGACCTAATCCCCTGCATCTTCATCCAAGAAAAAAAAAAAAAACTTAATAATGTTCTTATAAAAAGGTGAAGATGTCAGTTTCCTACCAGCTGTCACATCATTTTCTTTAGCTCACTTTTAGCACACAATACACACGTAGCCGTTTTGTCCTGAGATGGAGTCTGTGTTGGCTCTTTATCTATTTGTCTTCATGCACCTGTGAAACCGATCAGCCTTGACAGCTTCTTAGTGACCACTTCACACCGTAGTAATCACAGAATCAAAGTGGACTAGTCAGCTGCCCGCTTGTTAGTTTTGTTTATCTGTTTTGGCCTGCTAATTATCTGATAAATCAACATCATGATCATTATTAGGATGGACACTTGCTTACTCTGCTTGGTTACATGTAAATCGTGAGCTGATTGGAATTGCTAACAGGCATCTCAAGAGGTAGCCATCCTTGTTTACAGTAGCAAACATTCATCTCCAGAATATGCAGAGACACACAGCTTCACACTGCTGTGGTGCATTTGTCAACGCAAACCTTAATCAATATGTAATAATGATGTGTCTCGCTGCCAGACAGGCCCCTGGTCACCAGCTATAAAGAAGTAGATAAGACATGGAAGCGAGGCACACTGTAGGACAATATGTCCCTTTACACATGCTGATATTGATCAGCAGCTATGTGGATGTTCTTTGTGTTCTGACAGTGATTATGGATATGAGCGGCGCAGCGATGGGAACTGCAGACCGGCCTTCTGGTTCAATCCTTCTACTGTCTCCAGAAGCTGCAGCCAGGGTCAAAACTACTTCAACAGCACGGGGTAAGGACTCGATCATTTAGCTGGACTTTTTATTTTATGCTTTCCTGCACTTGTATTGTATACTTAGAGTTTTTTAGCAAAAATGTTTTCAAGGCTTTCTCTTGGATTTTCTCACAGCATTTTAGAACAGATGCTGATCTGATTGAATGTAATATCTGTGGCAGAAAGCAAGCGCTCCCAGTCTGGCTCTGACGTGGGTTTACTCTGACTTACATGTCTGCAAATGTCTGCTTGTTTAGGGAAGAGCTTTGAAGTTAGCAGTTTTAAAGGGGACAAAATTAAGCACATTTCCAGTGTTTCATTATCATTCTTAAGCTCTAATGACACACTTCATGATAACTTTTTATTTTTAAAACTCAATGTTTCCCTCATGCTGTTCATACTCAGAAAATTTGACCCCGGTTCAGCATTTTATCTCATGTCTCCTTAAGGTTCTCATGAAATTATTATCCCTCTCTCCTCTCAAAAGAAAGGATGTCACTGATCTGGTCAGGTCTGGGTTCTGGGTTTTACCCTAGTATTCTTGACTAAAATTTATTTAAGCCAGAGGTGAGCAGACAAGCCTGGCTACTAACTGTCTTTGTCCTGTTGCTTACCTGCTTCCTCTCACTCTCTTCCACAATGGCTCTTTATAACCCTGGCTTAAAAGGATCAAGAACCAACTATTGTTTTGACTCATAGAATAATTGCATTAATTTTCTACAACATAATGACACTAAAAGTACCAGTAACATATTTTTAGATCTATTATTCTTTTAATTCCATCATTTTCCACAAATATCTACATCCTATAGAAGAAAATTTATCTAAACTCTTTTTGCAAAAGTTTTATGTTTTTCTTTATTTTTAAACTTAAAAATAGATTTTAAAAAAAAACAAAAAACAATTGCGGTTCTTTAGAAATGACAAAAAATATCCCATATTAATCAATAATTAAGAGTTGTCTTTTTTCAAAAGATCATGTAACACGTGTTGCTCTAAGGAGTTTTATTTACCTGGTCTGGGGGCAACAAAGGCTCTTTGGGTTGTAAAAGTTGCAGACCACTACTCTAGTAATACACCCAACTGAGTGACCCTACTGAGTTAAATGCATTTACTAGACACACAAGTTAATGGCAGCTCTTCTCCCATGATCTGTGCAGCCAGATATATTCAGTTATTTGGCTAGTCTAACCATTAACAACTTTAAGTTAGATATAATAAGTACACCTTTAAAACCCTTTATGGTCCACTAGAATTTAAAGTGAATAACCACAATTTAGACTTCAGCTGCAGGTTTGGAATGTTATTAAAAGCAACTTAGCGGGGAAAAGCTTACAGCTAATTTGAATTTATTAATTAGATTAAACTTAAAATTTAAGAATCAAAGTCAATCAAAACACAAAATAACAGCTATTACGCCTGATTAAATTAGGCACATATCACTAACTCTAAGAGCTGAGGCTGCTAATCCTGGATGAATAAACAATTCAGCCATAACTAGCCTTCTTCCTCTTTGTCTCGGGATGCCACAATCCTTTTAATGAGGCCAAGACACTGAATAAAAAGTCTTTGAAGTCTGCTTGGTCCTGAATTCTTGAAGATACGAGTGAGCATGGACTGCAGTTAAAGATGGTGGTGGTGGTATGGCCTACGGACAATTTGGGGCTAAAAAGAGACAAAAAAGAGGACACGTCCAATCAGTAAATAATCTGGCCAGCTGATCACTAAATATGTAGCTAAATGTATTGTGACTCTCAGCTAAATAACTGTTGGCTTTGGCATGCTAAAAACTAGCAAATAAACAGTTAGTCCAGTGGGATGCACCCTACAGAAGCCGCTAACTATTAGATAGATAGATAGGCTGCATTAGATGCATGAGCTACTGCCCAGTTCAAGGAGTGACCTTCTTATTCACCACCCATAACCAGCAGTTACCAGTACTGTGTTGTCATTGGTCAGATTGGTTGTTAACTTCTGCAAGGATGTACAGCCTCTCCTGACAGCTCAACGGTCTGAATCTTCTTTCAGTCAACTTAAAGGACTGTCATCTCAACAAAGTATGCTTAATCAACACACAAGTGAAAACTTCAGAGAGGACCAAAACTCCTTTTTTGTGTGTCCTGTGTGTTAGTTTTGAAGATTCCCCAGGGGAGAGACCTTACAAAGCTTTATTATGGTAACAGCATTTTATTTACTGCTGCTCTAATTAAACTTCGGAGACTGTTTCAGCCTCAAACACAGCTTGTCTTGTCAGTTGTCATCTGCTCCGAGCAGCTGTTAAAGCTCCAACAGCTGTACTATGCTGAGGTCAACAGCAGTGTGTAAATCAGAGGCTCATGTAGCGTCTAGGGGATTAACTTGAAAACCCCACAGGTATAGGATATGAAGATACTGTGCAAAGTTGAAGAAGAACTCTATATTAACTTTTTTTTTTCTTTTTTGTGTTTTTCATTAGGTACCGTAAAGTGGTTTTAAACAACTGCACTAAAGGAGTTAAAGAAATATACACAGCCAGGAAGCAGCAGTGCCCAAACAGACCTCCTAAAGGACTTGTGTTGACCACCAAAGATGCCAAACTAACTGCCACCCTTGGCAGCAATGTCACCTTCCTGGTGCATCTGGATGAGGTGAGGACACAAATATGACTCAAACTTCTGAAGCATGATTTATATTTACTTAAAGCAGTATTTGCAGCGTTTTGGTCATTATTGAGACTATATTTGTGATTTCTAAGTCGCCTAGGATACTAAGCGTTTTTCAAAGCTAGCATCTGGAAGTACTTCTGCTTCTATGGGTGGCTTTGTTCAGAAGTCTCATTTGGGGGGGCGTGATTCCACAAATAAACTCTAATAAACACAAATCAAAGAAGCAAGCTCTGGTCCACCTAAAAACGCAGCTCTAAGTTTGTTTCAAAGGAACCAAAGACGCAAAGGGCATTGTGGGTTCACTGCAGGGCATTGTGGGTAAACAACCAAAACATACACATGTGTAGGGCGATAGGCTGCTCTGGCAAAATTGCTTGCAGTCAGATATGGGAGAACGTGATAAAGTTCTGACAGAAATATGGCCAACGCAAGACCTCTAGAATCTGATGGAGATCAATGTTTCGAATCTATGGTTGAAAAAGTTGTTCTGCATTAATTAAAAGCTCAGAACATTTCATGTTTGCTGTTTTTCTCGACAAATACAAGAAACCATGATCCATGTTTTCCACTCAGATCAATAATAGTTTTATAATTGCATCACGGGCATCTGAATCATAATCAAATTGAATCATGACACACCTAAAGATTGCCATCCCAGATGTACTTTTTTTACCTTTCTATGTTCGAATCAACATCTCAGTGTATGCAGTGTCCCTCAGGGCTTAGTACATGGCCCAGTGATTGGTCTGGCCATATGACCGCTGGGCTACAGATGTAGCACAGTTTGTTTTTGTTATCTTTCTCTCCCCCCAATGATTAAATTTGAACTCAGTAATAAACTGAATGGAAGAGCCCTGCTGCATGTGAACTTTGGCTGTTATAAAAATTATTTTCTATAGCAGCACAGACAGAAGGGCATGGCAGCATGACTCTCATGTGCTGATGGACTTGAGCAATACTATGAACTGATCTGGTTGAAACACCAGCTGAATCATCGATATCCTAGCAAACTCAGGGTGGAAGTGACATGGAAGAGCGTTATGGTAAGACTAATATAAAAAAAAATATGTGTATTTGTTGCTGCATAACAATGAGTGAGACCAAAAGAGCCAATTTAAAAGATGGATTGTTATGTTTGTAAAACTTTATTACTTAATCTTGATGCACAACTACTGAAGGTTGAACAGTGTCTGATGGAAAGTAAATGCACTCTAAACACCCTGTAAAGTTGAATACAGTTGGTTTCCTCTAAATCGCCCACACAACACAAGAGTTCTGAGCCAGAAGCAGAAATAAAAGACCCCACCAGAGACCCTGTTAGTGAGTGAGAGGCGCAGTGTTCTGAGCCAGGCCTGCCAGGCTGCCTGGTCACCAGGAAACTGCTTCACATCTTTCTCAGACAGACCACGCTCTGCTGATATTAACTGCAGGCTTTGGGGCTTTAGCAACAAGAGTGTTTTCCTGACACTACTAGAAAAGCTCCAAGTAAGTGTGTGTCCCCCCAGGGGCTTGTCCAGGCTCAGTTGTCATATTACTTTGTGATGAGCTGAGAATTCGAGGCCTGTTTTCTTTCATTAGGAGTGGCTTTCTTTGATGAAAAGGGGAGAGAGGTGATGAAGGAAAGGAGGAGGTTTAGTCGAACGATGTGATGAAAGAAAAAGAAGGGTGGCTCAAGGATCCTTGTGGCATCAGCCCTGTTCTCATGATGAATTCAAACTTTAATTTATATTCATGAAGTTGCGATGGCTGTATTTCTTGGGGAGAGCAAATGGCACTAAATATTTAATGAGAGGACTCTGTGGCTCACATCCACATTTAAAAATAGAGTTAGAGAGGGTGAAAAACTGACGCATGTTTTGCAATATGATAAGGTCTGCATCGTATCTGGTTTTTGGGTTGTTCGGAAACATTCTGTGCACAGTTAACAGTTAAAACAGTTAACAGAAAAGTGCCTGGCTCATGCCTCACCAAACTTCAAACAATGCAGTCCACATTCAGCGTGAAAGGGAGGCGGATGGCGGAAACCCAGGAGACTTTTTCCTTCTTCACTATTTAGATTCACATTGTGTATGCTACTTTGGTAGTGGAGAGAGAATTCCTGTAGGAACACTGTACTGGCACATTTTCCAAGAACAATCAAGGGAAACAAGAAAATTATCTGTAGCTACATTCAACTTGCATAAGGTTGTATGCAGTCAGAGGATAATGCAGCCTCTTTTATTTCTAAGGTGTTATTTATTAGGACAATGAAAATAAAGAAAAATAATCTGCTTCTTACAAGGTCTGAGAGTAAATACAATCTTAACAACAACACATACCATCTTATATCTTTTTATTATTTATTGAACAAAATGAGACAGAATGTAGAAATAGTGTTAACAGACCATCCTTACCAGGAGCTAAAAGATGCACCTTTAAAATGATGATCATCATTGTGAGCATCTGTATTTTGCAAAAGTTTTGTCAGTTTGCTGTTTTGAAATATTCAGGTCTGAACTGACATAATGCCAAGGTGGAAAAATTATTTTGGAGAAGCAACTCTTGGTGCTCATCCATGTGGAAAGAGTTAGAAGGCCATATTCAAAGTGTTTAGTTCATCATTTCAAAAGTTCGAAGTGGAAAACGTTCAAAACAAATGCCAGGAGTGAATGTCCCAGCAGATTCAGCCTAATATTAGAAAAACTACACGTAAACTCAAGAGCTACATCTCAGACTCTCCAGGCCTCAGTATGTTAAAGTTTATAAAAGTACAACTAGAAAAAGACTGAAAAAGTATGGCTTGTTTGGGAGGATTGCAGGAGAAACCCTCTTCTTTCTAAGAGCATGGCAGCATGGCTTAGGTTTGCAAAGCTGCATCTGGGTGAACCACAAGACTTCTGGAACAATGTTGTTTTGGAAAGACCAGACCAAAGTGGAGATCATGAATCATTAAAGGTAAATGGTCTGTACTTATATTACGCTTTTATCCAAAGTGCTTTACATGTACGTCACATTCACCCATTCACACACACATTCACACACTGATGGCAGAAGCTGCCATGCACGGCGCTCAACCACGGCCCATCAGGAACAATTAGGGGTCCGGTGTCTTGCTCAGGGACACCTCGACATGAGCTCTCCGGGCCGGGATAGAACTGGCAGCCCTTGGGCTACAGGACGACATGGCAGCACTGCTTAGGCTGGCAAAGCTGCATCTGAACAAACCACAAGACTTCTGGAACACTGTTCTTTGGACAGAACAGACCAAAGGGGAGATGTTTGGTCAGAATGCACAGCAGCATATTTGGAGAAAACCAAACACAGCATATCAACACAAACACCTCGTACCTACTGTCAAACAGGGTGGTGGAGGGCTGGCGATATGAGCTTGTTCTGCAGCCACAGGACCTGGACACCTTGCAGTCACTGAGTGGACCACAAACTCCTCTGGATACCAATGTATTCTAGAGTCAGATGTAAGGCCATCTGTCCGATAGCTAAAGCTTAAAGCTGAATAATGCAAAAACATTTTAACCCATAAAAGCCCAACGGGACATATTTGTCACATACAGTTTCTGAGACATTTTGCTTCAATTTATGGTTTAAACTTTAAACAATGTGGTGCTTGTCTTCTGTCCCCTAATAGATACCCAGAAGCAGAAAACCACATTATAATATTTATAAACTATCACATGGCGATAAATGGTAGATATCCCTCCCCCAAAAAATTAAATTTTTTTTTTCATATTGTTAAAGAGCCAAATAAAGACCTCATATTTAAAAAAATTGGACTTTCTTACCATTTTTTCATGGGTCGGGCCTTTATGGGTTAAGAAGAGACTAGTTGATTTTTTTCAATATATCAACAAAGCATGCATTTACTTTTGCATCAGTTGAATCAGTCAAAAAGAAGTAGGAGTTGAATTTGAAATGTATTTAATTTTTGGTGATTTGACTCAGGGTAGTGACATAAATGAAGGAAGGGATATGGTAGAACCCAAGAGTCTAGAAGTAAAGTAACAGAGTGAAGCAAGATGTGAAGCCAAACATCAGATAATGACGACAGATGTGAGAGAAAAGACCTTCAAAAATGTATGAATTAAGAATTAAAATCAGAGCATGCAATAATCTTTTTCAAGCATATGATTCATTCAGTATAATTTCTTTATTATAAAACAAAAGTTATTAATTTGATTAAAGATTTTCTTCATTCAGTGTATGAGACAGTTTTACAGATTTTTAACCCTCAATCAGAGAATCAAACCTGTTTACAGAGACGTCTGCTAATTTTACCTGCCCAACAGGCGCAGATGGACAGAACAATCGCACCAGTCAATTTGCTTCGATGAGTTCATCACCCATCATCAGACATGATGCAAAACTAAAATTACATAAACTAAAGGAAGCTCAAGAAACAAAGCAATAAACCAATAAATATTATGATCACATCTTAATCAGGCACCTGCAGTATCCATGGAAACAGACAATACAGCTGATAAATGTTAAAAGTTTAATTTTTGTTTCTCTACATTAACCCCAGCAGAGGACAGGATTTCAGTAATAAGAACAGTTGTCTTCAAAATGCGATACTTTTCACTGGAGAATAATTTTAAGTCTTTTTCATACTTCATGAGAACAGAGGTATTTGTTCTCTCAGGGCTTTAAGAAAAGAAATCCACCTTTTTTGAAATCCTGGTTTGGGAGTTCTTCCAGCTTGTTCTCGATACATCATCTGGGCAGATCTATTATATGATTGGTAAAAAGTGTGAAACGATGAAAGACTGGGGTCATACCATTATGTGAAAGAGAGGTGGGAGCAGACATCAGAAGACAGGGAGTGTGGTGGTACCGGCCAGGTAGTAGCCCCTTAGCCACTTCAGCCCAGCACAGACTTGGTTCAGGAGCCACGAGCCTGTGCTTAGGTGGTGGAACGTCAAAGAACCGGTGCTTAGTCAGTCTCCAAACCAGCACTGGAACCAGCCCGCTGACAGAGAGATGAGAAGCTGGATTTAAATACAAGTGCAATGAGGAAAAGAGAAAGTAGTGAGTCTAAAGTGATATATTCTTTAAAAAGAAACCTACTACAACATTACAATTTCCCTCTGGGATAAAGTATTTAAAGTATTTTTCAGTAAGACTTTGACCGTTATTTCATTTGTTTGTTGTGACTCTGTGTTCAGTTGTTCAATTAAAAGTTTAATAAAAAATTAAATGGTAACCACATATACATATTTTTAACAAGACATGAATAAAAGTAAGGCTTTTATGTAAACACAAGATAAAAAATTTGCTTACCAGCGTAGAAACCATTAGTACCCACTAAATTAGGCTCAATTAAAAGCTCTGAGTGGCACTAAATGAGGAGCCGTTTGGGATCCATAAAAGCCAGCTCTTCTAGGGAAGCCAGATCTTTTAAAAGGGCAGGACTGCCCATCAGTGTTGAGTGACTGGCTGGTTGCGACAGTAAAAAAATACTAAAATCTATACAACACATTATGCACTTTATATAAGACCAAGATCAGCAATTCTGTTCATCAAGGGCCACTGTCCTGCAGGGTTTAGATGTTTTCCCAGGGCAGCTGTAGCTTTGTGGTTTCACACCACCAGGTATCAGTGGGGAGTGAAGGAACAAAAGGTTCACTGTTTGAAAAGCTTTATGTAAATCTATTATTATAATTATAGTTTTTCTACTGCTATCCCTCTGATTCAAATGAAATGGTTCTCCAAAAGCTTCTTGTTAAGTTCTGCACAATCCAGTTATTGATGCATTAATGTGAGTCAAGTTTGTTGCAGCATTGAAACATCTACAGTGGCCCCTTGAGGACCAGAGATGCTGACGCAAGGCAATTAAAGGGCTGTATGAAATCCATTTGTATTTTACCCAGATTAAATTTTATTCTTCGTTTTCTATTAGTGTTCTTTTAATTTTGTGTAATATTATGTGTCCTTTTTCCAGAGGATTGTGTCCAGTCATATGGTGGATTTATAAAATGTCAGTAGTTCAGTAGGAAAGTATCATATTTATTTATTTGTTCTAAAATTTAAGCCAATTTGAGATTTTCTCTAAAATCAGCTTATTAGCCATCGCTAAACTTTAGTGGAAGATGGAGCCCATCAGAGCAGGTGACGTAACAGTTGGGACTGCAGTGCATTCATCTCTTCATTTGGATCAGGCAACATTGAAAATTTCTTAAATTTTTGTGGATAACAGATGATACTCACACACGAGTAAATCCCCCAATATTCCATGTGTTTCAAGTTTTATTCCATCTGTGTTTTTTGCAACGTACAGGTCATAATGCTAATTCTAATGCCAACGGTAAATTAGCAGCATAGACTGGATGAAGGCAGCTGAAAGATTAAAAATATTCCAGACACAGGGAGAACCGGCACACTTCATGCCTGAAATTTTGTCCCAACCATAATTACTTCATATAACATTTTGTGACACAGAAAACTGAAGTTGTTTATATGATGCACATTTTTATGCAAGAACTTAAACTTATTAAATGGTTATGTTTTACTCATTTACTCAGTCCTAACTTATGGAGAATTTTAGACCCAGACTGCCATAAGTTGACCTCAGATTGTTTTTTTTTTTGTTTGTTTTTTTTTTTTTTTTTTGTTTTGTTTTTTTTTTAAACTTATCTTGCGTTTAATCATTTTAATGTAATTTATTCTTTTATTGTGATTATGTGTTGATGACTTTTACTATTTCTAAATATCTGTAATGCCTTTGTTTTATGTAAAGCACTTTGAATTGTCCTGTACATGAAATGTGCTGTCCAAATGAACTGCCTAACCTTGAAATGGCAAAGTTAAAGGCAGCTACTCATATCTGGTTTGAGGATGAACCAAACCAGCATCTGGGTGAGCATTGTACAGGTGTTTCATGGAGATGTCATTAAATTAAGAAGGAAATTTGCAACTTAGGCCTTAAAGCAGTTCAGAAGTGGTGCTTTCATTGGTGGGATGTTTCTTTCTTTGGGTTTTATGACTTTGCAGACTTTGCATTTAGAAAGAAAATACATAGCCCAATAAAAGAGCGATAAACACACTATGGCTTCTTAAACGTCTTATTACAGGCCAAACTAGTTAATTGAAGAAGTGTAAACTGTAGATAGAGATACTTTGTCTTCTGTAGCTGGTTTAATATCAAACAGCAGGTAGGACAGAATAAATGAGAAACTGGCGCTAAGTGAGCTGACCAGTCAAACTAGCTTCCTTTCGGTTCAGTGCCGCATGGAATTAGTTTTTGGCTTCACCTCTGCTGGTGAAGCTGAGATAACCAGAACTTTTTCAGCTCTGTGCTGCTTACAGCATGCTTCCTTTTTTTTCTGATATTAAATACGTTTCCTCCCTGAAAAATGTCAGGTTGTTCAGGTGAGAAAACCAGAAAGGATTTAATAATAATCCTTCCCTTACAATACGTGTCAGCTCAGGCTCGGTTTGAGCTATCTACCATCCTTGTTCCTGTCTGTGTGGCCGTCACTGTTTTACACTCTCAGCCCAGCTCTCATCAGAAGTTGTTCAACTTTTGAATGTTCCCACAGTGTTTTCCTTTTGGCTCATATCGTCTCCGTGTGATCTTAATACAATGTTTTCATTGTTATCAGCCACTTTTCTCTTTTTCCCCCTAGAACATTTAGCAGAAAATGTTGTAAAGTTGTTCTTGCTCGTGTTATGGTTTTGTGAAACCGATTTCTGCCCCAATGGAAAAGTTAGATGAATTTGCTACCAACGAACAATGGGATCGAACATGACAGCTCCACCAGGATACAGAGGACTGCAGCTAAAATATTAACCACATAGTTGAGTTTCAAGCTCCATGTAGACAGAACATCTTTATTCTACGCTTATTTCGCTCTTTGTTCCGTCATAACTGTCAAAAGAGATTTTTAATTTATATTGAATAAAACAATTTCACATACGTACAAGAAGATTTTTCTGGAGTGTACTGCATATGTCCACATAATAATAACACTTTAAGCCTTTCTCCTTTGGGGTAACTGCTAAGGCTGTTTGCAGTTTTGCCCTGCAGCCACAAAATGCATCATGTTGGTTCTGGCTCTTTCAGACACGGCACAACAATGGCATCACTACACTGTAAAAACTATTATTTCCTATGTTCTGGACTGCGTTATGACAGATGCTGCAGTTTGTTGTGGCAAAACTCCACATGCCCCCCCCTTCATTATTAAAACAGTTTTGTTCTCTCTCAAAAACAATGCTCGCCTCCAGCCCAGACTCTACTTTTCCACGATCCATGCATTCATCAACTCCCGGCCCGATTCCTTCAACAGCATCATCTACAGTTCGTCCTCCAAACTCCTCAATAAATTCCACTAGAGCTTAGTCATACACCTTCTCACCCAATCCTGGACCAATCCAGTGAAAACTCTTAAGGACAGAGACCACATCTCTCCTGTCATCAAGAACCTTCACTTGAACCCATCCCGTTTGTAGTTCTTCTCCTCACTTTGAAAGCCCTCTATAACAATGCCCTCTTCTACCTTACAAAACTCCTTTACCGTCCATCCCACAATCTCCAGCCCTCAGACTCCAACTTCCTACACCCGCCACTCAAGACCAAGCACAGAACCTGGGGGGACAGAGCCTTCACCATCACAGACCCCTTCTCTCTGGAACTCTCTAAAAGGAAACTTTGCGGACTACGTGCAACAAAAAACAAGGCAAAAATATCCACAAGCAGTAAATCATGAAGCCTCATGTAGGAATAAGTACACCCAATTAGAGTAAAAAGTGTGGATCCTTCTTGAAACACTGCCAACAAACTTTTCCCTAACCAGCTGACAAAATATGACCTGTCACTGCAGAAATACAACATAGTCTTTGCTCCATCTGCTGCAGAAATAACCAGAATGATGCCCCAGAGTTATTCACAACATCTTTTGTCACACTGTGACTCTGCGGGTTCAGGTCTGACATGCACCTGAACAAATGCTGGCCTTGTGTATCCAAACCCTTTGTCAGCCTGTTTAACGCTGCTGTCATTGTGAACCAACAGTTATGATCCAGCCTTGAGGCTCCAGACCCTGATGTATTTGGATCAGCTCAGCCCTGGGAGACACACAAATACAAAGAGTGACATTTAGAGAGAAGGGTCAGCATCACTCTCATGCAGATTAGTGAATCCCGCTGTGGCTGATACAGACAGAAAGCTTGAACACAGAATGAACTGCAGACACTGAGAAGAGCTGAGTGACATTGGCACCACCAAGCCAGAGTCTCGTTTTCATGCCAGCTCATTACAGTTTTATACAATAGCCACCCTAGAACACCCTGTTTTGTAGCCTTTCGTTATTCTTTCCAACTACTTGTCATTTCCCAGGCAGAGACATAAGATATCCCCAGAAGCCTCATGCGAACCTGCGTTTTCACACTGATGCACAGAAAGAAGAGACTCACGTATGGAAAGAGCAGAAAAAGGACAAGAACAATGGACGAGGTGGTGTTTGTGTACTAATGCTAATGCAGTATAAATGAAGATCCCAAAAGCTTTGCGTTGCAATGTGCCAAAAGGGACGCTGTGAGCTCGACTTCACAGGCCTGGGAGACAAGCAGATTTGATCGCCGTAGCAGCTGGAGCCACCAACATTCATGCTGTGCACTGATCCTCAGATAGCAGCAGATGTGACTCCCAGAGGAAACCACACATGCAGCTTAAGACTCACACACCTTGAAGAGACAAACATGCTCAGGGGGCTGCACACACGCATACATAAAATTAGTTTTTATTCTTTCACACATGACAAACTTAACTTCTATTTATTGTGAATTTAATGTCAGCAACACATTTTAAAAGATATCCATGTTTACTTCCCACTGTCTTGCATCCATTTTCCTTTCAATTGCTTCTCTTTGTCAACTGCTGATATTTTCATTTGTTCATTTCTGGTACATGTTTCATTTCAGCTGCTCCACATTTCAGTCTGATTACCTCCCATTTGATAATGAAATAAATGTTTTATAATGTAATTTTTTCCCATTATAAATATAACTATGAATTAAGAGAATAAACTCTGCTCAGTGAAAAGACTCCCTGAAGGGAATAAGAATGATGGTTCAGTATTTAAGATGTAATTTTCAGCAGTTTTCAGTTTGTGCAAGACAAAGAGCCATACAACAGCTGTATTACCATCCAGTTTCTTTTTTTTTCCGCTAGAGAGGCAAAGCTTGGAAAATCACAAACATGAAAGACAAAGTGCCTTAAAACTGTCAGATTTCCAAAGCTTGTTATCATAGTTTGAGGCTGCAGAGATTAGTTCTGCAGGCCATGTACTAACAATGTGAACATTTATAAACATAGATGAAGCCAGCTCATTTAAATAATGAGCAAATAAACAAACACATCTGATGAGTAATCATCTAACACTGGCACAACTCACTGGTTATTTTAGTGTGACCTGAATATAGTCAACACATGAGACACGTGATTGTGGGAACATGGATTGGGCCAAAATACTAACTTAAAGGGAAGAGCACCTCCAGCCAACCAAAACAAGACTGCCAGAGATGAACCACCTGAAACCACCACAGGGTCTGGAAAGATGGCAGACACAGGATGCTATCCTTTGTAACACACTCCATCCATCATTTAAAAAAATGTTATTTCTATAATTAAGGGCATCAAGCACACACCTGTATTGTGCTTGTCTTTGTGGGAAGCCTCAGTACCATTTAGGAACATTATCTACATTTGCACGCTTTCCATTAGTGAGTGGAAGTTATGATATGCAGCTGCATATGCAGATTGAGAAATCCCAGCTGTGAAGGCAAGAAATGAAGTGTGCATTACTCCTTTATGATAGGCCCAGGTTGTAATTGGTTTCGTCCAGCAAACTAAAAGGATCAGGTCAGTGATTGATGCAAAGTGGAAAAGTTTACTTCCCCGTATTGCACACTCTTTTTGGGATAATTCTTTCTGGTAGAAATTTTATAGTCATGTTGGATTCAAAATTCATCCATCCGTCCGTCCCTCTGTCCGTCTATCCATCCATCCATCCATCCGTCCGTCCGTCCGTCTATCCGTCCATCATCCCTCTCTCTACCTTTCATCTGGGGGTGGATTTCAGGGTCAGTAGCATAAGCAGAGATCCAGACCAGGCCAGGACATAATTCCTCCAGTTTGTTATGGATCCTCCACAGCAGTGGTTCCCAACCTGGGGTCCCCAAAGACCACAGGGGATCCCCGAGGTTTTGAATATTCAGAGCTCTTATGATTAATGTCCACACATCATCCATATTTTAGGAAAAAAAAAGGTTGTTAATTTAACTTTGGTTTTATTGAAGGAGAGGACTCAGCCAGAATACAGGATTTATGGTGAGAATCTCATTTTTTGCTTACAGCCCGGGCTCGGGGCAGGGGGTCCATGGCTCTTTAGTTTTTGCATGAAGGGGGTCCCCAAGGAAAATAGGTTTGAATGACTGCTCCACATGATCCCCTCCCAGTGGGGAGTGGTATCCTAAAAAGATACCTGAGCCAACTTATCTGGCTCCTCTCCATGCGGGTGAGCAGCAGCTCTGCTCCAAGCCCCTCCCCGACGACCAAACTTCTCACCCTTTCTCTTAGGAAGAGCCTAGTCACCCTAAGAAGGAAACTTATTTCAGCCCGTTCTATTTGTGGTCTGGCTCTTTTGGTCACTACCAGCAGGTCTTGACTCTAAGGCTGAATCCCATTTGGCCCTACCACGTAGCCATATCCGTCCGTTTTGCGCGTTCACGTGTAGGGGTAGGGGTATCCCAATTTCTTTTAGCACAGAGGGGTAGGGGTAAGGGGTAGGGCTATATACCCCTTCAAAGGAAAATTTTTCAGAGGCACACTTCAAACAGAGAGGTATGAAAAATGTCTTGTTCTATATGAAAATGCAAGTGTTTCTACGCACATCACGCTTTCTTGAGGTGCAGGGCAACACACACTAGCACACACACACACACACACACACAAAGAAAAGCCACGGAGAAAAAGAGAGTATGCCCGCACACACAATTAATTTTAATTGCATGCAAAAGTTCTGCATTACATCCTACATATAGGCCTGTCGCAATAAGCAATAAGTCATTTAATTGCACTGTAAGGAAAGCATGAATGCGACAAGTTTGCCAGCCGCGATAGTTTTCATTAGTTCCCCCCTCATCTTGCTTCACCATAGCCTGTGTAGGACAATAGGTTTCACTATGGAGTATCTCGACTGAACGCTCTTGAGGAGTGATCTCTCTCTCGTGTCATATTTGACAGCAGCATGTTGCAGCACGAGACCGTGGTGAACCACTAACCTGTGCAGGCGAGCCAGTATGCCGCATTAGTTTACAGGGCTACCAACTGTCACACAGTGGCCGTGAGACTCAAGCATTTAAGTGGCTTCTCACGCTAAACCTCCGATTTCTCACGCTGGAATACACACCAAGAGCAATGCTGGCTAATGGAGAGGTTCGGAAGGGTTCCCAGTGGGCCACATTACTTTTGGGCCGGTGTCTCTGTGTATATGTCAAAAAGACGCAGTTTATTTAAACTTACTAATGAGGACTTTCAAAACAGGCTAATCTGTGTCAGAAAGTTTGTTTCAAACTACCAAATTCCAGAGTCTGTATGGATGATAAGATCACAGCCACTGCTGTTTTTCTTCTCTGTATTTCAGCTCACCTGCTTATAATGTTTATCTGTAGATGAGTTTATCTCTGCTGGCTTTCAGGGTGACTCCATACGGACCAACATCCAGCTGGATTTTGGTGACGGTACAGCTGTGTCATACTCCAACCTGAGCTGGACCGAAGAGGGGATCAAGCACATGTACAAGTCAGCTGGAATATTCCGTGTCACTGCGCTGGCAGAGAACACGCTGGGTTACGACACCACCACACTGTTCCTGCATGTCACATGTAAGTGTTCACAAACTAAAACTGGGCTGTTGTTTAAATGTCTTCTGTCAAAAGTACGGACTCCGAACTGTAAACGAGTTTTTAAATTGTGTTGATAGGCCAAGTAAAACCAGTTATCATCAAAAATGTACAGCATAGTCTTCTGTGGATATTACCGCCATGTTTGGTGCAGGAAAAAATGGTAAAAATGGCTGATTCCAAGGACAGTGCTACCAAGCTAACAGAAAAGCAAACAAACAAACAAACAAAAAGAACCCTTTCCTATTGTCTCTGTTCCTTTCGATCCCAACAAAAGATTCATTAACCACTTTTTTCTGCATCTTTCCATAAAATTATTGGCTCACTCTCCATTTTATATGAGTTTACAAGGAACCTTGAAGTAACCTTGATAAGCTTTATGATTTTAAACATTTGAGCAACCAAAAGCAAGTCAAATGCAAGGCATTTTCCAGAGATCCAGACCGTGTTTTACACACATGTTGTGGTCTACAATGACCTCCACTTCCTGTTATGCAGCGGGTGCAGGATGCAGGAGACCAGGGTTCAAGTCCTGGATGAATATTAACACCCTCCAGTTTGGTCCTTAGACAAGACCCTTAACGTTACTGCCTAACCACTATAAGCTGCTTTGGCAAAAAGCGTCCGCTAATGACTGTAATGTAATATAATGCGTAATAATGAAGCTGATGTGATTTCACATGAGTACAAGAATATTGCTTGAAATGGACTCCCCTAGAATTTACTGTATTTCTACAAAAATAAAAGTTCGTTTGTGATCACGTCTAAACTTACATAACTGCAAGTTGACAGAGATGCGTGTGTTATACGTAACGTACCTCTGAAGTAGGAATTTAGAGCTTCAAATCATCATCTTTGATCTGCATGTGTTTGATACACAAAGTAGAAAAAGTAGAAATACAGCTGCCTTTATGTTGTCTTTGTTGCTTTGCTCGTTGACATTTCACTGCAGTTTACAGCATTAAGAAAAGAAACAAATGAACTCAGTGGCTTAAAGAACAAAACACCCAACGAAAGCTTTGAACACTCACTGTTAGCTGTGTTTTTAAGGAATGATGTAAAGTTTTGAAGGTTAGAAATCTGAATTTGTGTCTAGAATAGTCTGCATATGTCACAAATGTGCATATGTCACATTTTATTGTAATTTCACTTTAAAAACTGAATCCATGTCCACTCCTTCAAATTCATTGCCACAGTGGGTTGTGCTTGTTTCATATTCCCTCTGCTCAGTTCATATAGGAGGCAAATATTTAACCTGCAGCACCATTAAATTCTATATTTCCTGATGCTTACAGCTCCTGATGCTTGCATAGGTTCACATGAGTGACACTTTACTGATTCATACTACAGTCAGTTGAAGTTAACAGCACTGATTATACAACACAGCAGTTCCAATAAACACAAACAACTTTTGGGGAAAAGGTCAAAACAAAGTTGCTTGTGCATAGTGGGAAGTTGGCCTGTGAGGCAACTGCAGCTAATCACGAGTTATCTGAGGACACAACAGAGAAGAATATAAAAGAAGAGCTTATTTAAAACAGCAGCAAATATAACACATTATGGGGTCGTCATGCTTTCTTGCTCTGTTCAGACACAATAAAATGGTGCATCGTTTTAACTCTCCATGGAAATTATACAAGCTGCTTACAGCAAATGCTGAATTGTCTCGATGTCATGTTCATTACTGTTTCACTGATTTGTTCAATCCATTCTAATTGAACCTCTTCCCATTCCCATCCATCAGCAGGTGTGCTCTGTACTAATACATTTCTAAAAAAAATGCAAATTTTGTCTGGATTCATGTCACAGTGCAGGTCATACTGTCAGGCAGAAATTCTAAAACCTGCATGAATGATTTCTCTGCCGAGCACATTTAAAGCCAAATGAGTCTCACCTTCTCACATTCACTCACACACACAAGCTCAGATATACAAAACACACACTGAACATCACAAAGTGGGAATAAAGATTAGTTCTGGTTAAAGAGGATGAGAACGAGCAGATGCCTTTGCCAGACCGCAGCACTACTCACCTCTGTTGTTGGAGGTTCTCCATGAAAGTGGTGTGTTACATCTGTCCACAGCAGGAAATGTCATCCCTCAGATTAGTGTACAGCAACCCAGACCGCTGTCAGGTCCCATTATGTTCTAAGAGGACAACTCAAAGGTATCACGTCAAAAAATACATGGTGTCAGCCACAGCACCAGACTCTCCAGGGCCTGTTAAGAGATTTAGATTTGTGCTGTCACCATCTAATGTCTGAGATCCAGTGACAAGCTGGTGCCATGTTGTTTGGCTGTCTCATTTAAGCCACCAGGAAGTTTCGATTGGAGGACTAAGAACTAAGGACAGAACTGAACGGGATGAGGTCTGCTTTTCCTCAGGCCAGGAAAACCAGTTTGAGACCAAACCCAAGAGAACTGTGTTGGAAAAACATTATTGTTACATAACATATAGGAAATGCTGTGAGACAGACCAGACAGAGACAGAAAAAATAGATATTCAACAGAAATTGCAGTACTTTTCAAAATAATGGGACATAAGTTTCCTGAACTGTCATTTATTAACTCTACAGAATAAATCATCATCGGTCATCAACCAAACTCCAGACAAACATGGTTAGGTCCAAAACCACAGGGGTCCTACAGGTATAATTAGTGTTACTACAAAACATTTAGCAAAGTTCACCATCAATTATTTGATTCATTGTAAAGTTTTTATGAATGATTTATAACCTGGTTTTCTAAAATAAGTTTATATTTTTTCCTTTCAAACCGGAGAATGATTTTTCAAGATGACCTCTGTGGGAAGAATTCCACTGATGGACAGTTCCATTATAGGTGAACGATAATTAGAGGAATACCACAGGAAGATGACTTAAGTCACTCTGAAGCTCATTTGAGGAAGGCTTGTCAGAGTTTTGTAGAAAATATGAAAACTTAATTCATTTTAAATAGTTTAAGAAGACAGTGGCTTTGGAGTTTCTTGACATTTAGGCTTGTTATATGCTTCATAAATACCTGGTGCAGCAAAAGATACACATTCAAATGTTAAATAAACTTTGTGTCAATCATAACTTTAATAGAAAATTGTTATAAGTTTTTCTTTGATATAAATTTGAAATTACAGGTGAGGCCAGGCATATATCTGAGCAAACACTGACTTGAAATGAGCAAACTATAACAAAAGCCAAAGAGCTTCATGTCTTCTGCGACATGTCTGAAATGCAGGATATATGAGCGGGTTTTGGCAGTTCATTGGTTTGCTGATTAGCTTTTTTTAGGTGTGATAAAGCATACCTGAACACAGCGTATCAACACCAATGTCAAGCACAGTGGTGGAGGGCTGATGGTTTGGGCTTAGGGCTCTAAATTAACATCCACCACCTGCTTTACCTGCTGGGTGGTTACAAGAAAATAAAGAAGGGAGGGGAGGATGATAAAAAAAAACAGTGATCACCATTAAGATATGGCATGCAGATAGTTTGGGCTCATGCAGTCCAGCCTCTGTAAGCTTTAGAGTGCATTCACACCAGGATTAGCCGCTAGACTTGGTCCGATTGGGGACTTGGTTCAGTTAGGGGGATGCAATATTCGTCTGGCCTGAGACTGCATTCACACAGCACTACTTAAACGAGTCGAACCTTTTTAAATAACATGTTCCACTCTCCGCCAGAGGTGCAGCTGCGTTGAGAATTACTGAAGAAGACGTGACACACAACAAAGAAGAAAACTTGTTCATCGCTTAAAATCTTTGAGACATTTCTCCTATCCAGAGATGCCTATCGCCCCACACACATTTATGTTTTGGTTGTGTTTACCCACGATTGTGGCAGGGTTCGTCGCCACCATGTGTGTGTATATGGACTCAGTAGGGACGGCTGGCAGTGAAGAGACGTCACAACGATGCTGTTCTCTGGACCCACAGTGCACTTTGTTTTGTAGTCTGTTTCCTGTGTTTGGTCTGCTCGAAGCGGACTGAGGCCTGTATTTGTAGGCGGACCGAATCTGCTATTTCTGTCCGAACCAGAGTCCATTAGCACATTTGGAATACCCCAAACGAAGCAGACCTTCCAAGCGAGAGACTAGGATTCGAAAAGGTTTAAACCATCCCTCTCAATTGCATTGATAATTATTTCCAGTCGAGACAGATCGGATCAGCTGACATGTTTACATGAGGCATTTTTATTCAGATTTTTTATTCTGATTGGACGTAAGACTGGATCAACAGTTCACCGTGTAAACAAAGCTATTGAGTGGGACCATGAACAACTGTGGATACCAAATTCATTCTATTCTAAAGTCAAATGTGATGCTAACTGTCTGGATTGGCTGAAATCGGCTCATTCTTATGAATGCTACAAACAAATAACCTGGAGCGACATTTTAAAGAAGAGTAAATCAGAAAGTGGACTTTTACCTTATTTTAAGACCAAGGAAGGTTCCAGATGATCTTTTATAATGCCATGATACTTTACCCCTGTTTTTTCAAAGACTGTGAATAAAGGTAGGGTCAACTTTCTCTGCAGTTTATCAGGATAAAACACAAAGACAAACATCCTGCCATCTTCCACCCTTGTTGTTAATAATAACCACACTGTTAAAACTGAATGGGTTAAAAAACTAAACAGGAAATTTAGACCAAGATAACACAGACGAGCAGACTTTCATCTCCTGCCATCACAGCATGTGCATTGTCATAACAGCCTGCCATGTACAGAAAAGGCAAACTCAGACACTCTAATGGGTAAAGCTCGCTTTGCAGATATCACCATATAAAAGATTCAGGCACTAAACTGCAGGAAATGTCCTACCTCGCTGTGATTTAGTTTGTCATGACATTCTAACACTGAGGTATTTGTTACTTAAATATGTATTTGCTTCTCTATATTCACTTTCATCCTGTTTTCTATGACAACATAAAAAAATTACTTGTTTTTTCACATCAATTCACATTATTTCGCCTCAAGGCTTCTTTTCTACAAGCAAATATTTTCTGACTTTTATATTCGTACCCAAAATATTTACATCCATTTTTCTTACTCACTTATCCTGTCCTCACGTTGGAAGTGTGTGGGATTCTATCCCAGAATGCACCAGGCATGGACAGCGTGAAGGTTTACCACAGAGCTAACACATATACATTCACAGTCACATTCACACTTGAGGATTGGTTATCATTTCACCCCAGGTGCAGGTCTCTGGGCTGTGGGGAAAACACCCAGCTCTTTCGACCTGTCATATAAAAGTGATGTTATCCGAGGTGTTTTTACTCCCAGAAACAATCTTCACAGCCAATGTGTTTGGGATTTTTATGATTTTAGGCTTTTTTTTATGTCTGAGTGAGAAACACACTTTCAGTTTTGCCTCATAAAAGGTCACTATGCAACTCTTCTGTGGTGTTTCTTTTAACAGGTCCAGTGGAGCATGTCCAGCTTCTTGCTCCCTTTGTGGTCATAAGAAACAAGGAGGTCAACATCACAGCAGTCGTCCTGCCCAGCCAATCACGTACTGTCACCTACTTCTGGTGGCTTGGAAATAACACTGAGGTAAATGTTTTATTGTTTTTAATCTCTACTTCTTGCTTTTTTGGATTATCTTGAAAAGCTGTGAAGTACTGCAGATAAGCAACCGCTGGGTTTGATAAAAGCTAACTCTCTTGTGTCATAAAGTGCTTTTACTTTGCATGTGAAACGTCACTGTGTCTCGGTCTGTGTGTTTTTGGTTTGTTTCTTACTGTCGTGAGTTTGTTGTCCTGTCTAGTTTCCTCTTTTATTTTGTAGTTCCTTCCCTGGTGTGTTGCATTCTGCTTTGTGTTCCTGTTCATTAGCACACCTGGTTTGATTTGCTCATTTGCTTCATCTGCTCCCTGTTGGTTCACCCTATTGTATTTATACCCCATGGTTTCAGTTGTCCTTTGTCAGCTCGTCCGTCGTGTTTCCCCGTCATGCTACCTCTGTTTTGTCCTGTAAGTTTTTCGTGATTTTTGGATTAAACCTTTATACCTGCCTTCCGTCTGCTTCCTGCCTCTCTGTCCTTCATTTTGGGTCCTCACCTCTGCTGCACTGTGGAAATTGTTTTGTATCTTTTGGGATCAGCACAGATTTCAGAGCAAACTGAGCTTTGATGAGCCTCCTTTCACTTCCACCGGTCCACCCTGACTTTATCCAGGGTCATCCAGAGTCATTTCGGATCTCAATCTATTAATCACTCAGGTGTCTTTGTCCGTTACCAAGGAGAGCTGGTAAAACAATGTATTTAGTCATGTGAGTGGATTCGTGTAACTGATCCATCACCTTGATCATGAAAACCATCTGATAGCCATGAAAGTTTGTCCTGACGCTGATAAATCTCAGAGCATTAATTACTCTGACTTTGCTGATCTTTTCATTGCCACCTTGAGGCAGAAACTTTTGGAGTTGAGGGTTGATTCAGGACAAACTGTAAAAAGTTCATTTGTCCCCTAATTGATCACAGATAAAGAGGAATGTCTATCTGTGATAACGCGTGTGATACATACCATGATCTCCAGAGGTTTAATTTCCCTGATCATCTTTAAGTTACATCATCCAGATCAATCACAGATCCCTTCAAGTAGATCTGGGGGCAGAACTAAGAATTTGTAACTACAGTTGGCTGTAATTCCTGCATGGTGGAAATGCATGAAAAGGGGTCCTACAACCTGAAAGTACCTTCTGTTGTCCCTCCCTTACGTTCAGCTGCATATTTTAATATTTTCACAGCCTGAACAATAACTGGTGAACAGCACTGACGAGCCTTTTAAAGAGCAGCTGGTGAAACTGAGTTTGCAGCACAGTAAACAGCAAACGTTTGTCAAGAAAAATGACTAAACATCTTTTGTTTGCATTTAAGCTAGTTTTACTTGTTAACTTTAACTTTTTGTGTCTATTCTTTGGGCTTTCTTTTCTGTTTTTAGATTAGGTGGGAGCTTTGAAGCACCCTGAAGCTGCTTTGGTTGAAACAAGTTGCTTAATTTTTGATTGTTTTTTTTTTTTCTAGCTTCATCTCTCTTTGTTCATAATTACATGAAAATCTCTTGTATCCTAGTGCAACTTTAAAATGAAATAAAACAATGGTCAGTCGAAAGGTTGTTATGATTTAATTCTATGTAAGTATGCTGAAAACAACTGATTTAGATCTGGTGATAAACAGAATTGTACTGCACGAGTGTGAGAGGTGCCACTTGTGTTAGTGTTTGTCTCATTGCCTGCAGCCAGCGATAACTTTGGATGGGAGCATCTCATACACCTTCACAAGTGAGGGAATGCACACCATAACAGTCCAAGTGTCTGCAGCCAACACCATCCTGCAGGACACCAAAACCATAGCAGTCAAAGGTTGGTGTTTGTTAACAGTGTTTTCTTTACAGCTCTGTGTTACTTCTTCCATTAAAACTGCTGTAATAAATGTGACTCAGACTTGTAAGAAGCGTCACAGAAACATAATAAGTCCTTCTTGGGTAAAATATATTCCATTACAGTTCAGACCTCTGAGGAACGCGTCTTCATTTCATGTAGAATTATTCAGCTGCAAGTATCTGTAAAATGCAGTGATGTATTACCGGAGGATGGGTTGGCGTAAAGCTGTGACATTTTCTAATTATCAAGAAGTGCATCTGGCACATTTAGCCAAAGGGAAGTGTGGGGGATAAGAGAACCCCTCTTCTTTTCATCAAGTGTTAACTACCTGAGAACTCAACTTGAGCAAAATGACAGTTGGCACAGCTCTGTGTGAATAATGCCCTCCGATCAGCATGAATTAATGGCTGATTCTCCCTCGACTCTCCTCAACAGAATTCTTCAAATCTCTACTTTTATCTTTCTCCCCTAATCTGGATGAGTTCAACCCCGACATACCCGAGTGGAGGCAGGATGTGGGGAGAGTAATTAAGAAGGCTCTGCTCCAAGTGAGTAAATTTCATTTTGGTTGTCCTTCCTTTTCTCTTCCTTTCCTCTGTCCATATCCATCTTGTGCTGCTTCCATTTCTGTCCTTTCTGTCTCTGCCACAATTATCTTCTGTACCCTTTCCCTGCCCAATACTCCGGGCTCACTGATGCAGCACAGAGAACGCCCTCGGGCCACCCTGCGATTCATCATCTGACAGATTTGAAGACGTCTCTGCTTCCTCCACTCCCTCAATGGCTTCATAATAACACCAATTCCTTAATTTTAAAAGTCACCGATGAAACGATCTCAGAACTTTGTGCACAGGGGTTTTTGGTGGAGACCTGAGAGCAATGAGACCTGTCATTGTGTCTAATGCATGTGTGCACACTTGATGGCAGGAGGGGTCCAAGGGCTGTGAGTGTGTGTGGGAAGCTCACCTATCATTGCTAAGTGCTCCTCATCTCCCCATTCAGAGCTCATGAATAGCAGACTGTATTTGATGGTTGTGCTTGGGGCCATCCTCACAGCGTTAGAGAAGCAGGTGGAGGATTTTAGTCGAATATTTTATAATGATGGAGGGGGTTTGTTATGCAACCCCAATGACCCCGTCTTCTTCTTTCAAACTTGTTTCCTGTACTTTCTTCTCCCTGAAAGTAAAACAACACAAAATAATTAAAGTTTTTTTTTTTTTTATTGAGAGCTTTTTTATTATTATCATTAGAGCTAAATTACTTCTAAATGTTTTTTTATCTCAATAATTTAGATGAAATTTGTTTTTTATTCAGCCTCAAATAAGCAATTAAAATAGCTGGTTTGGGTTTAAAAGCATGTATATCATATGTTATTACTATAATACTAACTGTTATTTCCAACATGAAAAACATTATCATTAATGTTCCATGGAAATGTAAAAATACAAAGAAAAAGATGTATTTGACTTTTCTTTTTATATGTTTTTTCTCTTTGCTTTCCTGGTAAACATGAATGGGGTAAATCATTATTTATTTTTGCCTCTTTTTAAATTTTTAGTCTATTCGTTATTATTTATTCATTATGAAGTCATGCAAAGCAATAAAGTGCTTACAAATGTCCCCTGAAAAAAATATCCATAAGTAAAATACTTTTTAAATTTATTATTCAGAAAAGCATAAAAACTTGTAGGTTGTGATGCATTTTAAACTCTTGTGGAATCTCAGGAGCAACATTAATTCTGTGAATGTAGAGAAGAATATTATTTATATCATTTAATATATTGCTCAGGCTGTTTTACACACACACACACACACACACACATATATATATATATAATTATTATTATTATTTTATTATTATTTTTTTACACAGCTATCATAAATAGGACTAATGTGGGTCATTTAAAGGATTTCTTTTCATTAGATTATAATTGAACTACAATGAATTTGACTGAATTGGATGGTATCGCTAAAAGAACCTAAAGATGACTTTGTTGTAAATTTGCACTATATAAATAAAGCTGAATTGAACTGATCATTAAGGAAGCTGTGCAGCAGCCTTTCAGTGCAAACCAGAAGGGAGAGTATCTGGCTTCTGTAATCAGCTGTGAGATGAGGGGGGAGGTGGCTGTGACTTAATATTGACCCTTTCCCACGAGTACACACTTATCCCAGCCCGATACCTTCCCTCCCGATTTGTAGGTGTTCCCATCAGGATTTTCCTGGGAAGATTAGATACATTTTTAGCTCCTAATCCTTCGGGGTTCTGAAGGTGCGGAGCCGGGCTGAAAATGTTGACATATTGAGTTAGCAGGCCACTATTAGCCAGAAGTGGACGTCATGGGACGATTCATGAGAGCGACTCCCAACCCCGCCATCTTTAAAACCCCAAAGAAAAATGATAAAAAAATACAAAATGGGAGTTTAACATATCATCTTGGTGGCTTGATTTTTAGAGATGTAAAATGCTGTACTGAAACACCTTTCAGTACTAGCCCTCAATTCATTTTAGATGTTTTCACGTTCAAAAATGAAGCAAGGTCTTGAAGCCATGGAGGAAAAGATGGGAACTTATTTGATTTCCATTGAAACTAAAAGCTACCCATGGTATTTTTGCTATGAAAGAATATTTTCCGCTGCTACCTACAACAAGCGAAGTGACTCTGTCCAGTCACTACTAGTTCACAAAATCTTCGGCTGAATCAGAGGAGACGTACCCTAAACACTTAATTTCTCAGGATTCTGTAATAGCTTCTTTTGTTATTGTTAGAAAAGCTGTAAATCCTTTTTTTATTTTTCATTTGGAACAACTCAGTCTCACACTGGATAGTCAAATAGTTACCATAGTTTAAGGCTCAAAATCTTACAATTTAGAAAAGGTTAAAAGTTGAACAATAAATACATTTTTAAGATCCCTTGTACTTTCCGTGGAGATATAGCTCACATCTCAGTAAGAACGTAAACTTTGATTCTTTGATTTGTTTATTTTATGTTTTTTCCAAATTTATTTTATTTATTTATTTATTTATGTTTTTACAAATGGTTGAGATGAAAGTAAATAATATAGCAACAATAGTAAAACGGTCCAATCCTGAAACTTCTGACCAAGCAAACACTTATTTTTGACACTACAGACCCAAATCAAGTGGTAGAGATGGCTCATTTAGTCAAATTTTCAACTAAATGGTAAAGCAGACAGTTAAAGGGTTTAATAAGTTACAGCGTCCACATGTGGAGTTTAGAGGGGATGGAGGATGAGTGCGGTCAACTTCCAGGTAGGAGACCTGAGTTTATGTCCCATCTTAAGCAATATTGCCTTTAATTATCTTTTATATAAAAAACTCTTTTCCATTTAACTGTTGTTGTTTTAAGATAAGATAATCCTTTAATACTCCCACAGCGGGGAAATTTCGGTGCTACAGCAGCAAAGGTGCAAAAACAGCATTACAGAGATAAGCCAAAAAAAAAGAAAACAAAATAAAAATGTACAGAACAAGAACTCTAAAAAAAAAAAAAAAAAAGTGTTTATGTATACTTTTTTTGTTGTTGTTAAATATGTATTTGCTCATTTTTATTACTATTTTATACAAAATGAACTACCACTGAATAAAGGTATCAAAACTAAAATAATGATGCAATAGGACCCCCTTATTTCTTATAGATGTTTAACCATGTTTATTGCTCATAAAGAGGTAGGAGGGGTGGATGGAGGCATCAGTCTACTAATGTCTATACAACAGGCTTAAAACCTGCATATTTTTCTCCATCCTTTCACTTTTCTATCCCAGTATCAAACATCAATGGTTGGGCTTTATTGCCAAAACTATTTTAGGGTTTAATATGTATACATGGTTAGGGGTTAAACACCCCTAACAGAATTCACATGTCACCGGTCCTGTTGTGCTGTCCTGTAACTGTCTGACACTAAACACGACTTTATCATCTCACAAGTCCTGAGCGTAGACTGTGACGTGGCTATTCCCCACATGTGGACCAATTAAGCTGTGAAAATTTGCTGAAAACTGCAACCAAAAGCAATACAAAAGATCTTCTGTGAACATGAGGAAATCCACTGATATCTCTGCATCATTAAAATGAAAAAGCAACCTTTGCTAGGACCATTTCATTAAGTCAATTTAAATGAGTTTGTGTGCAATTAGAATAAAGTCTGGCAGTATTTGAAAACATCTGAAAATCTTTAAAGAGTTTTAAAATATTAAAAGCATTATAAATGTACGGTAATTACAGTCTTATTTTGAAGAAGTGAGATAAAACACTTAAGTTTAAGATTAAATTCCATCTTTGAGTTCCGAGTAATCCTAGCTAGGTCTGTGGCACCAACAACTGACATCAAAAACCCTGTTGTGCTTCTTACGCCACCTGCATCTGGGTAAAAGTTGCAGGCAGCACAAAGATGCCAACTAGAACATACGATCTACATCTGTGCAAGAGAACGTATTTTTCAAACACAGAAGGGGAAACAACATGTTTAATCAAGTTCAAGCTTAGAAAAAATGCAACCAGTATGGAACACAACAAAAACTAAGCTGGCAAATGTGCACCAGTCCCTCCATAGTTCCAAATAACCGAATACCAGCTTATTATTTCATCTCACAGCAGACTCAGAACAAGGCAAAGAAGAAAATGTTGCATCTTAGGTCCTCGACCTCTCCCGGGGCGTTCTCATGCTACTAAAATTCTATTGTTACTGGTCATTAAAATACCAAAAGATTTTGTTTGTTGATAATTAAAACATCCCAATGATAACTGGCATTCAGTGGGAGAACCGAGACGCTGGAATGACCTGCAGTGGAAAGCCTGAAATGTCCCTGCATGCTTCCTGCTGTATTGTCTATTATGCTGCTTTTCTGCTCTTAACCACCTACACTTGACTGCTGGGGCTGTGTTCAAAGCACAAACGTCTTTCTTCTCTACTGCGTTGCCATACAGGTATCTCATTATCACGGAGAAATATGCACAGGAATAGAAAAAGACTACTCTAATAAGAAAGCTTTACTGTACATCAGATGAGGTTATTTTGGTTGTGCAGTCGCATGCAGTCTGTCTCACAGCAACACATTCAAAAACTCTGTTTGTGTTCATAGAACTGAGAACATGAGAAATCTTTTCAGAGCCCTGCTTGAGGAGAAATATCAGAAGAAACAGGTGAAAATGAGAGTTTCCATGTGTCTTTTTATAATATTATACAGGTGGCTGAATTGTCACTTTGGTTTGTTTTCCTCCTCTGACGTTTTCTTGTCATTTTTTAAAATCAGATACTCTTTCCATGAAAGCACTTTATATATGTTTATACCAGCACAGTGGACACCGTGTCCACGTGGTGACAGGAGGAGGCTTTGTTTTTCTTGCTTGAGAAGTCTTGCTTGAGACAGATTTAGGTCCACGACTAATAGCTATTCAGCATAGTAAACTCCCCAACTATAAAATAGACAAGAGAGTGGAGAAGTCACAATCAAGTCAGGCTCCATTTGATGGAGGTGTGGTGGCGTGCAACATAGATGCTGAATCTTTCAGGTCATGACTTTGCACTCTTCACCTGGGCTCATTCTGCTGCTACTGCTGTTCCCAGTAATAGAGGCTATTTCATTCCACTCCATCTAACTGCAGCCTCCTCCCTCTCAAATTCCCTCAACATTTCTCAGCTCAAACTCACACACTTCAACATGTTGCTCCCACACAGCTTCCCTTGGAGGTTAATGTCAGCTATCAAGCTATCATCTTCTTATTACTTCCCTAAAGGCACTAAAAACTTCATTCAGTTATGAACAAATTTACCTTCATCTTTTAGCTCAACAAAGATATAAACCAATGTAAGGATGATCATTTCACTCTATCTCTATTATTTAAAATACTTCCTCCTTATTGAGTAGAATTTATTTGCTTTAAGTGAAATAAAAAAAGTTAAATAAATCTGTGAAAACTTGACGAATTATAACATTTGGCACATGTACGGTCCCCAGCATAAAAAAGCCTCTTGTTTTTAATGGCATGACATCATGAGGTTAGATTCTGACTCAAATGTCTCTATGAATCAAACCGATGGTTCCCAGAGGATGGATTGTACTGATGGTGTTGATTTCAGTGTGGAAATGGACCAAAGTGTTATTATGTTTAATAACCAAATCATGACTTTTGTAAAGAATTTAATCATTCCTAATAGATCATTAACTTTTATGCAGATATCCCCGGATGATTAACCTGATTGCTGTGGTTCAAACTGTTGTCAGGATGCAGTATTTATATTCTTCACCAGGTGAATTTTCCCGTAGCTACAGATTGTGTTCTTTAGAGTAAAAATCTGATTTGTGTGCTAGACACCAGCAGATAAAAGACTCCCATCAGCCTCAGTTGAACTTTAGCTGACTTTAGCACTAATTTGCAGTTGCTAACTTGCTAAACTAAAGGCTAAGATGGAAACTGTTGGCATTTAGCTCAACATTGTGCTGTGACAGCATCCAGCCCTCATGAATTTTCTTCTTTTTCTTGTTTTTTTTTTTTTGTTTGTTTTTTTGCGTTGACTAAACTGGAAACAAAACCTAAAGAACTGTGAAAGGTGACGGTTTATCTATCATAAAAATTCAGCTAAAACATTTCAAATTACCTGCAATAATATATTATAATTTGGATTATGTCTCATTTAAATAGTATAATATCTTTACATTAACTTGTAAAATAAGAAAAAAAGCATCATGATCCAAGACTGACTCCTCCGTTCCTGCAGAAGTAACCTTGTCCTCACGCTTTTTGCATCTAGCAGTGCAATTTCCTGTGCATCAAAAAGGAGCCGTTCATGTGAGCCCACATTATGTTTAAACTAGTGACTGATTGCTCTGAGAGTAAGCATGGTTCAAAGGCATTGATTTTTTTTTCAGGGGCCATTGCCTGTTTTGACATTCTGTTCACTTTATCACCCCTTTTTCTCACTGCAAGATGTGCCCACGGCTATCATTTGTCCACTGCTCTGGTACTCCAGTAGTGATTCCTGTGCTTGGTAATGGATGTACTTTAGCTCTACAGGCTCTATTGTCCACCCAGGTTATAGAGAAAATATAAAAACATTGCAGGCATTAAAATAAAGAATTATCACCACCAAGCTTTAGCGTCCTTGCGTCCTAGCGTGTTAAAAGCTACAAACGCTGTTCTGGAAAAAAAGTTTACCAAACATTCACCAAGTAGTTCACTCAATATATTTCAAATGTGAAAAGTCTGACTGAAAACTAATTTTGGTTGTTAACAGTAACAACAGGCTAAATTTTATGGGTACAAGGGTATTTGTCAGATAGATACTTTATCAAGCCTTTACCGGAAATGGCTACACACAGTACCAAAATAAGTGTTTAAAAAGTGAAGAATCAACTACAAACTGCAAGAGATAAATGAAGTGTGTGACAGCAAACATACAAGATGTGTCATGTACAATAATGAGCTGATACATGGAATAGTGAGTTACTGAGCCAGTGTAATACAAGATGTGCTGAGGGCAGTGATGGGTCGATACGTAGTCAAGGCAGCATGAGTGTGATGCAGTGACATTCATTGGATATGATGTTATGGGGTATTTATAGCTATTGATGTCCATTGAACAGCCTGATGGCTGCTGGCAAAAAAGACTTCCTGAGTGGTTTTGTCCTGTGCTTTCGTGTTATCAGTCTGTAAATGAACTTACTCTGCTGGACTTCTTCAAGGGCATGAAGAGGGCGTGAGGTATTGTTCATGACTGAGTTCATTTTCCTGAGCATAATCATCTCAGCCACGTGTCCTGCTGTGCCAGCTGTGTCCAGCTTAGTTCCAGTAATAGAGTCCTTCTTCCGAAACAATGTGTTGATTAAATTTCTACCTCTGTGCACCAAGCACGCCCCCCCAACACATGACTCCAGAGAACGTAGCTGCTGGATAGTTCAGTCATAGGGCGTCCGTCTCCCATCCCTGGAGGAATATTAACACCTTCCAGTTGGGGCCTTTGGCAAGACCTTTAACGCTACTGCCTAACCACCTTCAGATGTAAGTCGCTTTGGAGAAAAGCATATGTTAAATGACTGTTGAATAGAACAGAACACAGGCCACCACAGCCTGACTGCAGGTGAACAACAAAAGCCTGCTGATGCTGAAGGATGTCAGGATGTCGGCTTTGTCCTTTGCTGTACAGTACCTACCTTTTGCAGGTCCGGTCCAGTTTGTCGTTGCTCTCCAAGACCAAGCAAAACCTTTCCTCTGAGGAATGCAACTGTCTCATTGGTCTTTGAGATGTTTTGCTACAGCTCTTTCTCCAGTTAGTGTTTACATGCCTGCTTTCCCTTCTCAATCTTCACTTTCAGCTCCCTGTGGTGCTGTCGCCATCATGGTACTTTGCACAACAAAGACATTAACAGCAACTGAAGCCACCATTTTACAGTTTTTGTTAATTTCCAAAATGAACAAATATCAACCTTTGGAACAAAACAGTCAAATATGAATTGCAGCCATGAACAGTTTGCACATTTCCCAAAGGGGGGAAAAAAACTTCTGTGTTGTTATTCCAAGAAGTAAGAAATGAAACCTGAATGCACATTAACCCCAACGACGGCCTCCCAGTGTGTTGGAGATGGTGATAAATCAGTGAATGCCATCAAAAGACCAATCAGATAAAGTTTGCTGTGTTTCTGGCTAAATTAATTTATTGGTCATATCCAGCAATTTCATTTTCAATAAGTCTCTTTCAAAAGCAAATACCATTGAAAAATGGAATGACTAATATAATTATAATTAATAGATAATTTGTACTCCTCACAGTTGAAGAAGGAACACTGGAACATGGTCCGTAGATTGTGGTTAATGTGCCATTTTAATTGTTTTAAGCTTCAGTTCAGTGTTAGATCCATTAAATTGTGTCATGCTCTAAAACTATCATGCAAATTTACCTTCCACTGAACCCAGAGACTTCTACACTTGTTACAGCCATCCTTCACTGCCTCCAGGATATGTAATGATGAATGGCAGCTAAGTAAAAGAAAAATGTTGGTGGTTATTTAGTCATTGTTAAATTTAGTCTGTAGACTGATCCAATGTGGGGTTTCGCCAGTCCCTTTGGTAATTAACCTTTTAAAGCCCAACCTATGAAAAAATGAAGAAAATATCTGAAGTCTTTTTTTTTTCTTCTAACAAAATGTAAAAAAAAATAAAAAGATGAAAAATATTTTTTGTATATTTGCCATATTTTACAATGTGATATGTCAAAATTATTATAATGCAAAATGCATTTACCAGGGGGCAGAAGACAAGTATCAGATTGTGTACAACAGGGTTCTGAACCAAGTTTTCACCATAAAGTGGTGCAGACGTTCTCAGAAACTGTACCAGATGTGATATGTACAGCACTGAATGGATAAATAACACAGCATCTAAACAAGTGGCTTAAACTTTAAAAATTGGACAGAATAACTGGACATGCAGTCAATTTAGTTTTGATCTTACCAGCAAGGATCAAATCACAGCAATATCATGATATTCATGATATTTCCACTCAGTTATTTTAACATCAAGACGAACACCAACACTGAGACATCTGGACACGTCCACAGGATGGAATGACTTTCCCATATCAGGAATGTCATGTCTAATGAAACATCTGTACCATGTGACAGGTGTCCGACTTTCCGGAGGAGCAGATGTTGGTAGCTGTTTTCCCGGGAGTTCCAACAGCTGCAGAGCTTTTCCTGTTACCCAGCAAGAACCAATCAGAGGGCAAGAAAAAGAGTGAGGAGGAGCTTGAGCAGGTATGGGTGGCTGTAAACTTTTGAAATTCATCTACGCTCATGTTTTCTGTGCACGTTAATCTGTTTTGTTGTTATCCAACAGGCATCCGGCATCATCATCAGCGCGCTGAATCAAAATCTGGTGGAGTTTGAGCTGAAGCCTGGCGTTAGAGTGATTGTGTACAACACACAGTTAACACTGGGTAAAAAACATTTTCTCGCAACGCTTTCACTGCTGTCATTAAGATGTCAACTCTAATACTGGAAATTAGTGCATTTTAGCTTTTTTTCTGTTTTTGGGAGTGCCAAGAAATAGAACAGCAACAAGCATGTTTTACATGTTTTGACAACTAGAATTTTTCTTTGGTCTACCAATTAAGATTCCTGTCAGCCAGCCTCCATCGCAGGCACAGGAACACAGGGGAGTGTGGGAGGGGTTGGATTTTAAAGTGGAGCTCCCTGAGACGGGGAATCTTTTATTCCTGCCATCAAAAGCTGAACATCTGTTCCATTTCTTATACAGCCATCCAACCACAAAATGAGTGTTACACTGAGTATAATTATGTTGATTATTTAGTCCTTGAGAGAGAAAAGTGTATAATTTGAGGGCAGAGGCAGAATTAGGAGTGACTTGAGAAGTGAACAACACTGTTAGGTTCTTAACTGCTTAAAATGGGAAGGTTGGTTGACAATCAAGACCCTCGAATGAACCCTTAGTTTCAAATCAGTGCTGATTTATGGAGACACATGGAGTGGAAAACTCTACTTTTTTTTATTGACTTAGGGCCTGGTGGTTCTAAGAAACTCTTGTCCTTCATTGCTAGACTAATGTTAAGCTGTATTCATTGCTTGGCTAGTTTCATTAGGCACACAGTCTCTAGAGGCGCACCACTACTGCATAGCTTAAAGTGCAAGGTATTAACAGGCTGCCATGTGCTGCTCGATGGGGTTCCATGGTGTGCTACAACTCGAATGACATTGGTGGTGTACCCAGCTGAATCCCTCTATTTCATTTTCTAAGAAAAGGTCTGAGAAGCCTCCAAGCTGCACGAGAAAGGTCAGCTGCTCACGCGATTCCGTCTCTGAGCTGTAGTTCTTCTGAGAACTGTGAAGCTCTGGAAACTGCGTTGTGATTCCCTGTCAATGACAGACCTAAATGCACTCTTGCAAAATCCTGACAAGAATTTAATGTGAGCTCTTTATGAGGAAAAATACTTACAGCGATATTTATTTTATCAAGAGCACTTGTCTGGGACCTTGAATGAAATAAATGTAATAAATCCAGTATTATTAGTATACTCAAAGGTGTGGTTTCCTGCTGCTGTCACCTGCTTTGCACTGAAACAGCAATTCCACACTACTACACCTTATAGCATTTTAGATATTAAAAATAAAACATCCTGATGTGTCAGCCAAGGATATTTGTGGCAATGCTTTCAGGGAATGTCATGATTTTTTTTTTTTTTTTTTTTTCTGTTTATTAGCCAGCCTTCAAAGCAGCACCCCCCTCTCCACATGCAGAGGGTGCTTCACTTGGTAGGAAGCTGGTCACACAGTTGAGAGGGTCAACATTTGGGAGCCAACAAAGTCTTTGTACAATACATTTTCAAGGGAAAAGTTAAGTGTAACTGTGTGTTATTCAGGTATGTAATTGCAGGTGATGGCTAACAACTGCAGCTTTAATTAGTTATTTTAAATTCAGCTGCAGCTTTACACATGTAAGCTGCACTGGGAGTGTTTTTCATTCTGTTTTGTTCCACTTTACACATATAAGCATGGGAACAACACATCTATTCGTGGGAACTACACATCTATGCATGGATACTACACATCTATGCATGGTACTACACATCTATGCATGGGTACTACACATCTATGCATGGATACTACACATCTATGCATGGGTACTACACATCTATGCATGGGTACTACACAGCTATGCATGGGAACTACACATCTATGCATGGATACTACACATCTATGCATGGTAACAACACATCTATGCATGGGAACTACACAGTTATGCATCGATACTACACATCTATGCATGGGTAATACACATCTATGCATGGGAACTACACATCTATGCATATGAACTACACATCTATGCATGGGTACTACACATCTATGCATGGGTACTACACAGCTATGCATGGGAACTACACAGCTATGCATGGGTACTACACATCTATGCATGGGAACTACACATCTATGCATGGATACTACACATCTATGCATGGATACTACACATCTATGCATGGGTACTACACATCTATGCATGGATACTACACATCTATACATGGGAACTACACATCTATGCATGGGTACTACACATCTATGCATGGGTACTACACATCTATGCATGGGTACTACACATCTATGCATGGATACTACACATCTATACATGGGAACTACACATCTATGCATGGGTACTACACATCTATGCATGGGAACTACACATCTATGCATGGATACTACACATCTATGCATGGGTACTACACATCTATGCATGGGTACTACACATCTATGCATGGGTACTACACATCTATGCATGGGAACTACACATCTATGCATGGGTAGTACACATCTATGCATGGGAACTACACATCTATGCATGGGTAGTACACATCTATGCATGGGTACTACACATCTATACATGGGTAATACACATCTATGCATGGGTAATACACATCTATGCATGGGAACTACACATCTATGCATGGGTAGTACACATCTATGCATGCGAACTACACATCTGTGCATGGGTACTACACATCTATGCATGGGAACTACACAGCTATGCATGGGAACTACACATCAATGCATGGGTAGTACACATCAATGCATGGGTAGTACACATCTATGCATGCGAACTACACGTCTATGCATGCGAACTACACGTCTATGCATGCGAACTACACATCTATGCATGGTAACAACACATCTATACATGGGAACAAACATCTATGCATGCATTAGACTAAGCTAGTTTAAATTTTTAAAGGAGAAAATTATTGTGGATACTGACTTGCTAAACTTTTGTTTAGTATATTTAATTAATTCTTGATACAATCTAACAAAGAAAACAGATGACATGACAATTTAATATAAAACAATTAAAAACAAACAACACAAGAAACAAACAAAGCAAGCTTGTTCATATTAATATCAAACATGGTTTCTAAATGTTGAAATTTATACATGAGGTTTGTTTTAATATTATGCAACAGAAAGTAGGGCGTGAATAAAGGAGAAAAAGGAGAGTGAAGAGAAAGCAACACTATCAGCTGTTCAATCTTCAATCTTTCTTGGAGGAACATCGAATGAGTTTCTCACATACTCAGACATCCTCTGTCCATCTTTGCTCTTGGCTCAGCTTTAATGAATGATTGGAAAGAATGTTTCTTTTATTTTGTTTTGTTTTATTATTTTAGTTACTTGCCCTAAATTAACTCTGTCTCAATTTCTTTTTTCAGTCTCTTTGGTTATTAAATATGCTCCAGGACTAACACCGCAGCATTTTATGCGTTAAAGTTGTACTTTGCTGTCCTTGTGCATGTAGAAGTCTGAGGAAACATTTGTATAACCACTCTGCCTCCTCTGTGCTCCCCCAGCACCACTGGTGGACTCCAGTCCCAGACACAGCAGCTCAGCGATGCTCATGCTCCTGTCGGTGGTGTTCCTGGGCCTGGCGGTGTTCCTCATCTACAAATTTAAGAGGTGTACATCTTTCTGATCACTTCCACCTGCAGCATCCACAGCATGATCATGAAGAGCATTCTATCAATCTGGATTTTCTCCATTATTGATGAAAGCAGATGAGCCCAGTTAGTTTCAGGCACATTCGCTGGTCCCAGTAGGGGTCGCCCTGATACTTTAACATGATTGCATTGCATAACGCATGCAAACTAATCAGTGATTAAAAAGGGGGGGGGGAAAGCAGTGAAAACACTATTAAATGGTTTGATATGCAGTTTTTGTGCTCCAGCTCTTATTTGCTGGATAAATTATTCATACTCAAAATGATTCTGTTGAAAAGTCAGCGGGAATTGGAAAAGTCTGCCATTAATTATGGATATGCAATTTTTCCTGCAAGTCTAAAGAGATGCATTTTTCAAGAAACGTCACAGTTGACAAAACAGAATGATTAATAATCAGAATGAAGAGTAATTGGAAAAAATTGGATAGTGCATAAAAAAGATGCATATCAGATTGTAATGTTTATGTAATTTTCTTATAAATAAGTTAAATATAATCAAATTTCTAATGATTGTAAAACTGGAAGGAGACTGGAGACAAAACAATTTTTTTTAATTATTAATTATGTTGTTTAAAACACAAACTTTAAGCTGTGAAAGTGATTCTCTGACATACACAAAACATTTACTCAAAGAAATGTGACGTGTAGTTAGACCAAAGATGCTTGTCATAGATGCTTCTGTGGCTCATTTATTGACTACTACTTTTGCTAATCCTTAGGAAAATTCCTTGGATTAATATATACGCTGAGGTAAACCAGGAGAAGGAGCAGGAGATGATTGGCTCAGTGGGCCAGGGCGACAGCACACCGAAGATCACTCTGAGTGAGTTCACCACATCCAAAGAACTCATGGAGAAGGAACTGGATGCCAGGGTTAAGAGTAAGTCAAATTCTCATTTTTACACGCTAACCTCACTGCTGAGCCAGAATTGTCCCTCAAAGAAAGTTTAACATAAATCTAACTTTCATCCATTTAACATTTTTAAGTATTCACCAATAACATTAGATTCAGGTCATTTTGAAAGGGTCAGAGAAGAATGCTGAACATAGTGGAGTGAGTGCAGTCAGAGGCTTCTTCAGGTCCACAGTAACAATGGATGATACACAGTCATTCCTGCCAACAGCCATCAACCTGGCAAAACAAACAGATGAAAATAATAATGATAATAATAAACAACTAATATATCTACTAATAATTTCTAACAAATGAAGAAAAATACAACTTTAACATTTCGATCTGTATGTACCTCCTACAATGTGCCAAAATCACCTGCAATGTTCTCCTGGTGGTATTCAAGTTTTTTGTTGTTGTTGTTGTTGTTGTTGTTTTTGCGTGTGTGTGTGTGTGTGTGTGTGTGTGCGTGTGTGTGTGTGTGTGTGTGTGTGTGTGTGTGAGTGTGCGTGTGCGTGTGTGTGTGTGTGTGTGTAAAAAGGGAGAGTGCATATTAATATACTTATATAATGTTTCCTTCCTAATTGTTTCCTTCGCTGGTCGTATTTCAGCTATTCTGCTCAGTACTGCCCGCGATTTCTGGTGTTATTGGTCCGTCTTCTGCATCAAGCGACGGATAGCTAAGCTCCCTAAAACAAAAAGACAAAATTATGCGTGCAATGATGCAGAAGACGGACAAAACTGCATCAAGCATTAATGGGCCTTTACTCTCTTGGCAGGGCAACACAATAAAATAACAATAAGAATAATAATGGAATGAGATTAAGGTACACCAAAACAAGAATAACAAGGAGATGAGAACAAATGAAGAATATTATTGATCTGAGACCAGAGGAAGAACCCCATCAATTGGGATCTAGGCACAGAGTGCTAAATTACATCCCATCATGTTAAAGTTCGAAGTGTGAAGTGCTCAGTGTGCTCAGTGACTTTGTACTATGCCAAGACATTGATGTATTGCACATTTCCTGTACTGATCATACAGGCCACATGGGCTCACAAATCTCATCTGTTTGCAGTAAGTTAAAAATATAAAAAAAACATAGAAAAAACAGTTGTTGATTTGTGAGAACAACCGTGAGTTTAGATGTTTGGTAAACAGTCCGAGGGTGGGAATTTCTCACATAGCGGCAGGTCTGCAGGTCATTCTGCATCTGCACCAAAAATACCCCCCCACCCCCATTTAAAAAGAAAAAAGTAAGTAGTCATTATTGGTAATATACAGTATATAAATCTCCTCGCAGTTGATGACTTTCTAATTATATTGTTTTCAACAGCCTAGCAGCCTTTGATTTGAGAAAATAAATATGAGCTATTGACATGAAAGAAATAACTTGTTTTACAGGCACTGAACCGATAACATTCTTCTAACCATCTTTTTTCGTGTCTGTTTTATTAATTCCTGCTCAGGAGGAGTCGGAAATGCCTGCGAGAGCACAAGGGAGATTCCAAACTGCACCAGTGTGTAAAAGTACAGAGCAGCAGTCGTGTACAGATCGAGGTATTACAGCATCCGAGGAGGGGGGGGGGATTCTTTTCTGTTTTGTAATTACCGACACAACTGATGTTAATAGTTTTCTAAAAGACCTCATTTATACAAACTTGCATGGATGTGTCGTCATGCAACATCCATGCGGCAAATTTACTCAAAACCATTGTAATTACTGACCAAACTTGTTCAGTTGTATGGATGTATAAGCTGCATAACAACATTAATTTGCTGAGTGAAATATCTTTCGTGGACAAGTTCTGTAAATTTTTTGAGGAGTTTGCTTTTGAAAATCATTTCTGCCTATATGTAGACTATAATGTCTGAGTCTTTAAACAGGGAATATTATTGAAATGTACAATATTATCTTTTCTTCTGTTACATGTATATATTATTACTTTCTACCTGCTCGTAGTCTCAGAACCGTGGCGACAACAGAAGATCTGACGATGGTTTGTTCTTTTCAAAGTGTGTTAAAAAGTCAGACATTACTTAAAGAAACCCATTTTGCTTTGCTAAAGTCCTTGACTTGTGCATGTTCTTAATGAGGACACAACTTGTGTGTTGTAGATAAGCAAGTGTTGTAAATAGTTATTTTCTAAACATCCTTCAAAAAAAGCCCAATTATTTCTGCTTAGATTCTGTTCTGCGTTCAGCTCCTTCAGATACTGTTTGGTGTGATGTACTTGGATGAAGGGGTTTATCTGTTGATGCTGGGAGCTGTACCTGCACCTTACAGATTTACCCTGCAAACAAAATGAAAAGGATCAACATGAACAGGATCACGTCTGATATATTTATATTTTCATTAGAGATGTACACTCAATAAACAGACATTTAGCTAGATGATTTTAGATGTCCTTGAAGCAAACTTTCATTACAGCTGGCTTCATTGCACTACACTTTGAGTCCATGGCTCCAGTAGTTCAGATTTGACCTCAGAATAAAAATGAAAAGTTCTTGAGGTAGCCAGTTATCAAATTCAGTGCATTTAACAACTCTGGAGAAAATGGTGACACTGAGTTTAAATGTGTATATCCTCTAAAATACTTGTAGGAGCTGGGTGTGAGGCAGTCAAATGCCTACGTGTTAACATAAAAATTAACATCTGATTTGAATTTAAACCATCAATTGTTGCAGGCAAACATACAAATTCTGCATTTTCTTATGAGACTGGGTGCAAATATTTTCATCTTAGATGCTCGTTTTTGTCAAATTTACATTTTTTTACTTCATTTTTTAGCCAGGATTGTGGCATGGACACTATCCACTACCTTTGAATAGGCTGAAATATCCCAACAGCATTATGAATTAACATTAAAATCCTTCAGCCATTCATGGTTCTCTGAAAATGAATTCAGATCACACATTCCTGACATAATATACCTTCCAGAACATCGTACTGACACCGAATGACAATAAAGTCCCATTAAGTCTGTAAATGTTACATGTACATCTCATGCTTGCTGGGATAATGTACTAAAATAATAAATGTGTAGCAATGTGTACATGTTAGCGTAGTACTATCATCATTAGCTCAACCACCTCAGCCCTAACTAGGCTGCTTATTAACTAGCTAAACAGAGCTAAATCTATCTAATGCACTTGCATTGGTGGTTTAAGTATTAAATTTAAAAATAAAGAGGATTGTAAGGTTTATAGCTGCTTTTACATAAAAATACAGGACCCTAGCTTTTTTACAGAGATTCCTAATAATGTAGTTTCCAGTGTTTTGAGTCTATGTATCCAGCTTCTGGCCTGAGTCACATTAGGATAAACTAAAATTAGGCCTAAACTTAAACTGCCCTAAATAAGCCAGCCATGCTTTGTTTGAATTCAGTCATGTGACTTTTGCAGGTTCACATGCAGAACCAATCAGATTTGGATGTGTGTCTAGACTTTTGGCCGGTTTTGTACTTCTAGCAAACAAAGTGCTGATCAAACAAACTAAAATTACTCATATTGTTGTGCAAGAAAGATGCAAGAGGTTGTCTGAGTATTTTCACAGTTTCAGTACTACTTACCTTAAATAACTTGCGCTATGTGATGTTATAGATCCCAAGAAAGATTTAAGCTTTGAACTGGAGAAATATCCGTTAGCTCAGTTTACCAGACACCTGGAAGCATCTGCTGCTGCAGAGCAGCTTCTAGCAGATAAAAACATAGAAAGGTTTGGAAGTGAACTTCGTGGTGTGTAGATGGGTGGAAGCAGTTCAGTTAAAACCCTTCATGAGGAATCCTGCATTCTTTCTGCTCCTGGAAGTACGTATTTTATGTTTCATACAGTGTCGTTGCTTTGTGTGTTTGGTGCAAACCAGTGTTTCTCAGCCTGATCCTCGGGACTCACTGCCCTCCATGTTTTAGAGCTAACTCTAATTTAACACACCTGAATTAAATGAATGGCTCGTTAACAGACTTTCAAAGAACTTGATGAGGGAGTTCATTAATCTGAATCAGATTAATCAGAACCTGAAGCAAGAGAGAGAAAGAAGACTTCTTTAAAATTCTTTTATATAATAACTACACAATTAACTAAAAGATAACAACAGTGGTCATGTTTCCTTTGCTGAAATATGAAGTTCCCTCAACAAATTCAGTCCGGGTCAGTTGTCAGAGCTTTCCCAGTAAACGTACCGGTAAGCTAAAATAATGCAGGTATATTAGAGGATATACTCTCATGGGCTTTTTGTTTAACTGACTCTATGTCTGTGCAGATATTTCCAATAAACATTTAAAATTCCAGATGTAGCAGGAATGTGTTGGCAGGAGTTGAATATGTACTTAACGTGATGAATATTATTTAAAGAGTCAGGAAAAAACTTAGGCCATTTTTTTTTGTTGCACCACCATCTCAACATTTCTCAAATAATATTTGATTTTAAAAAAAAGGTTTTGGTTCACTTTTGGTTTCTCCATCAAATTTTGACAGTTTTGGTGAAATAGAAATGAAGTTGTTTGCTATCTGTAGTTTTCTGAAAAAAAAAAAGTTTCTAAACCCTTTGTGGTTTTTAGTCATGATTCAGTCATGTGCTGAAACCGTAGTGCTTCCAAACTATTTGGTACTCATTTAGGGTACTTGCACGGCACGAGCAGAGCAATCCAGCAGGTTTGATGTCATTATTGCAGTCTCCCTGCTGCCATGAGCCTCCGTTCGCAACCCAACACCAACAGCTCTGTGTCTAATTTGAGAGGAGTGAGGATTGTTCTCCCAGCATGCAACTCGCGAACACTGTTGTGTTTTCCAACTCTGGTTGAGGCCAAGTGGCCTTAAGTTGACTTACATCGGCCCCCTGGTAGCCAGCATGATGGTAATGAGAACGAAAGCTGAGTGCAGGATATGGCGTACACAATTTCCCCACAATGCTCAGCTTGACTTAAGAGCAGCGAGAGGGGAAAGGGGGGCACTTCACAAAGGTATAGGCTGTCACATTACATATGCATTACCTCAAACAGAGTCCTCTCATCTCAAACCAAACAACCAAGCCAATCCTTGTTACTGCAGACAGAGCACATTGAACAAAGAATGTGTTACAGCTTTGTTGTATTCACCTCATGTCATAGCTGAGGGTTATTTGCTTGGCTGGATTTTGTTCATGGGTGAGCTTTGATCTGTTCCTATTATCAAAATAGGATTAGAAGGAACACAAAGGGAAACACAGGAAAGTTGGGGCATGTTTACACATACATGGTATATGTTTTATGCTCTGTTCTTTTTCTCTCAGAACTTATAAAACTCTAAGGAATGATTGGAAAATACAAATCCGGCCTTCCAGAAAAGTTTGTAAAAGTAAAGAAAAAGTAAAGATGCTAACAATGTTCTGCTTTATATCTGCACAGACATATTGTTACTGTCACCAGTGATTGAAACCCATGTGCTCTCACGCTTGATCAGTGGATATTTTACCCTCATCTAATATCTTAAAAGGCACATTAGCTTGCGAGCACCTGCTCTTCAGAGGCATCCATACATGAACTATGAAAAATTTATGTTGCATTTGTGATTTTTCTGAAGGCAAAGCATTGTAATGTTCTTCAGTGCACAAAAAGCTGCGATGCATGCATCATCAGTAACGTTCTGTTTCATCTTTATTTCAATATTTCTACGGTAAGGAAACTGTCATTTTGAAATTGTTTCAAATAAATGTATTTTTGTACATCAACGCAGTGTTTCTGTGTCTGATCAATTTCCTGCTATGCCACGGTTGTAAAGTTGGTTTGCAATTTTACTGACCCCTGATGACTTCGTGCACCACAACTAACGTTAACACTTGCCAAGAGATTAGAAAAACACTGTTAACCAAACAGAAAACATAATGTCATGGATCAACTCTGAGTGTAGTTAAATCTCATTGGTAGAGCATGTCCAACATGTCGGTTTCAGCAGTGAGGAGCCATTGCACATTAGAATGTATGTGGTACACAAAGTCATTTGTTTGAGTTTGAGTTGAGCTTATGTAAACATAAAGGCAAAAAAATAAAAAAAATACCAACATCCTAAGAAAAATGCCTTGTTCAGAAGTGGGAAGAAGCCAATGCTTATTTAATCCCATCGCCAATTAATTATGGAAATATTTACGCCATTCACATTCATTCTTAGTAATTATAATCTAGAATATATCTTATTATAATGAAACAGTGAAGTAATAATGCAATGGTAAAAATTATAATAATGACAACAGTATCAGTTAATAAATAATGATGATGATGATGATGGTGGCAGTAACAATAAAAATAAAAGAAAAAGTCACCATGCATACCACAGTATGCTTATATATTAGTGCTGGGCAATTATTAAAATGTTTAATCACAATTAATTACAATTAATCACACAGTAATATGCAAAATGTCTTTTTTTAAAGTACGGCTATATGAAGTAACTGGGTTTATAAACACTAAAAAAATAAATAGCTTTAGCTGCTTTTACAGTAACAGTTCAAGCATTTCTTGTATATTTCATCTTAAATATTAATGTATTAAAATCAAATATTTATGACAAAGAAGGATTTTAGGAATTACTAATTAAAAGGTAACAAGTCAGCAGGTGAATGTCAAAGCTGTGAGAAGCTGCTTCCTTCTACACACAGAGGGAACGATATCTGATAAATTTGCAGGTAAAAATCAGGATTAGAATCTCAGAGCTACACTGAGTTAAAATGCACATTAACTTCTGTCCATGCACCTCTGTATTATCCAGACCTTTGTATTCTTAGCTTGACTGTTTATCTTAACTGGACACAGCTCTAAAGGGAGTTTTTTTTCCAGTTGTCTGCTTTTATTTTCAGTCTGGTGATCCCCAGGAACTCAGCAGGAGCTGCTCTGAGATAAATTAGCTTCTTTGTTATCTGCACTACACCAACTTAGTCAATTTTTTGCTTTTCTTTTTCTTTCTTTCTTTCTTTAATTAGTGCCTGACAGAAAACGTCTCTTCATTTTGAACCCACTCTCCTGTTAGATGCACTGTAACGATTTGTGAAAAAACAAGTCATTTTTATTCATTTTTATTCATTTAACTGAACTGTATATAGCAAGTACAGGTAATAGATGGATGAAGGTGCTGAGTGGTGAAACAGACTGGTCAAAAATGAGGAGATGACGCTCCAAACTGGCTGGAGAAGACCAGGAAAGAGTCACTGCATTGGGTCAGCCAGCCCTGTCCTGACCTCTGGTACTTTCCAACGAGAGCTGTGTTGAATAAACAAAACAATAACCACCGAGTAGCTGAATTTATGTGTTTATCCTGTATATTTGTCCTTACAATTGAGGGAAACTTGTATGATGACAGAATTAACGGAAGGCTGGATATGCCCTACACGCTGAGAGGAGCAGCTGCTGTGGTGGACTGAAGAAGAGAAAAGGCAGCGTTTTCTGAGCATCACAGCCAACTTTACCTGAACCATCTGCAGCTCCTTTCTTAGTTGTGCATGTCTGCAGCAGGAACACCCTCTCAGTTACTGCATCCACACCAGTAAACGGTCATCAGTGACTGGAATTTTTCCAGCTAAGAGAACAACGTACTGTACAATCTCCTAGAAAAAAGGTATAATTTATTGTCATATCAATTTCTGTATTGAGCCATTTTTATATTTCCGACTTTAGTTTCAATTTTGGGAGTTTCAATCCTCTATAAGCAAGTGGTCCAGTAAACAGAGAGACTGCAGCTCTTCAAGCCTGGTTCACACAAACGGATGAATTAGCAAAGTAAACAACATGCATCATGACTGCATAATTCACCAGACATTCTCTTCCAAGATAAATAGATGGAAAGTTCCAGGGAAAACTGAAAGCTGTGGCATTCAATCACTTCTTTGCCAACATAAAGTTTTGTGTGTTAAGTTTTTTTCTGAAGAGCTCCTAAAGAAATGATGCTGTTTTACTGGTAACATCTTTTCTCCCATTTCTGGCTGCTGTTGACAGATTCCCTGACAGTTTCATAGCAAACTGTAATTAATTACAGCAGTGATCTCTTTACATTTAGTTTTAACTGTTTTAACATGTCAAACAGCCAGCTGCTCTAATGACCATGTGATTAAACGAAAAGATGTTTAATGCTGCCTGTGACACTTGAAATGAAAGAGCAGGATATATCTGTTGATGCAAATGTCAAAAGTAGATAAAAAGAAGTGGTAATAAAGCTTTCATCGTCACAGCTGCAGCAGCACACTCAGGGAAATGCAGATTTCTCTGAGCTGATTATTAACTCCTTCTCTTTCTTCCAGAGCCTTGGTTTGGACTTAAAGCTTCTTATTTAGTTTTAAATTCCATTCAGTGTTTATGTGTAAAGTTTGGAGTTATTCTTGCATTCAGTTCCTAGTCGCTACAAACATTGATTGTGTTGATATTTATGGTTTGAAATGTGTGATTGTGATCAAAGAATTAACAAACTAACTTATTTTTTGCTGTATTATTGAAATATTAATTTTTTAAATACTTATTAATTATTGCTAAGGTACCATCATGTGTGTTTGTACTGAAAATATAACATGACTAATAATGTTCTTTGTGTTTGTGTGTCTTTTTTTGGAGGGGGGGTATAATCTTAATTAATGGTTATTTATTTTGCATTGTATCAATTTGAAAAAGGGGTTTTCCAGCATTTCAAGTCTTTGGATTTATTTCCAATCTGGATTTTAGTTTATTTCAAGATAAAACATCTCATATAAAGGTCCAATTAAAAGGGCAGAAAATTGGAAATGAATTATTTCTAGATTGAATGGATTAAAAATATCTGTGAGGAACTAGAGGAGTAATTTAATCTGGAGGATGGCATAACATCACACACCGTCTGTCCCGTGTTTACCCGCATGTTCATGTGACTTGCCGACTCTTCCCTCTCAGAGCCCTCGGCCCTTTAATCATACTCCACAAATAAAGATTAATTTTATACCTAAATAAATGTTTTTCCTATTTTAAAGTCTTAGTTTGGAATGATTTAAAACAGAAATTAATGCATTAATCTCTTTTTTTTTAATCCATCAACTGTGTTCCCCAACCGCACAAGGAAGTAAAAACATTTTCTCTAACATGGTGTTTTGTCACTTCAGTGTAACCTGGGAGGGGAATAGAATTTTACTCTGTTTCAAGAATAGAAGAATTTAAGCTTGTTGTGATTAGCCGGCTGTCAGTGGCATACATGTCCTGCAGCATCACAGTTTACCCCCATAACCACTAGTCCATTGTGCATGTGGAGGTAATGCCTTCCAGCATTGCCCATCCATTGGTTGTTCAGCGTCCTACTAGACTTCTTGTTATTACAGTATTAGGTGTGAATTGAAAAAAGGAGAATAACTTTATCTTTTCAGTCACATAAATGAAACGATCGAAGAGTCAGTGAGTTTCATTCAAAATGACCTGATTACATAAAGAACACACCTACATAGAGTTACCAGAGAATAAAACTTCGAAGGTGTACCATAGTTCATTTAATGAAATTATGATTGAGATTTTAACATTTTTCCTGCATTTTCTGCCTTTTTTGTTGTTGTTGTTTTGGAACCAGAAATGTCCAGAAGCCTCAGTGACTTGGACACTAATTGGCTCAGAATTTCGTAGAGATATATACGAATATCCATTAATTATTTTCCTAAGAAGTCATACGACCCATTTGTAAGAGCAGCCTGAACTGGGACAGACTCCAACCCCCTCTGTAACCCTAAAAAGAATAGGTATAGAAATGGATGGAGCTATGATGAGCTTATAAAAACTGTCTGACAGTAAAAGCAACAGGGCACCATTCCATCTGAAGCTGCCCGCAAACAGAAGACGTCCCCTGAATGTCCCCATGATGATGACCAATGATTCCCACAATGTCCCCCAGCAGGACACCCCACAGGTGAAACAGTGAAACACGTTACTGTTTTTGAGTAATGTGTTTCACATTACTGTAGTAAATGTGTAGCGCAGCTTTACGGGTGTTGAGTTGCAGACGTGGCTGAGAAAAGTTAGCAGAGACCTATTACGAATATCAAAGCTGAAGAAAGAAATTAAATAACCAAGTCTGACTAGAAAACAGAACATGAAAATTCCAAAAACCCAAAAGACAAAAAGGACAAAAAATCAAGAGACCATGAACCTCAGGGAGAGGACAGCTTGCAGTCAGTGGTTCAGCTCTGAAGTCTGCATCACTTCAAAGTGCTTAAAGTCAATGTGGCCTCATCTCCTCTGAAACCCTGCAAACCTTCCTGTGGATGACAGGTTTCACTTTACACTCTTGGCAATGACTTTCTGGCTTTTGATTGGATGTTTATGGAGAAGAAAATTATTCACCTCACAACAAGAACATTTGCAAACAATGAAACTGTTTTCAAAACTATATGAGCAGGGAAACAATTACTGTGGCTTTGTATCTCCTTTTCAGTGACTGAAGAAGCAAACAAAGGAAAGTCATGAATATTTATGTTTCTCACTTCTTGACTTGATTGAATTGGATCAATGCCGAGTCATTTTGCTCCAGTCATTTCCAGCCATTTGGAGGACAGTAACAATACTGAACCCTCACTGTTCAAGTCCAATTTGACCCTTTTTAGCCTTTGACAGCACTGAAAACATACTGAACATCATTATTTTTGTCTGAAATCTGATGACTTTTCAGTCAGTGACACAAGAATTAAAATATTTTAAAATTCTATACACGTTTTTTTCAGGCTCTACAAATTTTTGCACACTGGTGAAATTTGACTCTTATCTATTTAAATGGATTTTAATGAATTTTACCAGTGTGGGTCAAACTGTGAAACTATACAGGCCATTTTTCTGTTATTTATTTATTTATTTTTATGGGACAGCAGTGTCAGAGTTCAAGGGGGCCTGCATACTGTCATAAGAACTGTGTCCCCACTACATTTGCCTTGCTTTACACAAAAACAGACACCTGCTGGTCTTTCAGGGTCCATGGGGGATGAAACAGTGAAGTAGTGAAACAGCAGAGGAGTGATCATATATGGTGTAGAAAGGGAACAGAAGTCAAACACACAAGATCTGCACCTGCAAACACCTGCAATGTAATAAAATAAACTACAAATGAGGAAATCTGGGTTGGGAGGGGGTGGTAGGGGACTCGTAACATCATAACGGTACATGAGCTGTCATTTCAGTGACGGACATCATGGCAGAAAGACATAATGTGCGACATGCCCTTGGTCTGATCCTCCAAGAGGAGGAAGAGGTAGGTGATGATATGGAGGAGGATGTGTCAGAGTAGCGAGACAACATGGAAAATAAAACAAGAAACAGCTGTGTTGGTCTTCCAACACGAGCCAACACGAGGAGACAGAGCAGGAGAAGATGTAACTTCTTACCTGCAAATGACTGGAAAAACTGCAGAAAGTCGTTTTTAAGCATTTTATTATTTAATGTTTGTGTTTAAGTGATAAATGTTAAATTAATATTGATAATCATGGGGTGGTGATCAGCTCCGCGGCCTCGTGTACGGAGGCAGCAGCTCCTTGACGAGGTGCATGGCCCCACCTGAGGCCGTTTGCTGCACATCTAATCCTCGCTCTGACCCCTTTTTCTGAATACTAACTGTAAAATAAAGACCACTAAAGCCAAGAGAATAACAGAAACAAATATTATGATTTCCTATGATATAGCAGTGAAGACAGAGTTTAATGATTGCAAAGGCTAAACATGGTTATATTAAAAATTCTAACAGTTCTATAAAGTTCATGCTATAATTAAATCCAGTAAAATATATTTAAGTTATTATGACTTTTATGTGTTATGTAAAACACGATATGATATATGTGTATGATATATGTGTATATATGTAATAGTAGATGTTTCTCTTCCCCCCCAAAAAAAAATAAATAAATAAATAAATAAAATAAACTCCTCCTGCTCTCCGAAACATTTATTAATATTTAATCATGCATTTATCTGTATAACAAAAACTGTTTAGACATTTCAAACAGATCTGTAGTTTAAATTTAGGTATAGACACTTACTATGAGGGCGATCTTAACCCGAGTCCTACAGTAACTGACCCAGAGCACACAGCAAAGGCAGTTTGTAAGGATCAATGTGAATGTGGGTTCATCAAGTTCTCAGATAGTTTTACTGTTCTAGTGATAAAAATGAAGGTCCTCTAAGAATGAACACAGTCCCGTTCACACTGGTTACTATTAAATGTGCAGATGTTCATGTACATTCTAAAATAGATTCACTGCCATTTCTTCCTTTGAAATCTACAGAAACACTGGAAAACTGTTGGTTGATCTCTACACAGGACTGATTTTCTCTACATGTAACCATTCAGGGATGGGGATATTATGCCATGTTTTCACGTTTCTTATGCAGGTTCTACAGAGTGAGCAGAAGACGGACCACAGCCAAATCATGATGTTGAAGGTACATACAGCAAGACTGGGTTGTGTCAGAACTTCTGTAGAACTTTCAGCAGAAATGATCTCTGAGATGTTTGAGTGACGTTTGTCAACCTTCCAGCTTTATGTTCCTTGGCTGAACCACCGAAGACCTGATGGGTCAGGAGCATGGCTCTGATGTTCTTTCTGCTTTTACTACCTGAACAAGGTTTTTAGGCTCTGATCACTCATAATGACCATATTCAGGAAGTCTTTGGGTCTACACGTCTTTCATGTCAAGGGAATGTTTTACTTTAAATTATGGAAAAAAAAAAAAAAATTCCCAAATCAGTGTCTAGATACAATCCTGTCTTGTAAATCTGTGGAAGAGTCCTTTGACCACATTGCAACTAAGACCTTAAACCAAAAAAACAAAAAATCTGTGTTGTGCCTCCTTAATTATGTCAAACTAGCTTAATTAGGAGAGGTGGACTTCAAGCAGGCGAGACGCCTTCTTAATGACCACTGTTAAAAGAAAGGTGCACCAGAGCTCAGGTATCTGTCTGAATATGGACAGATATCACACATTTGTCTTACATACTTCAAATAATAAACAAATATCTTAAAAAGACATTTTTTGTCTTCATAGTTGTGAATAACTGTGTGTTTTTAGAGACGAGTCTGATACATAAGAAGAAAAGTTTTATAAGAAACTGCAGACTTCACACTGGCTCTGGAAATTGAAGCTTGTCACCACAGCAACGGATTTCCATCACTGAGAACCATCAAATTTAGTGTTTGACTTGAGTTCCAGCGATTAGACAGCAATTTGCTGAGCTGCTGTGTTTCATTCTGACATCCACTGTTTTATTTATCACTGGAAAAATGCAAAAGGCAGCAAGATACCTTATTTGTTTTTATTTGTTGAACTGATTCAGTCAAGCTGACTTTTACTAACCAGTGCTGAGGAGAGCAGAGCTTTAGCGTGATGTGAATTATTAGTTCTTCCTCAAACCTGGAGATATTAACTTTATTACTCCAGAAATAAAATTTTGCTACATGATACTGATTTAATTCAGAGCCTTTGATTGGACAAACAGTCTGATTGAAGTTTTTCATTGAGACAACATCAAGTCTCAGAGCTCGAACCCAAACGTATTCACACTACAAACAACCACGCCCAAAATGATCCGATAAGCAGTGTACCACAGGGAGCAGTTCGTTCCATTTCAAAGGGTTGGGGTGGCCGTGCAAGCGATAAACACCTCACAGAAAATAGTGGGCTTCCACAAACACTATGTCCAGGTGATGTGGTTTAGGCAAGTCATGGTTTGGACATAAAGGACAGTGCAGTAAAGATTCCTGCATTTACAAATGTGGAAATGTCAGCTACGCATCAAGTACAGGATTTTACATGTACCTGTACCTCAATGACGCTCCCATGTTCAGATGAAAACATCACTTTCTTTGTGACTGTTTGCTGTGCTCTGATCAACATGTGTCCCGTTATGTCTCACATCCAGTCAGAAAATTAAGTTCTGTTTACTTTGATTGTTGTTGCAGTTAAATTATGTTAATTTTCTTGTGCTTTTTATTGATCTTGTATCTTGATCTTGGATCTTCAACATGTCTTTTTCTTCTCCCTTATAAGAATCCATACCCACTTTTTGCTGGTGGACAATTACTTGGAATATAGGCAAAGCAAGTTTATTTGTATAGTTCATTTCAATGAGAGGGTGATACAAAGTGTTTTACAGAAACATTGAAACATCAGAAAATAAGTAGCATTATTTTACATTAACATTATTTAACATAAAAAAAGAGTAAAGGAAAAGAACATTAGCTAAAAACAGTATTAAAATATAAAACAGGCTACATGGACCACATAGATTACATTTCTTTAAAGGGGATATATCATGAAAAATCCACTTTTTTAGCCCATAAAGTCATGTTTTTGTGCACTATTAGTGTTTATCAATGCAGAAAATTTAAATACATTCTCTCCTGATGCTGTGTATATATCTTTATATTCTTTTTGGGTCATATTTTTCAGTCTGTTTAGTTTTCTCTATTTTCTATTACGTTTTCTTATCTATTACGTCACAGTATTTGCTGTCAGTCTGCTAAAAAAGGTCATGGACTTCTGGGAATCCAATTTTGTGAATCCGTAATTTATTTATTTATTTATTTTTTTCCTGAAGCGATTTTGTTGTCCATGTTTAGTTATGGCGAAGTTACCAATAGACAAGTCATAAATCTGCGGTTGCTGGGTGCATCAACCCACACAATTCCTTATGTCGCCCCATCATCGGAGCCTCTTTGAAGTGCCTGGTTGAATTTAATTTTTCATGGATGTATCAACATCAGTGCAGAAAGTCCTTTTTGTTTGCACGAAGCACTTCAGGGACGAATGCTTCAGCAACCTTCACCAGTATTAAGATGGATTTGCAGAAAGGGTCAGTTCCTTCTCTCTATGGAAACGACGGACACAGCAAAGCGGCAAGATCCAAATAACGCTAAAATTACGTCAAGCTTTATTTTAAGCATGCATTTTGTGTGTTGATATGATGTACTGGCCGTTGTTGTGATAGTATTAGCATTGTGTGTTCTGCTTCTGTTAGTGCTAACTACTTAACAATGTCGAAGCCTTGTTTTATCTTATTCATATTGTGGTAGTGTGGAAAAAGTAGTGTTGGGTGTGTGCTGAACGGACACGTTTTCCGTTGTTGAACTTGCCAAATAAAATGTTTCTCTGCCAGTAGATAATCATATTGCTGCTATCAAACTACAAATATGGCTGAATGGGGTGGAGTGGAACGCTCTGCGACCTGGAGGGAGGCGGGGCATGAAATGCCTCATTCACATTTAAAGAGACCGCACCAACACGTCGCTCTAAAGATACGCCTCAGAACTAGAATAATCAGGAATCCAGAACAAAGCATTGTGGTTCTACTTTATAAAGACCATAAATTAATGATTTACATGTGAAAAGGAAGGATTTAAAAGCATGATATATCCACTTTAAAACGTCACTGCTAATTGCCAAAGATCTGTATTGTTACGTGTTCATCACGTTGGGCAAGTTTTGGTGAATCTGTTCTGTTATTGGAAATAACTTAAACAAAATATTTTAATCTTTATTTGTGTTTCCTTAGTGTATTAAAATCTGAACCTTCCTCTTATGAGAACATTTTCCTGTGAATATTCACTGCTTAACCTAACTGCCTCAGGCCATGTGTCTTCTCAAGCAGCAGCTCAAGCTATTTAAAACTTAGAAACAAACTTCTGTTGTGGACAAATATCCTTTATCTTGTGTAGCACTGAACATAGAAAGTTAAGCTTTATCTACGTTTTTAAATTTGTGACACATATTTTGCAGTGTAGCTTAGAACAAAGTGAAAGCGTTCCCTTCTTCGGTGAAGTGGAGATGATGGCGGTTACATTGACTTTGCAGAATGTGCCACATTTTAGAGGCCAGTGTGCAACCTGGTCTGCCCAAACCTCATTTGGAACTCCAAGACGAACCCTTTTTTGTGGTGGTGGTGATGTGGCATTGACAGACCCATGTATATTCAGAAAAATCAGGCTTGTATCAACCATGCACTGATGAGTTCTAACATGGTGGTTTGCCAAAATAAGAAGAGATGCCATCTGTGTGGCCACATGTCGTACTTGTATCTTGCAACACATGCATCACAGAGATCTGTTCCTCTCCGTGGACGTGTTTACTTCATAATGTATGGTCTGTTGACCAAATGCCTGATTAGATCCAGTGTTAAACTTTGTCTTTAGGGTCTTCTGCAACTTTGGAAGATATTAGAAGAGATTAACAGACTTGAGTAATCAGGTACACTTGAATCATCATTTTTTCATCTCCGTGTTGGTGGGAGTTCTTTATCTGAACTGTCTTCACAACCCTTAAAGCCACTCTGGTCTCCAGTGAGGAACTTGATGAAACCCCTCATGCTGTATTTCTTCTTGCTGTCCATGCTATGCAATACAAATCATCACTGAAAATATGGCCAACATAGGTTGGTGGCATCTGTTCATTTTGTTTAATTTATAAAAGAAGTATCTGGTGGTGCTGCAATTCTGATGTACAATAACACATTTAACTAATAATTTAATCAGTTTGGCATAATTTAGTGTGCTATTTGTTTAAACATGCAGTTTATGTTTAAATATTTTCATAACTTTCTTGATGTAAATTTGTTAAAATCGTGTGACCACAACAGGTTAAATATGATCTAGGACTTGTTACTGAGGCATTTTAAAGGGGTAGTGCACTCAAAAATGTGTTTTTTTGAGCTGTAAAAAACACAGTTCACACTTCATTGTGATGAAGATCAAATATTTATATATTTTTTATTTATTTTAAAAATGAGGCTTTGTGGGTAAAAATAGCTCATAATGCCCTCTACAGGGTAAAACCAGGTTATGTTTTTCGTGACATAGAGAGATTATCTACGTCAGGAGAAAACCCCACAGCTCCTCCCTCCAGATGCAAATAGGCGTGTCCTCGCCTCGCAGGCATAGAAAACCACGCCCACTAACGCAAATGAGAGATGTGACCTTATCTGGTGTAGACTTGCTATTTTCAGACTTCTATTTTTTCATAGAATTTCTGATTAAATATTCCTGAAATGGGACGGATTTGTTCTTTTGAGGGGTGTAAAAGTAATACCGGACTTTACTTTTTACAGACAGCAGCTCAAATCGTAGCAGTTCCTGCAGCTACCACAACCTCCTGCGAGTCTCCACAGTTTTTCAGAGCTGCTGGAGCTGCTGACAGGCAGCTGACAGCGCTAACGGCTCAGACTGATAATCTTCAGGACCGCCTGGTTCATGTGTAGCTGAGGAGATTCGGGGGGGGGCGGAGTCTTCCACCTCAAAGACGCTCTGTGGCGCAGCTGCTTTGTGAATCTTGCTTTCTATCTTGCCAGTAAGCTAAGCTGCTGTCTGTCAATCATTTCCCGACCCACCCACTCTCCACCCCCTGATCACCCCACACCTCCCACCCCAACCCTTGAAGTTTCAGGCATTTTTCAATTTCCACAGGGGGTGTAGTTACACTTTATTGGTGTTCATTTATAGGTGTACTTATGCATGTAGTAGTATAGAACTGCAATGTACAGAACTGAAAAGGTGGCATTAAATTATGCCAGTAACCATCATCATTCATCCTTTGATTTCTTTTCCTGTACTGTCTGTTTCACTCATGGTATCAACTTTTAAATTCCAGCAGGCTGCAAACTTTCCAACATGGTCTAAATATCAACATAACAGCTAAACACACAACTCAAGTTTATAGCACAGCAATCAGAAAATGCCTCCCATGAGCCTTTGAGGTCCAGATATGCTGAGTTTTAAAAGTAGCCCCACCCCATCTGACAGAAACATAACATGCTCAGTTATCTTTGCTAATCATTGTCACCCTGCACAAAAAACGTACGTGGTTTAATGAGACAATATATAGAAAACTTAAAATGATAATAAACCTTTTTGGCACCAAAATCTCAAAATTGCGACAAACAGCAGGCCAGAGAACTTAAACCTGTTACGACTTTCCACCACTAGATGGCAGACATCTGCAATCTACTGCCTCTGCCGATGGCTGCAGACCGCCGTCAGTAACCCACCATCACTGCCATCATAAACTCTGGTTCATATTCAGCATTTTTTCTTATTTTCAGTATGGCATAAAACTTTAAAACTTTGGTGCCTAAAGGGTTAATCACTTCTAAAAAGATATCAAATAAAATCCAGGTTTATGGGTAGATTTGAACTGCTTAGCAGAATAACATTTATGTGGAGAAAACAACATCCATTTGGTCTGTTCCTTACAGCTTGTTGTCAGGTAAAGGGACATTTATTTAAAAATGGTTTCGTTGAGCTTTATAGAAGAATGATGATGTTGACCAAAATCATTTCATCCTGTTTGCTCTGCTAAGTTGACTTCAACTCTGTTTTGAGCTCGTTCAAGAGTATATTATTTCACATTTTCCCACAGTACATTTTCTTTCTTTTTTATTGCAGCTGAATCAAACACAACTGCATCTCTATAAGTAAATTGCACCCAGGTGGCACAATGACTCCTCCTGCCATTATTTTAGCTTGTGACATTTAGCCAGTGACTCATATGGTTCTACTGACCCTTAAATACATGAGACCCCCCACCAGTCAGTTACATCTGAGGAAGCTTTCCAGGCAAGGGGTCAGATGTCTTCAATAATGACCAACTACCACTTCCTCTCTTCCAGCCTGATTGTTTTATGGCATTCTGAAGTAAAACTCTCCAGAACAAGGTTCAAGGAATCTTTATTATCCCATGAGGGCAATTTGTTGTACAGCCAGCAGTAAAAACAGTCAGTCACAATCACACAAATAACACAGCATATAATAAAAATAATACAATAAATAAATGAATAAATAATACTCCTTGTGCAACAGGGCAATGGCTGCAGGGACAAAAGAGTATTTGTATCTGTTAGTCCTTGTTACGGCCCTGCTTGTCATAGACAGCTGTGGCCGTTTGTGTGTTGATTAGGGGCGGCAGAGCACTGCCCAGAGTGGCTAAGGCCAGAGCCTTTGTCCCCGCCCCTGTGTGACTGACACCCCTCTGGACCAGTCAGGCTGCAGCCTACGGGGAAGCTCAGGCTGAAAAGGCTGCAGCCGAGGCAGGTCTGGAGGGGGAGAAGCCAGAATGGCTCTGGCCGCTCTCCCACGCATGTTGTGCACCGCTCGTGCGCGTGTCGCGACCACCTCCTTTTCCACAATGGGCGCTTACAGTGTTTAGTTGTGTGATTAAGTTTACTTTGTGGTGATTGTTTTAGTGCTGGGCTAGGTTAGTGTTTTATTGTGTTGTGACGACGGTCACTTTAGTTTATGGGCCTGCTGCTTTTGTTTGGTTGTAGTTTCCTCACCGAGTTGCGGTCGTGTCTTTGTGTGCACTCGGTGAGTGTTTGGTATAGGTTTTGGTTTGTTTCTTTCTGCAGGTCCGCTAACCCCAGCTCATCTTTACTTTGTTTTACAGGTTGTCCATCACTTTTCACGGGAATTGTGAAAAAATGTGCTTTCATTATAACTTACCACCTGTCCACACCGTATTCTTTGTTACGCCCTTCCATACCCCTGAGTCGGGTCATAACAGTCCTACATCTTGGTAGGACGTACCTGCGCCCTGATAGAAGCAGCAAAATTTCAAGAGCCAACGGGTGGCTTTGGTCTGCACGGATTAAACGAGCCTTGTTTAACACTCTGGCTTGATGCAGGGCTGAAAAGGTCATTCAGTGAGATCCCTGCAGTTTTCCCACATAGTCTAACAATCCCCTGTAATCTATACTTGTTCTTGAGAGAATGGGAGCCGTACCAACAGGTAAAAGAGAAGGTTAAAAGTGATTCAATAAAACAAGAATAAAACATTTGCATAAAAGTCCTGTCAACATTAAAACTACGAAGGATGATTTTTCAATCAGTCTTTACCAATTTTTTTTTTTTTTTTTTTGGTAGTTGCCAATGGCCACGTTGCATAATCACAGGTTTTACCTTCAAACTGGTTCTAGTGATGGTTTGGAGGCAGAGCTTGATTTACCTGTTCTTTCAGCTTTGACCATCAAAGAACAGACTCTGACACCAAAACACTGGAACAGAGCTTACATCGGCGGGTGGAGGTTGAGTCGTGGAGACGAACCTGATCAGCTAAATGATAAGGATGCCATGTTTAAAAATCCCAAGCCAGCAGAGTTCAATCTGCTTAATTCAACAGAAAAGAATAAAAACTGAGCTGCAACATGGATATGAAGCTTCAGCAGGAGATGCAGAACATGAGCTGAGTTCCTTTCAATTTCCTGACCTTTAATGTTTTGTATCATCAGTCATGTCTGTGAACAGCACCCCCCAACGTGCTGAATGGAGCTGCATCCGCATTCACAGTTTGTAGCCATGTTGATCCGATGTTTTCTGTTTTTATTTGGTTTATATATATCAAAACACTAAAAACAGCATAAAAAATGAACATTTTTATCTCTGTTTTACCAGAAACACCCATCTGCCTTTCAGAGACGCTTACAAACAGAAACTGTTGTTCTAAACTAGACTGCTGATGTAAAAACATTAATTTGTTGAGAAATAAAACACTGATGGTGTCTCCCTGGACTGTGGGGATTGATAGGAACTCTGCATCAGATGGGCTCTACAGAAGGATGAATGGGTGATGAGGGGGGGCAAGAGGGATGAAAGAATAGATGAATGAAGGAGGAAAGGATGGATGAGTGAGGGGGTACAGAGGGAGGATGTAAGGATGATTGAATGAAGAAGGAACCAAAGTTCACAAGTTAGCTTTATTTCATACAACAAATCCTGAAGAAACTTCTGTATTTATGTATTTGTTCATTGACTGATTAGAAAACACAGCTGCTATTTTGTTTTACTGTGTAAAACATTTTGTTACAGAGAAAACTACAGAACATTTCTTTTTATTTTTTTAGTTCTATTTTCAGCTCATTCAGTGTTTTACTTTAATCTCATCAACATTAAAACAAAGTGTCTCATCAGTCATAAGTAATATTGATCAGATTTGGGTTCTTTAGGGCAACAGAAGGCATGTGTATGAGTGCTTTGTTACTGAGAGCTCACACGGCGCATCAGCGTTTCATCAGAGGACAGTTTATGTGAATCCAGGCCACACAGATGGTGAATCTCCATGTTGATCTCACCTGCACAAAGACATCTGCTTTATCCCTCTGATCCTCTGTTCAGCGGGGAGTAACGTCCACACACACACATAAACACACAGAAACTTCATCTAAATTTATTACGTAACCAAAGTACAAGACAGAATAAATAAATAAAAATGTGGTAAATGAAAGGTAGTGACTTTCTGTTGTTGGGGTCTGGATTAAGATTTCTGACTCTATGAAAATGTAAAGGTAAGATACTGCTCTCTGAACTAAAAGCAAAATCATTGGAGAAAAATAGAAAAGTCAAATCTGGATTCATGTTTCAGCTTTTAAAGACAAGAACGACCACAGTTCCCTTTATGAGTATAAAGCTATAATAATATGATTTATAATCAAAAATGTTTTACAAAACAAACTACGAAGCAACAGCTGTCGCCTCATTTGTTACAGGAACATACAAAATATAAACATAAAAATGCATAGCCTAAATATTTGTAATAAATTGAAAAGAACAAGGGAGGATAAACCTAAAGTGATAGTGAACATACAAACAACATGGAGGCAAAATATTTATACCACCATAGCTATCTACATTATTTACTGTGAGGTTACTACAACTATTTAGACGTCTCTCCCGCCCACAGCTTTGCAGCATTTTTTTTTGTTTGTTTTGTTTTGTTTTGTTTTGTTTTGTTTTGTTTTGTTTTGTTTTGTTTTGTTTTGTTGTTTGTTTGTTTGTTTTGTTTTGTTTGTTTGTTTGTTTTGTTTTGGTTTGTTTTTTTTCTCTGTGCTGCTTACTTTTAGGAATCTGGTGCACCTTCGGATTGTGCTGCAGTTCACATTGAGGGTGTTTGATACTGAAAGATTTGGTTTTGATCTGATTCCAAGTAAATTAAGGGCTGGTATGATCGACACAGATTCTTTTTAATAAGGCTGTCAAAGTTAAAACGTTAATGCAAAAAGATTAATCTGGAAAACTGATGTATTCGTTTTTTAAAGCATTAATGCATATAAAACAAAGTGTTATTACTCACACCATAAAAATCGGAATTTGGAGTCTCAGCGAGAGATACTGATTTTGGGAATGTAGGTTAAATAAATCCATAAAAAAACACACACATATTCTCCTTATTTATGAAGTTTTTGATAGTTTTCAAGCCTTATTTTGACACCAGTGTATCAATATAAATCAAAACATATCAATATTTGGATGGATTTGCCCACCACAAGTCCGCATTCTTCCACCTGCCTTGCTGTTTCTTTCCCTTCATAAATTCCACTCTAAACTCTGCCAGCTGCTGCACAAACTTCCTGCACACTATTTGGTTGCACTTCTTGAAGAAAATATGGGGATTTATTCCTGGAAGAACCCATATGTTGTAGCTATAATACAGCACCAATCCATCTCCACGTAACACCCTTCACAGAATCCTTTTACATTATCTGATCAATAACGTTTAGAAGAGAGCGGCACTAAATCCTTTGCGATCAAAAAGTAAAGTAGGTAGAAATCATCATATTTCCTCTGTCATTTACATACTAGATGATGCAACTAATGCTAATGAAAACTCATTTAGTTTTAGGAAAAGTCAGGACCAGCAAGGCTTTGTGATTTTATTTGACAAAGTTATTGAATGTGCATATTTCAAAACAGTCTAAGTGACCGTCTTGGTTGCTATAGTATTAACCAAAAATACTATGGTTGGTTTACAGTCAGAAGCAGCAGATTGATTGGACTCGACATAACCCAAACTTTTTTTTTTTATGTTGAATTAAAGCTGGCAAAAGCAGCATTGTTGCAGCTTTTGTGTTGCTGGTAATGAGGCTCAAATTAAACTTGTTTGAAGTAAAAGAAAATCTCCAGATGAAAGAGATGCATGATGGTATTTTCTGCATCAGTGAACACATTATTTTTTAAAATTGTCAAGCCTGAAAACACTTCATCATATAAACCAAGGTGGAGGTGTTATTACTAAGATGAATTTATTGAAAGCTGCTTTGTGTCTTTCACTCAACTTATTAACCAAAAGCAAAAACATTTCTTTAACTGTGAGTTTTTCTGTTTGACAAAAGTCACGGCTGACTAGCTTCTGTCACTGCAGTTAATTTCAACACCCGGCACCACTTCTGCTCCAATTTTATGCTTTTCTAGGCACGAGTTGTAGGCCAGACTAACAAGCCAAGCTGCAATGATTTTTAACTATGAATGCAGTTTTATTCGTGTGTTTGTGTCTTTGAAGACAAACACAGTGTCCATCAAAAGTTTGGATGCACGGCAAACATCAGAGAAAATCCTGAAAAGCCAGAACGCTGACGAGGAACTGCACAGCAACAGAAACGAGCGCTGGAGGACACACCGACTGAGATGAACAAGTTCTTGACAGCACACTTATGTTAAGACTGAATAAGGATTGCTTGTTTGGAAGGGTTGCAGGAGAAAGCCGTAACATGGACACACAGCTTAGGCTTGCAAAGCTGCATCCGAACCAACAAAAACTTCAGGAACAATGTCCTTTAGACAGACCAGACTAGGGATGGGCAATACCAAAATATTTCTACTTTTTCATTGAAAACAATATCAATATTGATACTTCTTTTCCCTTAAAGGAAAATCATGATTGTACTGTGTGTATTAATATATTTATTGGAAGAGCAGTATGAAATATAAATAAAACAAGAACATCAATGCTTTTAAAACAATAATAAATTATAATGGTGAGTATATTAAACACAAATAAGATCAAATAAATCTTTTTTAAATCCTTAGATAATTAAACTACAGATTAATATGAGGTTTTTCACATGAAATGGTAAATAAACAATATAATATATAAAAGTAATATAAATATAATAAAACATAACGTGGATCATCAAACCAGTAAAATGTCCAAACCAAACATTGTCACTAACAGTAGCATCATCAGCATGACATCATAACATCTGATAAGCTACAATGATCATGTGACAGAAGGAACACACTGTTTATTTATTTACTAAAACTCTCAGAGGTGAAAACAACTGGCATGTTTGTATCAGCAGAGTGTATCTCGGTTATCAAAAAAGTTTTGAATTCATTATTTTGACTGGCTGATATCGATGTATCAACTCCAGAGTATAGATATATCCATCCCTAGACCAGCCTGGAGATGGTTGGATATGAGACTCAGCAGCACGTTTAGAGAAAACAAAACACAGCATATCAGCACAAACACTTCAAACCAACTCTTAAGCACGGTGGTGGAGGAATGATGATCTGGACACCTTGAAGACACTGAGTGGACCATGAACTTCTCTGAATACTGAAGAATTCTGGAGTCAGATGTGAGTTCATCTTGTCCGACAGCTAAAGCTTGGCTGAAACATTCTCCTGCAGTGGGACAATGATCCTAAACACAGCAGCAGATCTAAACAGAATCACGAAAAAAGCAAAGAATCAAGGTTTTGACGTGATCCAGTCAAAGTCCAGACCTCAGCCTGATTGAAATGCTTTGGAGGGACCTTCAGAGAGCTGTGGCTTCTGCAGTCACTCGATTAAGTAAGTTGAACTGAAGGGCAGAACAAGAGTAAGAAGCAAACAAGTGCTCAGCATTAAGCAGTTTCAAAAAAGCTTCACTCCAGTTGTCTCGGCATAATGACTTGGCCCTTGTAAAATTTCCATGCCTTTTGTCTTCTTCATTTTCTTGTAGATTGTTTGCCAATTACTATACCTAACTGCTCGCCATTACTTTGCCCTTAACCTCAACAAGAACTCAAACATAATGAAGATAATTGACTCCACCAGTGAGTGCTTTTAGTCTTTGTATTTCTAAACCAGGACACAGCATTTGTATTAAGAAGACTGCTAAATAAATAAATGTTTTGTTCCTTACATCGTGGAAAGATTGTTCTGTTTCACTATACAAATTCTTCGCTTTATAATCTTACAAATATCTAATTGCAAAGATAGCTGTAGATGCACATAAGAGGGATGTCTCACTCAAGGTAACTCAATGGATTTTGGTAGAAGCATCAAAGACAGACTGAAGGTCGCATCAAAACTCGCACCATATTGTGTTGCATAAGATTCCCTTTCATATGTATTGCATGGTAATACATTGTGCATGATTTAAAAGGATTTAATTGATGTACATAATTTATTCTGCTCCAGCTTCTGGGACCTTTTGTATTATGAAAGCCTAATTTTCAACCTCCTCTTGTTTAACCAGATTTCTCTCTGTACTACCACCAACATCTTGGTCACAAATCTTGTCTAACACACTGAAGAAGATTTAACAAATATCTGAATTTACAGAGAACAAAAAAAGATTTTTAACCAGTCTTCTTAATCCCGTTAGTGATTATTTTCCTTGATGCCATGCAAAAGCTACTTTTAAACTTTTAAATGACCACTGATCACAATCAATCAAGATTCAATTTCTTATTGCATTTCTTCCTGAACGATGATGGTTCCCCACTATCCTTCCAGTCTGTGTCATGATCTGAGTTTATGGTTTAGGCAGCTGGATAGCTCAGTTGGCAGAGCCTCTGCTTCCCATAGAAGACACCAGAGTATGATTCCCCCAGGGGGAGAACATTAACACCTTCCAGTTGGATCCTTGGGCAGGACCCTTGCCTAACCACTGTACGTTGCTTTGAATAAAATCATCTGATGAATGTAATGTAAAACTTTTATGCTGTTGTCATCTTTAGGTCTGTTTTCCATGTCTTTTTTCTAGGCTTTCCCTTGTGTGTTCTGTTTTGCTTTCAGCCTCATGTCATTAGTAAACCTGGTTGATTTAGCTAAGCACTTAACCTGTCTTTTGTTAGGACTCCTCTGTGTATATATATACCCCTCAGCTTAATTTATTTTTCACCAGTGCATTGTAGTGTCTGTGTCATGTTTCGTCCTTGCCATGTGACTGGTGTGTTTCCCCTGGTTCATGTAAGTCAAACCTTAACTTCTGCACCAGTCTGCTTCCTGCCTCAGCTCCACCTCACATCCTGCAGACTGCTGTAATATGTTGACCATTCTTAACCCAATTTAATGGTTTCAGCATCTCCTTAGGTGTTTGTTTGATGCCAATAATTAACCCTTCTAAGACAGGTTAACATTTTCTACAGCAGCAGGATGTGTCCTCAAGACATGGTGGTTAATCGAGAAGCTTCTCACTGTATCTGTTAGGGTAAAATAACTTGTTGTCGTCCACGCAGTAATTATCCAATGGAAAGCTCCTACCTTTTCGCTTAGTTAAATCTGAATGGTGGTGGGTTTTTGTTTGTTTGTTTGTTTGTTTGTTTGTTTGTTTGTTTGGTTTTGTCTTTTGTTTGTTTGTTTTCCTTCTTTCTGAACTGGCAACGTCAATTTCATAAAGTTAGAATAACTGTGAAAATACTCAGGTTAAAAAGGGGATTCAAAATGTGCTCATTTCTTGTTCTTAGTTTTAAAAAACACAAGTTGAGTAATGTGTATCTTTCAGGGGGGGATGATACACAGGAATTATTTTTGATTGCAATATTGTCAGCTTGTATGCAAATAGACTTGCTGAAAACCTTTTGAAATTTATGAAAATGAGATTTATATGTTGGAAATTGGACAAGAGATGACCTTTTGTTATATCATGATACCTGAAGTATGTGTTGTGGAAATTCTTCATAAAACCATCGGTAAGGAATAAATCAATGTTGTCTTTTTGTCAGTTGTCTTTTTATGTAATTTATTATGCTGCAGCAGGAAAACATGTTCAAGAGAGTACAAAAGTCTGCAGAAGATTTTGGCAAATAATTCTCCTTACAAGAGTGTTTTTATTCTACCCAAAGTCTCAGCCCACACTTCTCTCAACCAATCCCTGTGAGTGCTAGGCATGTGGACAGGGCGGCCCTAAATATAGTCCCTTTTCAGGCCACATTTAACTTTTAACTTAACTTAACTTTAAAGAATAGCATTAATTTGTCAGTGTTTGTTTATTCATTTATTTAATTTAATTAAATCTTCCAAACAATGCAGGTGAGCTGTTTCTTTTCAGCACCATGGACAGCGTCCATACAACAAACACTTGATATGCTTCCTTTTGTGATCATTAAAATAACTTTCTGTCCCTTTTTGTGGTTAAACAAGCTTCATACAGTAGTAGCAAAGCGGTTTTTTTGGTAATGAGCATATTTATGACCACGCTACATGCACGAATGCATATACGTGTGCATGTGACTTGCATGTAAAAGCCCGAAAATAGGGCTCTGGTGTAATTTGAGCTCTGCCTGTGGACCAAATTGGCAGCTTCATTTGGAAGCTGTTGGGATTTCAAGGTTAAAAAAAAAGATCCATAAAGAAAATAAAACAAGACATGGCACTCAATAAACACAACAACTTTGTATGCACTGGTTACTCCCACCGTACAGCTGCACTGGTTCACCTCCAGCTGTCACACTTCTGAGCCTTGCTAGATTTGTCCCCTTGGGGAATCATTCCAGCTTGGGAAAGTATGTCTGGCATGGAAGCTCAAGCAAAACTGCTTCCACTGTGCAGGAATCCTCAACTTAAAGTCATTTTAGAGGACAATTTCATGACACGAACTCTACTGTGCTGAACATCGTTCTCGATGTGGACTGATTCTGGTGACATTGTCTCTGCTCAAACATTTGCTGGGTGCCATGAAATAAATTTGCCTGATGATGTACCATCATCATAATCAGTTCCTCCAGCTCTGTCCACTTGTTACATCTTTCTCTCTATTCTCAGCATGTGCTCCTGTCAAAGTGTAGCTCTGGGTTGGTACTCTTCATTTTAATGTTGTCCCCCTTCCACTTGCTGGAGTACTGGCCTTTGTCTTTGGGCCGTCCATGAAATTGCTTGGGGTATTTATATGTCTCTTCTCACTCTGTTCAAGTATGTAACTTTGATTTTAATTTTAATTGGGAAAGATAGGGCTTAAAATGGACTGTGGGGTCCAATTAAAACCAGTTGCAAATCAACTGTCAAATTATTTAAAGAATAGACCTTTAAGTGGGATTTCACAGACAATTTGCACCACAACATCCTGCCTGCATACAAATCAGACAACTAGATCATTAAATCCTCCCAGTCAAATGGCTGGGCCCAACAGCAGCTCAAATCCAATATGACAGATTACTGGACTCATCCCAGACTTGGGGTGAAGAATGTGCCAGACAGCTGTGTACTACAACTAGACTATCCCAAGGAATAAAGTTGATCTATGTGTCTCTAACAGAAGATGACTGATTGGAACCCAACCTGGTTCAATGCAGAAACACAAAGCATGGTCTAATCTGGCATGGCAGCTAAAGATGACACATAAACATCTTATATTTAGACTCATATTTTGACTCCTACCCAACTTCTTTTAGTTTAAGGGTTTCTGAAGCTTATTTTAGGCAAGTAGGTGCCTTGTCACAGAGGTGAACCGAAACCACCAAAAGCCACTTTATTCTCCTCGTTTGTAAAAATTCTGACAGTTTTCAAACCTTACATTTATTTGATGGCTGCAGGATGACCCGTTTGATATATCACTTGGTTTTGGTAAGTACTCAAATGCAAGTAGGATGTAGGATCAATGCATCTCTATTAAATACATGAGAATCTTCCAATCCAATCTTCCAAGAATCATCACCAAACTGGGCAGTTCCTCAGCTGTTTTTTCGCATTTCTTTATCGCATTGTGGATTTGAAAATTACAACTGTTGTATCCTAAAGTTTGCAAACACTGGAAGGGCATATTTATCTGTTGGGGCATTTGACAGTGACAACAAGTTATAAACAAAATATCTATAAAAGGATGTACGTCAGCAATACCAGCTTAACAATAAGCTATTTTTAAAAAATGTGACTGGAGTTGAGACTTAAAGCTGCCTGCACTGTCAGCAGATCAAATGAGTCTGGGGGCAGAGGAAACAAAAACTCTAAAAGTAACTTTATTTTTAGAACGTAACCATTTTGAATCATTCTCATGCACACAGTAACACACCCACACCTCACATGGATCGGCCACCACAGAGTCTAGACCTGAACCCCATTGAGAATCTTCGGGATGTGCTGGAGAGGGCTTTGTACAGTGGTCGCACTCTTCCATTAACAATACAAGACCTTGGAGAAAAAATAATGCAACACTGGATGTAAATAAATCTTGTGGCATTACAGAAGCTTATCAAAGCATTGTCACAGCCCTATGAATTCTGGCATTGTCATCTTGGAATATGGCTATGCCATTAGGGAAGAATCAATACTGTGCTCATTCAGTATATTCAGGCAGTCAGATGACCTCAGTCTTTGGACACATAATCTTGCTGAACTTGACCAGCTGCAGCAACCCCAGATCATAGGCCCCATGTCCAAAAGCGGGTGCAGGTCAGGACGCTTTTTTTTTTTTTTTTTTTTTGCGTTTCCAAACGGAAACTGGGAAGGGTATCCAGGAAAGAACTGGATACCCTAATATCCAACCTGAATCATCCTACTTTTTTGCAGTCTGTCTGTTGCAGTAACAATCTAACCGATTCAAACCAAAAGGGTGGAGCTTGACATACAGCAACCCGTTGATTGGTTGAAAAAAAAGTCAACTCCTGTGTGACCTGACTTAAAAACAAAGCAGGAGTGGCTTCTTGTTTAGAGCAGCACATTTTCTTTTTGCTGGTTAAATTTCCATTTGAAATGGTGTTATGAAGCAGTAACCTTAACCCAGTTTTAATAGTTTCTGTAGATGTTTTCTTCACTTAATGCCAATGATCTGACCTTTCCTAATAGGAGGCTCCTACCTATTTGCTTAGTTAAATCCAAGTGGTGACTTTTTTCTTTGGTCAGGCAGCTTAGTAAACTGCTTAATGTGATAGCAGACAAACATGAAACATAATTAAATTTATCAACAACATTCAATACAACAAACAAATACATAGTTAATAAGGATGTCCAATAAGATGTTACATTAATAATTATCCAATAATAAGAGCAGAAAACCCTCCCAACAAAGTTACAAAGGGGAAGCACAAAAAAGAGGATACAAGGTAGCCAGATTAGTAGTAACAGAATAAGGATATAATGTATATTTATTAGAGAAAAGTCATCAGAAAAAGGAAAGTTTTAATGAAGGACCTAAAAGTATCAGAAATGCCTTGTACCCAATGGGCAAAGTGTTCATAAAGCTGGGCCTTCAGTGGAAAAAGCACAATCTCTCTTTGTCATAAACTGATCTGAGGATGGTTAAAGGGGCACTATCTATGGATCTCGGTGGTCTGGAGGACACATACCAGTTTAATAAATCTGAGACACATGTCAGGCCATTAAAGGCTTTTAAGGTGAGCAGGGGTCCTGAGGGAAACTTTAGAGGGAACCAGCTAGTAGGTACTACATGGTTCGATTAGTTTTTGCCCCTATACCCAGATCGGATGACCGATTTGCACGTCAAGACCAATACAGGCCTTCATTTGAGTTTCCTCTGACATAGTTTCCTCATGCTCCACCTCCCAGATGTTACAGGCAATACTTCCGGTGGTGCGCCCTGGCTGTGGGGGGCCCAGGATACCACCTCGGCCAACATGCAGGCCCTGCATTATACTGGCAACCTGTCCAGGGTGTACCTTGCTTCTCACTTGCTAATTGCTGGGATAGGCTCCAGCTTCCCTGTGACCCTGAATTGGAATAAGTACAGAAAATGAATGAATGGAAGGTTGCCAAGACTAGAAATAACAGAACGGACAGAATTTTGGACGATCAAACAGATGGCCTCAAAGTTTTTCATCATTTATTTATTTAATTAAAACTTATTTGACAGGGACAATACATTAAATAATGTTACAAAACTTACACAACCATGACTATGTATGTAGGATTTCTAGCCACTGCTAATTTGCAGTCCTTGTCCCTGGTTATTCTTACACACATACATGGAAGACGATGAAAACACATACAAACTTGAATGGAAGGAAATTTTGAGCCATTCAGGATTTAATGTTGGAAAGACAAGCTGTGAGACTCCCAACGCTGCTGGGCTCTGTGGGTTTTATCAGCATGTACAGCTGAATGTAATCAACATGAAAATTGTAATTTACATTATGTTTGTGGATAAATTGCCCAAAAAGCAGCAGGAAAATAGAAAACAGAAGGACTGCGCCCTGTGATATGCCACAACTGAGCTGAGCTACTGAGGAGGAAAATCGAGTTCTGTTAGAGAGATATAAGCATAATAAGCAAGAAGCAGAATTCTTAATTTCAACAAAGAACTCTAAATGATGGAGGAAGAGGATGCGGTTAAAAGGGCGGTGCACTGAAACAAACATCCTCTTCCAACTGCTCTCAGGAGCAGGTCTTTGGTCAACAAGTGCTGTATCTGTGCCATGGAGTGCTCCAAAACCAGACTAAAACTTTTCCAACCAGGAAACCTTTAAACCTTGGCTTGGACATGAACCAAAATAAAATGTGTCTTTTTTATTGTTTCATTTTTAAGCTTTTCTTGATAGTGGTGAAAAATAATGACTGGAATTTTTAAACTAGAGGCATTTGATAGTTTGATCCAACTATCAAAAGCTGTTTTATTCATATTCCTCTTTGTCTCATTAATTTTAGTGTCTTTTCCGTCTTCTCAGACAGAAAGAAGATATTAGCTTTGGACTCTAACAGCTATATCCAGAATGACTGCACAGACCTGAAGAATCTCTTCTCTTCTCTTCTCTTCTCTTCTCTTCTCTTCTCTTCTCTTCTCTTCTCTTCTCTTCTCTTCTCTTCTTTTCTACATTCATTTAGCAGACGCTTTTCTCCAAAACAACTTCCATCTGATGTTGATATGATCTGATGATGATACATGTGTCACCTTGCTGTTATGTGCAGTTTGTCAAATGATATCATATCATGTAGTCTATCCACGCACACACTCACTGCAAGCATGACATTCCAACCCCTCCCCGACACTTAAAAATCCCAGGCTCACACCTGCCCAGTAGCCACAGTTTGCAGCAGGCCTTCTTTCATGCTGGTTTCTGTATTTGTCCTGCTCTGCATTCACTTAAAGAAATTTGTTGTTCAGAGTTTCTCACAGCGTGAATGTTCTGTCTGGTGCATTGCATCTGGAGTCATTTCCTGTGCTTGGCCTTATAAATGGTGCAATGTGATGCTAATTGGAAAAAAAAATCTGGACAGTACTGAAAATTGTGCAGGAAATCTAAATATTGTGGAGAAAAAAAATCCAATACCAGGATAATTGACAGAGAGGGCTGGATATTGAATTTTTAATTTGTTGTGCCCTAAGAGTAAAGAGACCTGCTATTGATTGGAGTTATTAGGAGTAATTCGAGTCCCATTAAGAATCCTCCTGGCATGTTAATAGAGGTTGATGAACTGACCAGGAATCTATAGTCATTTAGTGGAGGGGTGATGAACAAAATATCCACCGGGCCCTGATGGAGCTCATGGACGGCTGTATATAAACTCCATCTGTATGTGACATTAATGAGCAGCTAATGGATGTGAGATATTCTAAAATGGAATCAGTGAATGTTCTGACTATTCCCATAAGTGCAAAGAAAGTGAGAGTGAAGTAGCTTCAAAGCCTCAGTGCTGTGGAGAAGTCTCCAGGGAACCAGGCATACAAATTATTGCAAAAAAAACTGCTTTTCTGAAGCCTCGCCTCCCTCCCTGCACCAAAAATCAGCTCCGGAAGTTTGTTTTTGTCACAGCTGTTCATCTTGATGTGGGTCTGAAGGTTCTTTCAAGTGAGTACGTAGCTCCTGAAAGCTGCAGACCATTCTCAACTTAATGCATAAATCAGCTGGTAAAATATGCTAAGCACTTTATTGATGAAATGGAAATGCTGACCCAGCAGCATCACTCAAGCACTGACGTATATTATCAATTCAGGCCCCTGTCCTTATCAGTGGGGTCACAGCGATAACTCACGAGACTAATTCATTTTCATATACTTTAAATTGGCTTTTAAAGTGTGTGTCTGTCTGTGTGTTTGTATATATTCGGGGGTATCCATTTGTATGAATGTGCTATCCAGGAAGCGCTGATGGTGAACAGATTTTGCTAGCTCAGATCGTGAGCTAGCTTATTCTCTTCATTTGTCGTGTAATACTGATTTGCAAACATAATTTTATGAAGAAAAAATGTAAAGCTTGAAAATCTTTCATGATTAATTTATCAAATGACACACAATGACAAAAATACTCATCAAAAAGCTCAGCTTTACTTGAGTTTCTGTTTATTGTTTAAGCTGTATTGTGGCTTGACACAATGAAAAAATAAATCAAAATATCGCTTATGGTTGACATCAAAAGGTCAACAGGATTTTAGACTGATACGTGAGAAGTATGCTTTCTGTAGGAAGCAGCCCTCCATCTCATTATAAGATCTCTCTGGACATTTGAACTTATAGTCGCACTAAAGAAATGATCATGTATTCATATGTAGTCACTTGCTGCTCTGGTTGCTTTTATTACCTAAGAAATTTGAATGGACCAAGTAAAGAACATGGGTCCAAGGTAAGAAGAGGTAAAACTGTGGAAATGTGGTACTTTATTACTAGTTCTGTAGCTCATTATAGCTGAAGAACCAGTGGATGATCTAATCTGAAAGATCTTTGGAATACAAAAACAGATTTTATGTGTTTTTTCTTTTTTGTTTGCTTTTTTTAAACATAGTTGTTATTGTCGTCTTCCTTTGGGGATTGATAAAGTTTTTTTTCTCCAATTTCATTTAATTTTCATTGATGTTGTTAAACCAGCAGGAATTCTATGAGCATCACAACATCACAGAAATTTTATGGGAGCTAGAAGTGGATCAGAACATGTCGGGTGAGGCTGATGTATTCAAGCAGAACTTTTAACAACAACTGTCCACTGAGCTCCAGTGAGACATTTTGTTCAGAGGTATGTTAAAAATAAGGAAAGAGGCGTTAACATGTTGGCAACTTTCTGACTTAATAGATGTGACTTCAGTATGTATGATGAGGTGAGTCAGTTCAAGATTAGAACACACGTGGAAATGTACACGTATGGACGTGTAAAATAACTTCTAGATTACTATAATAATATAAAATACTGGATTTTTCTGCTCCAGATACCGGGGATTAAATGTTTTGTGATTTTGTAGAATCATTGTGATCTCGAAGTTGTGATGAATGTAAACATGTAAAATACAAAAATATGTAGATAAAATTTAAATAAAATTAGAAAAACATGTTTAGATATAAAATAGAAATATAACGTATATAATAAAATATATTTTGTACATTAAGTTAAACTATATTTAAAGAAATAAAATTTACATAAAATCTTGTAAAAATATTTACATTCCATTTTGTATTTTAAAATATTACATATATAGAATAAAAATATCAACTAAGGTAAATAAAATTAAACTATGTAAATATGTAGCAGGCAAAATATAGAGTACTTTTACTGGTCCAGCCCACTTGAGATCATATTGTGCATTATGTGCCCCTGGAAATTAGCTGTAAATTAGCTGGAAAATAACTCTACAGGGGAACAGTACTGAAAACATTTTGATAACCACTGCATTAGATTGCAGTGTATTAAAATATGTGTTTTTTTGTTATTCCTTTTTTAAAGCATTATATAATACCTATAAATTAAATTTCCCTACTTCCTTCCTATTGTTTTGTGTCAGTTTCAAAGTCTCCATAAACAACAGAGAATATAAAAAGTGTAATTCACTCACTCACATCAGGTTGATGTCTGGCCATTTACAACCAATTTCACCTGCTATTTGTGTGGAAGAAGTCTTTTTGCCACTGTGTCTCATGATGAGCTGCAATTTTGTTTCTGTTCACACTGAAGTGCTTTGATGCCGCCTGATGACTTCGTTTTTTTTCAGTCATCAAACTCTTCTAGCATTTATGAGCAAAAAATTGACTTGATCTCAAAAAGAGAGAAAAAGAAATCCACCAAACTGTGCTGCTTATCTTTTTAGAGTCTCAAAGCATTGAGGGCAAGCAGCAATCTCCAAGGGAGTGACGGTGTACACCAGGCTGCCTTTTATATGCAATTCCAGATGCCTCATTAGAGCTTGATGTCTTTCATCATTATTATTTCATATGATTCTGTCACACACAGCATCTGCACGCTTCTCAAAGTATTTATTCATGAAATAATTTTCATTAAAAAAAAAAAGAAAAAAATGGAAGCAGGAAATTAGAAAGTGGAGAAACAATTCTGGCCCAGTTGGACTTTGTAATTTACACCAGCTGTCTTTTCCTATTAAATATCACAATTCCATCAAAGCTGACACATTTGCAAACACATTTCCCTGTAAGAGATGAGAACTTATCCAGGGACTGTTTTCTTACATTTGCTTTGACACAACAACAAAAAAATCACACAACTAAGACTCTGAGGGATTAGAGATTTGATAGAGATCCTCTGTTAAAGTACACACACAGTACAACAGCTCCTACTTTTAACCAAGAATTCACAGCTCTGTTCACAGCAGTTGTTCTTACAGAGTGACGTGAGCAGCTCCACTCGTCTCTTTTGGAGATCAAAAAGTTTAACTCTCATTTACCATAAATTTGGACAGTATACATGAAAAGAGCCCAGGAGCAGCTAATAGTTGGCTGAATCAACAATAATCGGATAATTCATTATAAACCCTGGGCTTCACTGTTCGTCCAGTTCTCTGGGGTTTAAAGTTTTGGAGGCCACCTTTGCCTGTATGGACAGTGCTTACAAGTGTTAGCTGGTAACTGTGTCACTGTTTACGGTTAGATGATTGTGCAAGTTTTTAATATTTCCCTGCTCCAACACACCTGACTCAAGTTAATGAGTAATTGTGCAGGCTGTTGTTCATGGGCCATTTAATTTGAGCCAGGCGTGTTGAAGCAGGGAAACACTGAAAACCTGCAGGACTGGAGCCCTTGTAGGACTCAGTTGTGTGGCTATGCTCTACACCATTTAAGCTGTTTTTACACGTGTCCACGCAAAATGTAAAATGCTAATTTTCCTTTGCGTTTTTGAAAAAAAAAAAAAGAACAAAAACAAAAAGCTTTTACACAACAACGGAATTAAAACTCTGTCACAAAGAAATGCAAAAAGGAACAGAAACGATGTAGTACGCATGCCTCTAGTGGGCAGTGACACTTTGCAACGACACACCCAGGTGTGCACACCATCAATATAAGACCTCAAAACACGACACAACAACAGAAGCTGCATGTTAACTGTGAGTTATCTGGTGCATGAAACTTATGCGTCTTCGCTGACGGCATAAATTGCTTCAACGGATCAAATAAATTAAAAAGCTGTAACAGCACAAACATGACACGGAGGTCCGCCATTGTGGTTGTTGTTCTTTTCGTGGGTAAATCAGAGTCTGAGTACACAAGTACAAGATGACGTGAAAGATGTCATCGCTGCCAAAAAATTCTACTTCCAGTTTACGCTGACGGGACTCGCATTGCGAGAAAATTTCACTCTGGAAGCCGTTGTCAAATCTTTGCGGTTTTATTCACCCAAAACTCTTTTACCATGTAAACAAGACGCCAGAATACAATAAAACTTTTGCGTTTTACTGTCTCAGTGTTGTGGTGTAAGAGAGGCCTAAACCACCCTCACCAGCTGATCTGCTGAATGTGGAGCTGAAATGGAGACTCATCAGACCAGCAACGTTTCTCCATCTTCTGTTGTCCAGTGTTGGTGAGTGTGTGTGAATTGTAGCCTCAGTTTCCTGTTCTTAGCTGGCAGGAGGCACCCGGTGTGGTCTTCTGCTTCAAGGTTGGACGTGTTGTGTGTTCAGATGCTAGTCTGCCTTGGTTGGAACCAGTGCTTATTGGACTTCCCGTTGCCTTTCTGTCATCTCTAACCAGTCTGCCCATTCTCCTCTGACATCAACCAGACATTCTGGTCCAGACAACTGCTGCTCACTGGATATTTTCTCTTCTCCAGGCTATTCTCTGTAAACCTTAGAGGTGGTTGTGTGTGAAAATCCCAGTAAATTCTCAGACCAACAACCATGCCATGTTTAAAGCCAGGATTTTATATAAAAGTGTTGTTTCTCCAATCAAACATTAAGTTGCAGAGACAGAAAACCCAGCAGCTAAAGAGCTGAAAGGTCTATGCATTGATTCACCAACATCAGGTAGTCTCCATATGGGAGTTTGGAGCTGGTAAAATTGAAAATGAAAGTACAGATGCTGTCACAATACATCTGGAATCACCACTCAACAAAGAGTTTTAGAAATGTCAAGATGTGGCAACCGGACGGTGACTGTGGTTGCTGAGGAGAGGCACCTTCTGACAGCTTAGTACATCATTTCCAATTTTCAGCTGGCTAAATTCATCATGTTTCACATGTCAGTCATATACTAAAAGATGGCTGTTATCTGGCAGGCTAATGCAATAGTGTGAAGTGTTTCTCTACTTTAAGACTGATAATCTTTTTTATGAAGTTCTTTATAATTAAAGACTTTAATAAGTTTCAATCCCATCTTAAAAGTAATCAAACTCATGCAAATGCCTCAGAATCCCTCAGACTTATCTTTTAATGGGTTATTCTAATAGGTAGTGCTAATCCAAATATCTAAATTATTATCAAGATGCAGCAATCATATTGATGTTAAAATCTGATATCTCTTCTCATCTATCTCTGCAGCCATGTTGAACCTTTAATTGGCCTCTGAGACCTTCTGTTCACTTCACAAGAATCTGTTCTGAGGCTTTGCCTTTTAGATGAAACCAATTATTTGAAACAAAACTTGTTTTATGACATCTTAAGTGCAGTGGCTTTTAGAGCCTAATTTACACATGGCTTCATTTTCATTGCATATCTCTCCCTCCACATGCAGAATACCATTAAACCTTGTAGGCAACTTGGAGGAATTTCACTGTGTAAAGGACAAGAGAGCAAGTTTAAGCTGGACATTGTGATCTTTAGTCCCTTGGATGACACTACATCAAGAATTCAGGTTACCAGGTTATAATGGGGTTTAGAACCCATGAACAAAAGATTGTTGTGGGAAACCTTTGTCAAACTCTACAGTGTTGAATTCACAAATGTCAATTTGGACTTTACAGTGCAGAAAAGAGACTGCACACTAACTTTCTTTACAGTTACAGAGATGCCGTCAACTGACATCTGGGATGAATCGTTACTGTGGAAATGTGGATTATGGTCAGGCCAACCAGTATTTAGGATCTGTGTTGGAAGAAATGGAGCAAAAATTAACAGGAGTATCTTGCTGTACTGCTCATGACACTCTGGAAGTTCAAAAGCCTGGTGCTGTGATGGTATGGGATTGGATTACTGTTCTTGGTAAAGCTAATTTATATTTCTATCATGGCAGCATTAATGCAGAAAAGTTCACTAAGGTTTTACAGTCACTAATGCTGCCTTCAAGACCACATCTTATCCGGGAAATTTTAAATTTAATTTAATTTTAATTAAATAATTTAAATTTTTTTACGACTTTACTGTGATTTTTGCTATTTGTTGCTGCTTTTTTTTTTTTTTTTTTTTTTACTTTTTAATGCTTTCTTGCACCATCTGTACTGCTTTTAATGTTTATGTAAAACACTTGTCTAATACATGAAATGTGCTATACAAATAAACTACCTACTTATTTTGCTTTGGATTTGATATATATTTGGTTTGATGGTTTTAACTGTTTTATTGTGTGAACCAGAACAAATAAATTGTAATTAGCAGCAGGTTACAAGAAGCCTCCCCCTGTAATGGCATTAGCTGGAAAGGTTGTCAAGCTCTATTGATAATGCAGCTGTGGTAGTGAGACGGTGGATGGATGACGAGGATAATCCCTTTAGCACATGCCATGGAACAGGTGCTGAGAAGGACAGGAGGCATGGAACAGGTGCTGAGAAGGACAGGAGGATAGGCAGCAGCAGCAGCATGGACGAGGGTGAGAAAGGAGCCAGGACTTCAAGAAATGACAGCTGACTCAGAGGTGTTCAGCGCTGGATTTGAGGAAAGGCAAGGATACCAGAGGTGGATCCAGGGAATGACAGCCCACTGAGGGGTGTTCAGGAGACCGGAGGTACCTACTGACTGCAGAGTGTGCAAGTCAAACAAGGAAATGAGCAGTGCCTTTATCAAATGGTTATAAAAGAAAGTTTGAATGTCAGTCTAATCAAGCAGCCATTTCCAGTTCCACTGATGAACCCACTGAGCCTACCTGTGATGCAGCAGAAGGCATACATAGGACTTAATGATACTAATAAACCAAAGTGTAGTTGTTTGTATTTACTCTACATCCTTCACCCTAACCCACAGCACTGAGACTGAAGGCTGCACTGCTGATAATCTGATGCTGTCTTAACAGTCACACATGGTATGCAGTCAGTTTACTCACATGATGTCATGATTTTTTTCTCTCAGTTCTGAGAACTCAGTATTGCTTCATTGTTTCAGTATCTGCCCAGAGATTCTTTTTATATCTGTGTTTATACTCTTTTATTGTAGTCAACAATCAGAAGCCTTGATTTGCACTAAACAATCTGAAAATCAGAGTATTTGCTGAGGAGAAAGTTGGAGAGGGCTATAAGAAGATGATAAAGCATTGGGAAAGAACAGTACGACATCAAGTATATATTTCCAAAAGTTACAGAATTAACTGCTTAAAAGTAAAATTAATGGGGGTGGTTTGCAACTGAACATCTAAACATCTAATGTAATTCTGGCCACGTTTAGGTTTTTGGAGACCTTATTTGAAGAGGTATTTTTTTATGTAAAACAGATCTAATTTGAGTCCAGATAAAATGAAAAAAAAACAAGGCTAGACATAAATGGATCATGCATTGACAAAGCAAATTATTCATTTGGTTTCCAAAAATAACAAGAATCCTAAAATTACAACTGAATCTATAATAGTGACAAGGTTTGAAGAATATTTATGAAGCTTTGAAATTTGCATCAGCTGACCTTTTCTAATAATAGCTGAACAAGCAATACTTTTAACAAGCTAGACCTTGGTAAGAGTCAACAAGAGTCCTTGATGAAAGTTTTTTCTTTTTCTTTTTTTTTTTCTTCTCAGAGTAGACAAAAAAAGGAAATTTTTTAGTACTTCTCCACTCTTCTCATTTTGTGAATGATGAATGTATCTGGACTCTTTATCAGAGGTATAAGTTTTAAAATGACACATTGATGGTTCCCAAACTACAGTTTCTCATGTCTGCCATGTTGAAATCAAGATTTGATTGAACATTTCCAAACTGGAATTTCATCTTTTCTGATATAATGAACTAGATTATACTGAATTAGTTCATAATTACATTTACCTTAACTTTATTTAATTGAACCACACTGGAAACAGTCTAATTGGATTGTTATTAGACAGAACTAGCCTTATTTAATGGAACTGAATGTATATAAGTTGGATTGTACTTGGAATTACTAGATAACACTGTTTACCTAAATACCTGTCATCTAGTCTCACTTATTAGTACACCGACATTTCAAAATGTTGCAAAACGTTTGTGTGTAGACGATGATCCTCAGAATGAAAACAAAGCTGCAACAAGTTTATACACAGGCTGGAGATTTTATTGTCTCTGATGGGACAGGTGACATACTGTGTGTATGTTGGCGGATGTTGGAGAGGCATGATTGAAGTCCCCATGAGGAAGAGGGCCTGTTGGTGCTGTGTCTGCAGCCTGCAGATGGCTGGTTGCAGAGTATCAGAGGCTCGCATTAGTAGAAGGGGGCATGACACTGCTATCACAAAAACATATGAGAACACCTATGGCAGATAATATGGCCTCATGCTAACACCAACAGTTCAATGTCTCTGTTGCACAGTTGCCCTTTAACAGTGTCTCATCCCAGTGTTCTGTTGAAACGTGCAAACTTGTCACAACTTGCTATTAAATGACCCTATCAAAGTATGCTACCTATATTTTTTATAAAGGTAAAATATTCTGTGTAAATTACCCCATAAAAATGTGCTACCTAATACAGTAGTCTATATTTGAGCAGGTATGGTGCCTCAAAAGTGTAAATTAATGAAAGTTTTTATTATTAGGCTTTTATAATAATGAAAAACTCAAAATAATTTCAATATAGGCTTACAATTTCTATGAAAATACATAAAATACAAATGTGAATTAAAGTTGTTAATGTATTTTAAGAGGCACAGCTGACAAAAGCCTCATGGACGTACATGAACATGGACTTCATCGTCTGCTTCATCCTGTCTACCGGATCAGTACCGGCTTCCCTGCTCCCCAGTCAGCTCGCTCTCTTGATTGGCTACATTCTGTTCCACATCACAATCCACAGAGTTACAACTTAGGAGTTGTCGGTTCTCCCCACACACCTGAAGTCTTTTGCTCGTAGCAAGTTTAATACTGCTTGTTGTCGGCCACGACACATTTCAGAGCCGATTGTCAGGACAAATTCACTATTAACACACCTCAGACCGCAGGATAATCTTAAAGGATAATCTTTTAAGACTTAAGATAATTGGGGATTGGCCATCCTTGGTTGGGAAGGGGGAAAATCAAGACAAAAACAGCATGATAATTGTTATACGTATGCCCCGCTTTAGCAAGCAGTTGCTGTTATAACCGTGGTTTGAGCCAGATGTAAATAGATCAATGTAGCACACACAATGTGATTCACCAAACACGAAACTGATAGAACTGTCTAATTTTGTGTCTATATTTAGCACATCTGAAAGGTAGGTATTAACTGGCACAACTTTATGCAGAAATGGCTGCAGTTACTGTTGCAGAAGGAGGCTAGACACCTCGAAGGCAACGGAGAGACCACATCTTTTCTGATTGTGTAAATATTTTTGGAATGTCAAAGGCCCATATATATACCGCTTGTTCCATTTCAGGGTCACAGGCAAGCTGAAGTCTACCCCAGTTATTAGTAGGCAAGAGGCAGGGTACACCCTGCATAGGTCACCAGTTCATTGCAGGACCACCACAGAGAAACAAACATCTACTCACATTCACTCCTAGGGAGGATTAGATAATTTAGCCTAATATGAATATCTGGACTGTGGGAGAAAGCTGAAGTATCTGGAGAGAACCAATGAGAAGAACGTGCAAACTCCACACAGAAACGTTCGTTGAACATTTCTTTTAACAGATATCTGGAACGCTGTTTGTTCTGACCACAGTCCAGGTTCCCACTGTTCTGGTCCATGTTAGATGTCTCTGAGGTGACCATGCGGCAGGTTTCCACAGTAATCCTTGTTTATGATGACGATGGATCTACATGCAGGTCTGTCTAAGGGATCAGAGATCCCTGGTTTGAACTAAACCATCGCTCGAATGGTTTAGTTATCTTCTGCACTGTAGAGACAGAAATATGCAAATCCCTTCCAAAAATTTTGAGGAACATAGTTTTTGAACTGTTCAATGATTTTCTCAAATGTTTTGATGGACTTGAGTTAGACCTTTATGGATGCTACTTTTATACCAAATCACAATAAGATTCAACTGTTTCACGTCACCTTTTCCTCAGTATATTTTCTGTATTATTTCAGCTTGTGTTTTGTAGCAACACATAAAACTAATTAGATATTTCATGTTATGTAAACATCAGTGTGATTGTAGCTTATGAAATATTGCTCCATCTAGACTAAAAATTCCCAGGATTTGTAATTTAAATAATTCATAATCTTTACTATGCCTTATGTCTCGAAGAGCTGGTTAAATACACAGCTTTGATTAGACTAAAATTGACATTTAGGTTCCAGGAAAGTATATTCTAGTTGTCTGTACAGAAAATGAGCCAAAATAGACAAAAATTATGCCACTGGAGGCTTTAACTGTAAAGCAAACTCTTTTTTTTAGATTTTTAGATTTATGCCTGTGTTTTTGTTAAAAAGATTTCTTAGGGATGTACAGAGACCAGCATCAGGAATTGGTCCAGTACTATGTGTATGTGCATAAGCTGTACTCAGTATTCATAAAAGTGTTACTACAGAACCAGATACCAATGTTAAAATAGTTGGTCTGGCAAAACGAACATGTTGATACAACGAGACTAATCATTTTCATCATTGGGTGTCCAGAAACAAATTTATTATAGGCGCAATTAGAGAAGATGATCGGTTCCTTGTCAAAACATAATCCACCAAAACTACTTTATCCTTCTCATTTCCTGACAGTTTTCAGCACTAACATTTAGAGGATGCTGCAGGATGACGCATATGATAAACTCTATCATCCAATTAACTAATCAGTTGTCACCTCTGAGATTCAGGTCCACACTCTTTACCAGTGAGCTGTAATGAGATATATCAGTACTCATTATGGTACTGGGTATGAGCAAGTTCTCAAATAAAAAGTTATTTTATACTAGGTTTAAAAAAATGTGGTACTGTGCATTCCTAATTTTTACCATTTTATGTGTGATATCCTTGTTTTAAATCCTCATGAAAAAAGAAAAAAAGAAAAAGAAAATAACAACCATATGCAACATGTTCCTAAAAAGATTCAAACACAAACTAAAGTAGAAAGTCTTTCTTCTGTACAAATCCAGTACAAATGGGTTGAAATACAGACCAATTTCATTCTTACCCCAATTCTTAAAGTTAAGGAAAAAAATGTTAATTAACTAAAATAACTGCTTGTGGAAGAGTACCTGAGGGCAGCTGGGAGCGTTGATATTTTTAAGAAAAAGTTTAAGACAAAGCTTCTTACTGAAACTTTTAATTCAATATTTTTCTTTATTTTATCAGCTTAACAAAGTTTATTTAAATGTCCAGTTTCTTAGTTTTCCTGATGCGGTTGGTGAGGGACAGCGCTTGAAACATCATTTTATGTACACAGGGGTGTGTGTGTGCATGTGTTTATGTACATGCGTGTGTTTAAGTGTGTGCGTGTGAATATGCCATGTATATGTGTGACTTGCGGGTTTATGGTCTGGGGGACTTGATGGGTAAGGATGGGAGGGTTTGTTCATTACCTTTTTTATTGTAAAGCACTTTGATTTGCATTTCACTGTATAAAAAAGTGCTCTATAAATAAAGTTTGATTGACTTAACTTTACTAAGAAGCACAATAAACTTTGACCAACAATAAAGTTTCAGGTAAAAACAGAGCACCCCACCATCACTGAAGGCTTTTATTGAACAAACCACTGATGCACCAAAGGGATTTATACTCATGCAGCGTCTGCGTAAGGTCGGTTATAGCATCAGCGAGCAGGTCCACGGATGCTTGACGCGCCCCTTCTTCCAGATCTGACGTGCACCCCCGTTATGTAGCACAGCTACATAGACGTACTCCCTTGTGATTGGTCAGTTTGTGATTACATGTTTCCAGATTTTAGGAACTAGTTGATTATAAATTAATTCAAATCATGTACAAAGCAAAGAACAAACAATTACCACCTAATATGGAAAAGCTGTTTAAAATGAGGGTAAACAAACATAAGTTAAGAGGTAATTTAGTTTTAGAAAAACCAACTTACTGTACATCTGTTGTAGGCCCAAGGCTCTTGGGGCTCCGGGCCCTTCTCTCTGGCCACCGTGTCTGTCAAGAAGCCCTGGACGTGAGGACCCAAGTGCAGGCTTAATAGGCGGGAGGCAGACCAGTGCAGGTAAAAGGTTTTAATAAGCTACTAACTTACGAAACAAAAGACTACGAAACATGGAAAACAGACTAAACTAAAGGTGGCATGAACACATCTAACAGCAACACTGCACTGACAGGGAATAAATGAAACCAAGGGGTTTAAATACATAGGAAAGGACTAAATAGGAACAGGTGAAGTGAATGAGCAGGAAATAGAGAAAACAGAACACACAAGGGAATGAACTACAAAAATAAAACAGGAAATAGAACTAAACATGACAAAAAACTACCAACATAAACTGTGATTATGACAGGGTTGTTGCCTTCTATCTGTTGTGCCTCTGTCTCCTCTTTCTTCTTTCTACTTTCTACTTTACTTCTCTTCTTTACTTTTTACTACTTTTTATTTATTCTACAAATAAATAAATAAAATAAAATGTGTTCAGAACAACACAGCAGCCAGATCATGATTCTGCTGCTACCATGCTGGAAAGGACAAGTAAAAAAAAAAAACAAAAATAAAAAAAATTGTTATACTCTGATTTTATTTTGCTCGGGCATCTAAGGATTATTCTGGTAAAAGGTCAATTTAGACTAAATGTTTGTTAGAAATACTTGGAATGGAACATGAGGAAGCAGTCTAGGGATGATTTGTGGTGTCAGCATGATTGAAAACTTTTTCTCAAAAATGTTTCTTTTTCTCTGTCACAGAAAATAAATCATCTACATCATTAATTAAAAAGAAATGAGCTATCATCTTTTTCTGTATTGTTCTTATATGAATGAGCAATAAACTCTAGTTATTAAGCTTGTAGAGTTTATGCGACTGATTACAGAAAGGCCTTTCAGGATTTGGAAAGGACGGTATGTTTCATCCTCTGTTTGGTGCACAGATGGAACCCAGATGGTTGATGTAACAGCCGACTGAAGCAGCAGCAGCTTGGTGCTCTTTATCAAAGGTGGGAACTTTAGTCGTTTTTATTGAAGGCTTTCTAGTAAAAAAATAAATAAATCAAAATGAAACAAAATCATTTTAGCTGGTTTTTTGGGCCACAATGAGCTGCAGTTTTTAAACCTTTTTCACCTATGAAAAAAAAACAAAAAAAAAAAACAAGTTAAAAATGAAAACATCTGATAATCCAGCTTTGGCTTCTCTCTCCGTGTCATGTAAAATTAAAGACTGATAGAAGTACAGCACTTTGTACTGTCATTTCCTTCACAATGAATGTATCTCAACATTTAAAGAATCATTCACAATTAAATTCTCATTTCGGTGTCTGACAGTTTGTACCAGTTTAATTTAGCTGTGCAAAGATAATAGAAAATACGTTATGCTTTTATATGCTGAGGATTATTGAACACATGTTCACAAAATATCCTAACATTTAGAAACAAATGTGTGATAGACAAAGGGGAAGTCTGACGCGATATCCTGGTTTGTTATCTGACTTTTATAACTATTGTGAGGAAATAATGTCTTCATGATGGTATGATCAGAGGCATCGCTGGAGGAACTGGGGACCAAACACAAGGTTGTGGAAAAGAAGCTTTAATCAGGCTTTCCATGTGCTAAAGGGATGAGAACACACCTCTGTGTTTGTTGTCAGCCCCTCTTTGTGAAACCAGCTCCAACTTCAAGTCCATGAAGCAGACGCCCTCTTTTCCTTTAAGATCAGGCTTAAAGCTTTCCTTTCTGTTAAATGTTAGGGCTGCTTGGTGACGCTTATCGTCCCTTTAGTCATGCTCCAACAGGACAAGGCTGCTGGGGGGGCGTCCCATGGTGTATTGAGCACCTCCCTTCATTGTTTTACGTTTTATTCCTCAGCAGTTATCCGTGGCTGAGAGTTATAGTGCTTGTTGACCCCTCCTTCCTGTCCTCTCCACCCCCAACTGATTAGGCAGATGGCCATCCTTCCTTCTGGAGGTTTCTCCTTCCTGTTTTATTTTTCTTCCTTTCTACTGTTGTTGACAATGATTTTTTATAAACCGATTTATACAAAAACAGTTATCATAGATGAATGAATGTGGATCATGTAATGGATTTGTTTAATTCAGATTATAATTAGGGCCCTGTGATAGCCTGATGACCTGTCCAGGTGTACCTGCCTCTCGCCAGCTTCTCTGTGACCCTGAATTAGAATAAATGGTATAGAAAATACTGTATAGGGATAGTGATATAAATTACTTGAGGCAGATGATGTGGAAAAGATGGTTGGGAGGTAAAAAGAGCTCCAGAAACCAGCTTGGTGATTAATAAAGAAGGTTTATTTAAAAAAAAGTGTAATCTAAAACAGATCTGCAGATCTGTGAGGACTCCTAAGACCAACACTTAAAGGAAAATTCTGGGTTCTGTAGAGTTTTGACCAGATATGAGTGATATTTGTAGTGATTTAGCATAATTAAAAGTTAAAGATGCTAAATAAAATTATTCATTTTAATATTTTCATAAAAATATTAATTATTACTCAAAATATTGATTATACCTCGGGCATCACCACACTAGAGCCAAACTAATGGCAGTGTGAACACCATAACTAAGTACTAAATTAATTACTTTAATAAATTAATTAATTCAAACTAGTCAGATCTATCAGTTATCAATCAATCAATCAGTCTCAGGACGCTAACGTGAATTTTTCATTTGAAGGGACCCATAACATGACTCAAAGGAGGAGTTCACAATAACCAGACCAGTTTAGGATAAATATGACATATTTATTACTGGTCTAATCATGCATAAACGGAAAAGAAATATTTACGAAGGACTTGGGTCACTGTTTATTTTGAACTGACATAAATAATCTATGTATTTATCAGAAATAGAAGGGTAAATAACAAAATCCTGAGCATAAATATTCATAGAACAATTTGCACAAATAACTGGCAAATTATTTCTAAAACAAAAAAAAAAAGAAAACAGAGTCCAAGAGTGGATCCTTGTGGAACACCCTTTTCAAAAAGAAGATCAGACTGATGACCCTGGAAAACACACAATCGCCTCTGGAAATGAACATGGAGCTGCAGTAAAGCATTTTGGTATGAACCAACAGTGTGAAGCTTATCAAGGACCAGGTTAAAGTCAACATACAGCATCAGAAAAATCAAGTGCAGCTCCAAAAAGTTGGCGTCCATCAAATGATAAGAAAACATCATTAATAAACTGTAGAAATCCAGACTGTAATGGAAATACAAATTTAGAGCAGAGTTTAGAGTCTTATAGTTAGAACTTTACAGTGGTACAGATAACAAACAAACAACTCCTCACAGCTGGTGAGTCTCAGTCTTCTAAATAGGTATAATTTATAGAGTAAATAGGACAGGAAGAAGCATTAATTCATAGGTAGTTTAACAAATTCCAACTCATCTGGGCCAACACTGAACATTGCTTGGAAGTCCTAAATTAGCATCATCAGTGGGGGATATTTTTTACATCCTGCACTGCAGCATGTACTGTTATCAGCAGTGCAGGTGTTCCAGCTGTTGAGGCAGAAGCACAAACATGTCTGTTCATTCCATCACTGACAGACTATTGTTGGTGGTTATTTAGATGTGCAACCGGGATCTGAATGCTCCATTTTATCTCCCAAAGCTATATGCAGCTCATATTTGTAGTTTTTTTTTTTTCTACTGTCTGGAAATAAAGCAGGTGCTGCAGAAGTGTTGCATTAGAATTTATCAGTGTAGACTTTTAGGGCCTCTTCCAATTCTTCTCTTGCTTGACCCCAATTCTCTGTTGTTCAGGAGTGTGATGCCCCTTTCTTTTCTTGGGTGGGGGTGGGGGTAAAAGAATATTGGTCATTTAGCCTTTAGCTGGCATGTAGCTGTCCAGTTGGAGTTTCACATAGAAAGAATCTTCTGCTGGTCTGCATCAGTTTTTATTCTAGCTCTTTAGACTATGGTGTTAATCCATAGTTTGTTGCATAAATGCATAAAACACAACCCACCAGTGAAATGTGTGCCATATTGTTTTACTGCAGCGTAAAACAAACACTGTAAAATTGGTCGGCATGAAATAAAATCCAGAACGACGCCGTATCTCAGAGTCATGGAAGCCAACTTTGATCTGGCATTCATCTCCCCTGTCATGCCCACGCTTAACTGCAAACAACACAGAATACAACTGAGCTATAAGTGTGCAGGGTAATTGGTGTACCATTTTGTCATCGTATGAATTATTCATTTCTGGATGTTGCCTCTCCATGTTGTAGTTACCTCGTCTAAAATGGTCCAAGGGGAGATTTATCACTTTGCCTGCTGTCAAATGAGAATATATTAAAGTAAGGTTTGTGGATCACTTCTGAGATAAATGCCACATTTATAGTGCCCCAGGAGAGATGATGGCGGCTGATAATTTGCTTTCTTGATATCTGCCCCTGTGCTGACTTTGACTCTGGTTAGCTAAAAAAAAAGAAAAAAGCAGGAAAAAGTCAGCCAGAAGCGAGCGGTGATTGTACATGAATAATGAAGGTGAAACTTCTCTGGGACAGGAGGATGAATTGTTAAGGATCAGAACAGACACAACTTGTTGTGACTCAAGAACAACAATGATAAAACAACAAAGAATCCAAAAAGAGAATCCAAACATTTATTAAGTCATTTCATACCTCCATTTGTCACAGCATTCTCAATAAATTATATACACTTGTATAACTTCTACAAATTCTTACACACTGAAGTTGTTTGATGTGAAATTTTATTCTTATCTATTTAAATGGATTTTAGTGGATTTTACCAGTGTGGGTCAAATCAGAGAAAATTGTGGTTTTAGGGAATCTTGAAACTGTGAAACTGTACAGGCCATGTTTCTGTGTTATTTATTTATTTATTTAATTTTTTTTATTTATTTATTTTTATGGGACAGCAGTGTCAGAGTTCAAGGGGGCCTGGATACTGTCATAAGAACTGTGTCCCCACTACATTTGCCTTGCTTTACACAAAAACAGACACCTGCTGGTCTTTCAGGGTGCATGGGGATGAAACGTAACATCATAACGGTACATGAGCTGTCATTTCAGTGACGGACATCATGGCAGAAAGACATAATGTGCAACATGCCCTTGGTCTGATCCTCCAAGAGGAGGAAGAGGTAGGTGATGATTTGGAGGAGGATGTGTCAGAGTAGTGAGACAACATGGAAATAAAACAAGAAACAGCTGTGTTGGTCTTCCAACACGAGCCAACACGAGGAGACAGAGCAGGAGAAGATGTAACTTCTTACCTGCAAATGACTGGAAAAACTGCAGAAAGTCGTTTTTAAGCATTTTATTATTTAATGTTTGTGTTTAAGTGATAAATGTTAAATTAATATTGATAATCATGGGGTGGTGATCAGCTCCGCGGCCTCGTGTACGGAGGCTGCAGCTCCTTGACGAGGTGCATGGCCCCACCTGAGGCCGTTTGCTGCACATCTAATCCTCGCTCTGACCCCTTTTTCTGAACACTAACTGTAAAATAAAGACCACTAAAGCCAAGAGAATAACAGAAACAATTATTATGATTTCTTTTGATATAGCAGTGAAGACAGAGTTTAATGATTGCAAAGGCTAAACATGGTTATATTAAAAATTCTAACAGTTCTATTAAGTTCATGCTATAATTAAATCCAGTAAAATATATTTAAGTTATTATGGCTTTTATGTGTTATGTAAAACATGATATGATATTGTGTAATAGTAGATGTTTCGCTCCAAAAACGAGTGCTTTAAAACCAAAAGAATGAACTCTTCCTGCTTTCTGAAACATTTATTAATATTTAATCATGCATTTGTCTGTGTGATAAAAGCTGTTTAGACATTTCAAAGAGATCTGTATTTTAAATATAGATCTAGACACTTATAATAATAATAATGATAATAAATCTTTATTTGTATAGCAAACAAGGTTTACAAAGTGCTGAACAGCACACAGCAAAGTAAGGTAATAAAATCAACAAAAAAAAGACACATGCATGAGTACATTTTAGACAGACAGAAGTATGACAATAAATAAGTCAGAAATAAAGTAAATAAGTAAATAAATAGGTTATAAAAAGGCCAGTCGAAAAAAGGGTGTTTTAAGAAGTGACTTAAAAGATGATACTGATGGTGCCAGCCTTGTCTCCTCAGGTCATGTCTTCCAGAGTCGAGGGGCTCAGATCGAAAAAGCTCGGACTATGAAAGCCTGAGTCCTAACTGACCCGGACCATAAGGTACAAAATTTAAACAGTTTGTAAGGGTTAAATGGTGATAATAAAAAGGGAGCTCTGTGAAAACTAAGAACTTGCCTCACATTGTTTATTGGATTTAATCCATTACAACAGCCACGTGTCTATTTTCAGAAAAAAATGTGACCTTTTGGTAGAAACCCAAAGCAGCCGGCTGGTTCAGCCCTGCCAAGGTGAACATCACTCACTTGTTAGTTTTTGACAGAGCTCCGACCAAATGCCCTTTTGCATCCTATCATGGCTAATGTCAGCGTTCTGACTTTAAGGTGCATATTTTCCTCTTGTGTTTGACATTTAACACATCACACACATCTCTGAGATCCTTTTCTGACCTCTTTACAGCAGAAAACATCGACTTTGTGGATGATGGAAAGTTATTTCAGACTGAAACCTGCTGAGACGTTTTTTTCTTTACAAGAGAAACCAAATGCATATATGATATCAACCAAAACTATAACTACTGATGTACTTTTCAGGCAGTACTTATCAGCAATATCACAAAATAACACAACATTTATTATTATAATATTTGTATATTTGAATATTTTGTATAAAAATGTCAAAATAACTGTAGCTATGTGATGTTTTAGCAGTTCTAAGAGGTCGTCTCCTTCTATCTTCGCAGATATTTGATATTTCCAGATGTGGAACAAGTCTTTATTTTCATTTTGTGGATGTCCACCATAGCTTTTATTGTCCCTTTGTGTCCTCTGACAATTCAGTATTCTAAATGTATAAAAAAGACAACAGACCATTTCAACAAGCCTTTTTTTTCCCCCAGGCAAAATTTCACAGGAGGCCCCTCCACCCAGCATTCATCTCCCTTCTATTATTATATTCTATAATTTCAACAATGGTGTTTAAATACTTTGATTATGAAAGGCTTTGTTGCTATAGTATTAAACTCCTGAAATGCAACTTTTGAATGTTCTTTGGCAGCTTTTGCTGTTCTTCTGCTTGTTTGTTTTATTTACAAATTTACTTTAATCAGATGGAAACATGATTTAACATGGAAATTAAACTATGTGCTGAAGTCTGCATTATGACGCTTTAGGATTACATTTGAATAAATCAATACATGTTTCAGAGGCATACAGCTGAAACACATGGAAAATACAATATCCACACTACCTCACACAACACGCAATAACGTCCCCTCATGCGCTTTTGTTGTGCATTATCTAAATTTCTTACATATAAATCCTATGACTTAATATTTCCAGCTTGATACTTAACTGAGCACAGCTTCAGTTTAACTAAAGAAAGAGGTTTGTCTAAGTCATCTGTTTTATTTTCAGCCTTGTAACTCTGCTATGAGCTAAATTAGCTTCTGTTTTTCTTCTGTCTTTTCTCACTTCCAGACAGAAATCTTCTCATTTTGATAAACCTGCTCGCACTCAAGACTCATCACTGCTAGCAGAGCGCGAGTTGGAGGCGGGAGCCTCTTTAGAGAGTTCTGCTACGGAAATTTAGTAGTTGGATAATCAACTTTGATATTTATACTTAAATTGTGAAATGCATTTATTTTGCTTTGTTTTATTCTTGAGGATTGTTGTGTGAGCCGTAAGTCATGTGTATTCCCTTTCTTTCATTTAAAGGTTTTTCACCTGATAAAAGACCAAAAGATGGCAAAGAAAAATTTTATTTACAACTGTTCTTCCTGCTAACGTCTAAATAAAGAGAGAAGAAAGGAAAGAAAGAGGAAAAGAAATAACTGACTGCTGCCTGGTATTTTGAGTGAAGTCTGGTGTAGATCTCCTGGTGGATGTCTTTCCATTTCAAGTTGGGAAAAACTGAAAAAAAAAAAAGAAATTCTAGAACAACTTGACAACCACTGTCATTAGAAACCATCCACATAGCCACCGCTTTGCAGTGAAATTGGTCAGCCTTCAGGGGCTCCCTTTTGGCTTGAGGCCCCAAGCATTTGACTGCTACGGCTGTTGGTAAGCAGCGCTCCCGGTCATCGACTGACTGCTGATTCAGTGTCTCGTTTGGTGATAAAATTTAAGCATTTTTTGTTGATATGATGTAGTGAGAATTCAGGTCATAACCCTGCAGCGTTACATCAGAACAGCAAGCAATGTCTGCTAAACTAGATCTAAAAACTTTCATAGCTTTTTATGTCATTTTGGATTCGTTTAATATAAAGCTGTAAATTGTTTGTCATCTGCAAGTTATTTTCACATCAAAGCCACATGGCTGGAGACGCAAACATGGCCTAAAATTTCAATTATTTGATCAGTGCAACAAGAGCCACATGTTTAATCTTCTGAGGGGTTGCAGTAAGAAGAGTAGCTTTTCTTTTTGCTGATGTGGAATGAGCCTCGTTGGCTCACCTCCTACAACATTAATTAACACTATGACTCATGATGGATGAGCTCAGCTAAAGCTACAAAGCTCCCATTCATCACTACACGTAGGAGGATGGGACTCCAAATCTTTTATTTTACTTCCTCTTTGTTCCCACTAAACAAGCAGACTCATGTTCTGTGTGTGTGTGTGTGTGTGTGTGTGTGTGTGTGTGTGTGTGTGTGTGTGTGTGTGTGTGTGTGTGTGTGTGTGTGTGTGTGCGTGTGTGTGCGTGTGCGTGTGTGTATGTTTTTTTCTTATCACAATGTAAAGATGATACACTGTCACAACACAAAAGATTGCTGATTAACATTTATGTGGTCTATCATAAGACATTTGATCTATTATGGCTATAATTCATTTTATCTGCAGTAATAAATTCTGCAAAGCCAACACCTAGCTAGCTTGTCATTTTCCCCTCTGAAGAATTGTTTTAAGACAAGTTTGTCATGAAAATAATCAACATGATAAATCATTTTTCAAACTTTTCAGAAATAAAAGCTTTCGAAACTTTGGCACAAGGTGTTTTTTCACGTCAACAGATCACTGCTGATCCTCGTCTTGTGACGTATTTCTTTTGTTTTATCTGATCATATAAACTTTGGCTTCAAGAAACAGACATTCTCTCTACATTTCAGCTCAAGCTTCTACAGTAACTGGCCTAATTGATAAAGTTAGTTAGGTATGGCTTGGTGATGCTAATCAATCCCCTTTATAGTTAGTTGCTAAAGGACGAGACTCCTGGGGGACGTTCTATGATGCACTGGGCTCCTCTCTGCCATCTTTATTTACTCTTCATGTATAAATATGTGAAGTTATTGTTATTAATTTGTCTTTCTCTTGTAATTTATCAGCAGATATTGCTGGCTTAGAGTTATGCTGCCTTTGACTCATTTTTTCTGATCTCAGATCTGGTTCTGTTGGAGGTTTTCCTTCCTGTTAAAAGAGATTTTCCCTTTTTACTGTCACCTCATGACAGTAGATTCCATGCAATCTCTTAGTTCCCTTAGCTATTTTTAATTAACTGGTTCATTTTAACACAGTTATCATAAATTGGAGTAATGGATTTGCATTAATTGGATTATAATTGAACTACAATGTCTTGTTTTGAAATAGACATTGCCTGTAATAGTGCCTGGAGGTGGCTGTTTTGAATTGTTGCAATACAAATAAAGTTGAACTCAATTTATAAAAGAGGATCCCAAACTTTTTAAGCTCTTTTCTGGTCTCAGTTTTAATTTTAGATTTCTAATTTATGACAGACTCATGCATTAATGTATGACACAGTATTTATATTGTGGAAATATTCCTTTATCCACTGCTGTGATAACTGTGGTCACGTTAGAGGAAAATGAGAAATAAAATATCACATTATTTAAAAAACGTCCATAGGAAGGTAAATGGTTGCTTTGCTGTGCAGAATGTGGAGCTTGATGTAGTAGTAGGGGGATCAGTACTGGTCTGGTGGTGGTGGTAAATGGAGTTGGATCATGTAGCACTAGCTTAGTCAGTGCTAAGTAACGTGGATACTGAGGTTCTCTTTGAGCATCTTTATAGTTAATTTTCAGGATCTTGAGTAACTGAGTGAATGGGTAGTCCCTAAATACACCTAATGAAAACTAAATATGACTTATCTGAAAAATAACCTAGTGCTAGCATAGAACTAGCTTAGCACTGTTACATAGCTTCATGCTAACATCAAGTAACAGCCTTACAGAACATTAGTAGTTGCACAGGGACTAAATCTCTTTAGAAATGTGCAGCCAGATGTTAATATTTTTAGAGGCTGATTAATTAGGGATGTACTTTATACTGGTGTAGTGATGCTGGTGATCACCTGAGGTGGTATCTGGGTGTCCAATCAGATTCCTGAGGGGAACCAGTGCCATCCTGGCCATCCCTGAGCTAAAAATAAAATAAAATAAAATAAAATAATGAGAAGTGCTATGTTGTGTTTTTTTTTTTTTTTTTTTTTTTTTTTTTTTTTGTTTACATGATTGCACCCCATTGTAAATTATTAAAAATCCAATCAGAATTTTTAATTGGTTAAAATTATTTTAATTTAAATATTTGCAAAGTAGTAGATTATAAATTGACGAAAGCACAAATATATTTTCACAGATCACTTTCCAACCTACACTACAGCAAGGACAGACCGCACTCAAGTAGCCAACCAACTGTGTGTCATTTTTAACCTGTAAAGTTTCAAACACCATCTGTAATATTGTCTGAAAATAAGCCCTGTGTGGGGGAATCATGTGCTTTGGAATCGGCAGTACAGACATCATGCTGAGCAAAATGCCTGTTATTCCCATCCCTGACTGACATGCTGGCACTTAGACTCAGCGAGGCTCTGCAGGAAGTCCATTTTTATACATTTTTCTTGATGAGAACCACTTACAAATAGTTCCCATCTAATGCACTGTATAGTATCAGAATCTTACTTCCCAGAGAGGTTGTGCTATTCTTTCAGCTGCAATGAGTATGTTTGGCTTTGAGTGAATAATTAATCACAACACAATCTACTTCATGTTGCTGTTCATCTGCTTTCATACATCGCACGGCTGCACCTGCATGACTCAGAACAGCAGGTGTGTGAGAGATGCCCACGCAGTGACTGCACTCAACTTTTACCACCTTGACCTTCTTCAGTTTGTTTGGTCACCGAAACTTTTACAGGGATTTGAGTCTTCCAGCGATCAGAGTGCTCCTCGGCCAGCTTTTCAACAGGAAAACTAGTTTTCGAATACTGGATTTTTCAGTTCTGGGTGAAATGTCTTGTAGATCCATCTGTTTGATGCAGGCCATGAGAAAATGAGTAGAAATATGAATGTGTAAATATGTCTAATAATAAAAGCTGTAAAAAATATAAAGCAGAAAAAACTTATATAAAAAAATAAATACATATGTATATTATTTTTACATTTGTAAAATATTTTATATATAAAACTATTAAATAAAAACATATAAAGTGATATATATTTATACATTTATATTCAAATATAAATAGATATTTATATATAAATGTGTTTATTTTCAAAGAAATGTAGATATGTTTGATTTTTTTAATGCTGCTCCTGAAGGAGACTGAAGGGCTGCATCTGTTCAGTTCTGGGCTGCTGCCTGGTTCAATGACGGCTGACCCTCAGGAAAATGAAGTCAGGTCTTTTAATCATTGCACTTGGATGACAGACCTAATGATTATCTGTTACAATGAGAAAGATTGAGCTGGCCCAAGAGATGCTGGAGGTGTGTCATTGTCCTATTTGAGCTTCAAGTCACAGAGACCTATTTGACTCTGTCGAAGTCCAGAGGGAGACGTTTACGTCCCGTTAACTGTTTCGGAGATCGGTCACTTAGCTGGAAGTGAGTTAGAGCCCAGAGTTGTCTGAAGAAGGCTGAATCATGTAAGCAGCCATGTAAAGAGATGCAAAAACCTCTGTTTCACTGGAAAAACATGAAACTGTTAATATCAGAATCACAGCTCTTTCACATCGAATTCTGACCCTGATCTTCTGATTTTTTTTTTTTTTTTAACACGCTTTATTGACCTCTCCATTCTTGTTTAAGATTCAAGCAGCTTGGAGGGATGTGAGCTCCCAACAGATGCTGGGAAGAAAAGAAACGGTATCCATAACCGTGGTGGTGACAAGTTGGATCATTGTGTCTCAAACTCGTTTGTTTTTGCATTTTAAGTTGGAGATGAGTTTCATAATAACTGCAATAAACTGCTTAATTTCCCTCTTGGGATTAAAAGTATTTTGATTCTGATTCTGAAGCAAAGCTTCAGTCATGAGTTACCAATTTTACCTCAAACTTAATCTGATAATAAAGACTATTCCTTTGTGAACCTTCATCAGTTTAAACCTAAAAACTTTACATGTAGACTTTTGCTCCAGCACATTTGCATCAAAATGATTGTAGTAGTTTCAGTAATGTCTGTATATAAAATCTTATGCAACTGGGACAGCGATTGTGTTATTGCTTGTTTGACTATGCAAAGTTTTATAGATTAATTTTTTTAAAAGTATCTCTTTGATGATGTTTGTCTTCAATCTGCTTTTGTTCTGGTACACAAGAAACACAAGAATTAAATTAGCATTAACCAACTTTAAAAGCATTAAAAATTATTACTGATGGTGATTAGAAACCAACGCAGCTGTTGAGGGTCCCACAGGTTGTCTTCCTTCACTGCAGACCGAGACGTTTCTTCTGATGCTTCTTGATCAAGTTTATATGATTAACTTAATTATGCAAATAGACAACAGTATAAAGAAAGGTAAATATAGATCTGTGATGTTAAAGGTACTGCCCACTCTGTTCTCATACTCTTCAACCTTAGCAATGGCATCTCGCCCAGATGTTCTATTCCTAAATGCTAATCTAAAATCATTCTGATGTGATGCTTTCCTTCATTACAAAATGATGCAGAATCTAGCAGAATCTTTTGGCTGTGTGCAAGTGGATGAAGCGACATGTCAGGCCCAAGGAGTAGAAACAGAAAGGAGGCAGGAAAAACTATACATAAAAAAAAAAAAAAAAAAAAGCTGGTGAAGCTTCTAAAATGGTTGACAGTTCGACTGCAGCAGGACCTTCATCAGCTGCTGTGGATGATGATGATGAGGATCGTAGAAGTAAGCTACACTGCTTTCACATCCCTGATGTTCTGTTCTAAGTAAAGATGCCCAGTAAACCCAGTAAGTCTGATCCATGTGAGCCAGTTAGTGGTAAAAACACGCTAACAGTTAGCGGCGAACATGCTAACAGTTAGTGGTGAACAAGCTGTTAACAAAGTTGTGATGAAAACACACCAGTAAAACAGCTGTTTTATGTCCTGGTCATATGGATGTGTAACATGAGTGATAAGTTTATTGTAAAACGTGAAATGTAGCATTTACAACATAGAACCAGAGTATAACAATTAATCCTTGACAAAAAAATGTTTCTGCTTGATGAGAATATTTTCCATAAAATGTATTTTGCTCTAACATGGGTCACAACAACATCTGGATACGGCACAGGCTACTTTGATTCATGTTCTTAAAATAAAACTGATCACATTATAACGTCATACGTTTCACTTTTTACAATATAACTAATGTTATAAATTAGAAGGTCCCATTTTTTTGTGTGTGACAGCTCCATGCTTCTGTATAAGAGCATATTTACTAATCTGAATAAATTCCCGTTCTCATTTTGGAATTCCGTAAGTTTAAGAAATAATCCAGAGGAGAGGGACACAACATGTTTCAGTTTAAGCTAAAGATCAGAGCTGTTATTAAATGCTGGTCAATAGAGGCTGAGTATGGATTTTATATCCCTTGGATTTAATTAATTTAACGAGGAAAAAAAACTCATTGAGCTTAAGAATCTCCTTTGTAAGTGTCCTGGCCAAGACAGCAGCAAACCAAGTTACAAGTCAAGCAAACCCACTAATAACATTGCATATAAAATTACAAACATACATCAACATTTCAAGTTAAAGTCTTCTAAGCAGACCAGACAGCAGATTACTCATTTCAACTAAAAGTGACTTGAGACTTTACTTGGACTTGCAAAAAAGGACTTGTGAACATCTGTGGTATCTTCTGGCTCTGTATCAGCAGGGATGGAAATGGATGAATTAAGTAGGAGGAAAGTACAAAAAGAGTCTTGGACAATAGAATTTACTTAGTGTGAGATTCCCACCTTTTCTTTCTCTTTGCAGAGAGAATACGTACCACTGTGTTAGATAAAATATAATCTTCTTTTATCTTCTATGTTTCACAGCTTGTTCTGACTCTTCCTTCTTTACATTTGCTCTCTTGTATCTTCTTTTAATAAATTACTACCTCTATCACAGGAAATGACAACAATCCTGCTGCAGCTGTAAAGAAACCAACTCAAGTGAAATCAGGATGCATATGATGTGCCAGCACATCAAAAGCACACTACATTATCATGCTCCTCCACACACACACACACACACACACACACACACACACACACACACACACACACACACACACACACACACACACACACACACACACAAGATGCTAAGGATGCTTGCTTGTGTGTCATTTCAGAGTCTGATGCATGCAAATGAAATTTAAGTTAAACTGCAGATTTTTTCTGGCTCCAGATTACAAATGATCTCCCTCCTGCTGATAGAATACATGTCTGAGGAGATGTAGTTGTTTTTTTCTGGATCTGTTAAATGGTAAACTGTGTCTAAGCAGTGCCCCCTTGTGGTTGAACATGATGGAGCCTGATAAGTTACCGGCTGAAGCATTAAGACATATTTGAGTTCAGAAAGAAGGGCGGGGGTCTTTTGTACACGTTTAAATTGAGAACAGTATTATTGTTTCTTCATTTTTCTTATTTAAAATGACAGGATTTTAGAGAGGCTCTTGAGCGTTGCGTCTGTTTTTAATTTTAAAAGATGTGTTGTAAATAGTGGGGGTTGCTCCAGCTAAGCATGATTCATACCTTTCAGAGTTATTTTGGAGCACCATGAAATAGAAGAGCAGCATGTTGATGCATTAAAGGCTCAGAAAGCAGAACCAAAAATCCTTTTTTTTCACCGTCTCACTGCCTCGGGCTCCAGGAGGCTTTTTTTTTCTTTTGATGGAGGTGAGTTTTCCAAAGAGGAGTATCATCATAGTCCAGCTCTCCAAAGAGGTCAAACATCATTCAGTTCCAGCCTTAGCTGATGCTGAACGAGAAGGCAGCAGCTAAAAACTCCCATGCTGCTCGGCTCCTTGCGATAAGAGCGCTGTGTGTGTCTTTCATCTGCACAGTGTGAACCTGCTCTCAGATCTACTTATTTGTCTCTCAGGCTCTTGCATTCATAAGCATGCGTGCACACACAGAGCGCCGCACGCCTGGGGGAGATCAGTGTATCAGGGGTGCAGAGTTTACCTGCGGATCATTTGCTGACACTGGGCAAAGTGAGCTAACAGTAGCTTCTCCTGTTTTCTCTGTGGGGGGCAGAGGGATGCATCTCAGGAAAGGAGGAGTTACTGGAAGCTTTAAGCAAAATTGAATTAAGACAGTTTACGACTGAGCTCAGCAGTGGCTGCTTGCAAATAAGTCACTAAACACTTCAAGCTGTGGCAAACCGCAGATGTCAACAAAAAGTTGACGTCGGGGGGCGGTGGGGTGTTTCTGACTACGGGTTGCAGAGTCTGACTGAAGGCCGCCAAATGATAAAGGCAACAGCTGAGCGTTTATCACTCTGCGAGCCAGCGACACATTGGATTGGCACGGTGAGTAACGCTGGCTCTGCTGCACCTCACCACGGCCACAGGAACAGCCGGGAAGAAGCGATCGATGGCGAGATGGAGAGGAAGGAGGGAAAGATTGGGAGGCAGACGGGGATGGCAGAATGTGTCTAACTGCAGGTTTTATCTGCACAAAGCTGGAGAGTAATTTCCTGCTATTTATATGTTACCTTTTACAATTGACCTGTTGCTGATGGAGACAATTTGAAGGAAAAATGGAAGAGATGCCCGCCCATATGAATCAATTCAACTGTCTACAGGCAGCATCAGTAGCACAGCATTGAATACGAGCACGAAGGTACAGTCTCACTCACATTGTCTTCATACTACTCATCACCGCTCTTTCAAAATGAGGAAATATTGTTTGTTTTTGCATGCAACAGTGCACAGATTTAAGGGGGCAGCTAATCAGTAAATATAGATCTCAGGTTTGGGTTTCAGATTTAGCTGGCATTCATTGATTTCAGCCTGACACATTATCACCTAATAAAGACACAGAGCAGCATTAGCATTCATTAGGAGTTGATGTATATGTGCAATATTTTTTCTTCTTTTGACCTTCTTTAGGTCTCCAGCAAACCATGTGATCCTGAGCACAGGTCCCTGGTTAGGTTTGAAAACAGGAAAGCCTTTAAAACTCATCATGTTATGATTTGAATAATTTAACCTTCTTAAATGTTGTTAAACCTGAAAAAAAAAAAAAACCCAGAAGGCTGTAGGTTAAGGTTTTAGTGTCAGACCTGTGCAGAACTCCAGAGCACAAGAAGTTTAACATTGAATCTGATATATATGAACTGAGTAAATGTAGAAAATACAATCAGAATATTTAAATAACACGCAGAATTCTTTTTTTTTTTATTAACAAAAATAAAAAAATAATCTGCAACACACTTCAAAAGGCGCTGGAACAACTGAAGGATAGTAACCAGGTTAAAATAAATAAAAGTCGTTCTGTTCTTGCAGACACATGATGCATTGAGGTGATTGTCATCACGAAGCATCCATGAGTCAGTGAGAAACTGGGGCCAGTTGTTTGAAAGATTAAATCTGGATAAAAGCTCGGGAATCCGATTTTTCAGGATGGAGGATCACGTAATCCATCTTACTTTTATCCCGGTAGTTCAAAGCAGCATTGGATTGGATCACCCTGATTCAGAATCACGGTTTTCAAAATGACCAAATCCGGACTTCCAGAACTTAGAACAATGTGGAATACCAGCTTTCCTAAGAACAACAGGTAGAAGAGCCAATATGGGGTTATTTTAAGTGTTTTCATTTTGAGACAACACACAGAAATCATAAACATCCACTTCTATCAATGACTGACTTCTCATCTGAGCCACAACAAATATAAAACTAAGTCATGAACAACTACATTGTGGATATTTTGGAAACATCTTAAATAAAATATGATCAATGTCCCTCTCTGTGATGATGTTAATGATGCAGCGGAGCCCCGTGGTGAGGAACCGGACCAACCTCTGGCTTTCTGTCATTCGAGGGACTGACTGGACGTGTAGTATTGGATGTAATTGTTAGAAAGTACTCTTGACAAGTTCTGCTCTGATTATGCAGCGATGAATGACAGGAAAATAGATTATTTGTTTTTGTTACTGAAATTTGGTCTGGGTTTATTTCATGGGGACAAGATCATGTTATGCTTATATTTTTGCTGTACTATGCTGAAGGTGTTAATAGGTAGACTCTGCCTACTTTAGCAACTTTATCCCTGTAATGGTTAAACAAGTCAAGTGCAACATATAAATATAAGTAAATGTAATCCTGCCCCTCAGGGTAATCCTGTTTTCTTGGATCAGCGTTATCTGGATCCTACTCAAAAGTTTTGAACAACCCAAACTGAGGGTTTTATCCAGATAACAACAAGGATTAGATTACGTGATCCAAGTCAATTTCAGAAACCTTCTTTCCGTTTTGAACAACCCATTTTCAAGATTTGATCCAGATTCCCAAAATTCGATTAGATTACGTTTCAACAACCGGGCCCTGGAGATCATCTAGTGTGTGACAAAAATCTCTGAACAAAGGGATTTGCATATGTCTCCATCCACAGTGCAGAATATCACAGAACCAATCAAGCAATCTGGAGGAATTCCAGTAAGTAAAGGGAGCAAGTTCCCTTAGATCAAACATCAAGAACCATCATTCATCAACAGCCGATGGAACCACAAGAAAATAAATAAATAAATAATTTCACACACATTCATTGCATATTTAAATGCAATGAATGTATCATGCATATTTAAACATTTTTTTAAATTCTCAAAAGATGAAAAAAACAAAAACTTGTATTTACGGATGATTTAATAGAAATTGTATCAATAACTTTCCTGTCAAACATTTTAGGGCCTTTTTGTTGAGTGATTCTGCAGGTCTGAGAGCATTTGTGCTTGTGAGAGACCAATATAAGAGAAAATCATGGCGTGCAGGAACATTCTGGCCATATCGATAGTCAGCCATGGCCTGATCTGTTTAACATTATGCAGGTTGAATTTCACTCTGTGTTGAGTGTTTTGTTGCAGGTGTTAAAATGATGGCATACCTGGAAAATAAAATTGGTCCAAGTATGGAACCTTGTGGGACTCCTGCAGGACACTTCTGGTATGGTGATTTGGCAATGGTGACCACTACACACTGTTGTCTGACAGTAAAATAAGATTTCATCCATTTTTTTTTTTTTTTTTTTTTTTGGCTTTTTCACAGTTAAAATGAGTAAGTTTGGCTAGTAAAATATTGTGGTAAACAGCAGCAAATGGCTTGAACAGTGATGCGAACAAAATGACATGAACAAGGATTACTGTAGGAACCTTTGGCAAGCTTTAAAATGCATTTCCAAATATCACTTGAAACTTTACTGTGCAGGAAAGAAACCACATGTTAGCCTTCCACAGGTGGTGGCAACTTCTCAGGGCTGACCATCACACCTGGCTTGTGGTCAAACCAATTCTGCGTTCTATTCTACAATCATTTAGCAGACACTTTTCTCCAAAGCTACTTACAAGGTGGACAGGCAGGTCTTGCCCAAGGACAAATATTCATTTATCTTCGTCCCCTTTCGGATTTGGGAGAAGTATTGTAAGATGGATGCCCTGTCAACTGAGCTATCCAGCCACTATCCAGCCACTTCCAACATTCCAGATCTTTGTGGGAACAAAAGGAACAAGAGGTGAGACAGCCAGACTGTTACCAACAAGACCAAAAATCCAATTTCTTTGATGGTTTGGGGCTCTTGCCCATGATCATTTCCACTTCTGTGGCAGCACTAGTGCAGAAAGGTTCACAGAGAAAGTTCAAGATTTCTGAAACTGCTTATTATTTGTTGCCCTCACTGCCATCACTGAATGGGGTTTTTGTTTTCTTTTTCTTCACATAAAAATGGGGGCAGAAAGATTGCTGTAGTAGTAAACATCTAAATGTGGAGGGAACAGAAATCGTCAACACCTCTACCTGCATGCAGACTCTGATGCTGTTAATCCTCTGTAGGAGGGAGATTATTTCTGTCTCGTTGCTCCTCATTTCCTGCTGTGAGTAAGCAGATGAGAAATATGCTGCACACATTTAAATTCAGGTTCTGTTTTATATGTTAAAATGAGTTTTTTTCTGCAGAATTGATGTTTCATGCTTGAAAAGATGCAGCAAGTTTACGCTTCTCTCCCAGTTCATCATCATTCCTGCAAGAAATCATGTTCCCCTAAAGTAAAGTGTGATTATAAAATCAAAAAGTTTGTTTTCAATGATAAATGTGAACTGTGAGGATTTTCTTCTTCACTGGGTGGCTGAAGAGGGGTGTAGAAAATTCATCTGATCCCCAAACATAACACCAACAGCTATTTGAGACCATGTTTGGCATTTTTAAATATTTTTTATTTATTTTCACTTTTAAACTACTAAAGTTGACATTTCATAGCAGCATCAGGCCAGATGTTTATGCTTATTGATATTTTATACCTACATTCAGTTTAGAGAAAATAAATAACTAGGGATGTGAGTTCATGTTTGTGCAGAATGGGGTAGGGGTGGTAGGAGTGTAAATGTTCTTTGTGCTCTTGTGAGTGTACATGTGTGAAATAAACTAAAATTAGGAATGTGTTTTTAAATTGCTGTTATATGCTCTGTCATGTGAAGGCTTTTTAGTCATTTTTTAATATGCATAAAAACAATTTTATTATGTAAAGCATGTTGTGTTGCTTTTTGCACTAAAAGTGCTTCATAAATAAAATTTGATTTTATTTAAAATGTTAGAGGAAAGAGTTTTACAACGTTGTGGTTAAAACTGAAGCTAAAACTATCCTCAAGGCTGTTCAATCTGAAGATACGAAATGAGAATCTGAATAAAATGAGAAGTGTGTTTGAAAAGCTAGTTGGACCTGATAAAGTGGATGGACAGTGTAAATCATACACAGTCGTAAGAGATTAGCATGTAATCAGTCATGCATCTAACGCTGCCTTACTAGGCCAACTGGAAAAAGAAAACTCATTCCCAGGAATAAATGTGAGGCATAGCAAGTTTACTTGTATATCACACTTTATGTACAAGACATTTCAAAGTAGTCTCTGTTAAACATTAAAAGCATTACGGCAGAAATCAGAGAAATCATTAAAAAGTAGATTAGAAGCTAACTTTAAAAATGAAAAAAGAAATTAAATACAAAATAAATATGACAGAAAAAATGCAAGAAAAAAATTACAGGGAGGAATTCACAGTTGTTCTGATAAAAGGCAGAAAATAGAAAAGTTTTTAATCCTGATAAAGCTGAACGCTGCCTCCACGTTTAGTTCTGACACTGGGAACAGAAAGTAGACCTGACCCTGATGACCTGAGGGATCTGGTGGGTTCATAACGAAGCAGAAGATCCTGAATGGATTCTGGTCCTAAACCATTCAGGTCTTTGGAAACTTTGTAAACAGGAAGCCAGTCTAAAGATCTGAGGGCTGGAGTTTCATGATCCACTTTCTTTCTAGTGAGGACTAGAGCAGCAGCGTTCTGGACTAACTGCAGCTGTCTGATGGACGTTTCATGGACACCTGTGAGGACAGCGTTACAGTAGTCTAGTCTGCAAAAATCTTGCTGAGACATCAGTCCAGATGTTTTCAGGAGGACTTACACAACTAAAGACTATGTAAAAAACAGGGAGTCAACTCTGATTGATAATTCGCTACTGTCTGTAATTACAAACCTTTGGCCTAGTAATTATGTCATTTGAATATATTTATTCATTCCCAAGCAGAAACTGAGCTGCTGCAGTACAATGCTAAATTTTATATAGAGGTTTATATCCCTTTTTTCCATCTGTGCTGTGTTGGTTATAAAGTTGCCTTGTGGTTTCTTGGAGAAACGACCTCCATTTATTTTCTGAAAACAATGAAAATGAAAAACCATGCTGCCTGATCCAGTTTCCCTCCAAATGGAGACTTGTAAAAAATGTGTTGAATTTGCTTTGCTACAGCTCTACATGCACTTCACTCAGTGCACACTTGCTTATTTCTACATAGATGGAAACAGACAAAACATCAAGGAGACCAGTAGAAGCACAGATGAGTAAAGCACAAAGCTTTCATATGGTGATGAGTGGTTTGTTTGATGGTAAGCATGTTTTATTCAATTTTGTGCATTTTTTCATTACAAAATATAGTCAAGTTTAATATTTTAATCAAACCTTTAAACAAACAACTGAACACAGAACACACCAGGCAAATGAAGTAAATAAAAGCCAAAGTCTGAACTTTATTACACTTCAAATTTGCTAATTTCTCCATTTTTTTCATGACACACTTATAATTTAAATCTTGCTTCCAGGTCTCTCTGTGTACCTGCTCTGTATCACTACGCACCCTTTATTCTAAGAGGCCCTTCCTTCTTTAATATGATCCTCGTCTTTCCTCGTATGGAAATGACTGCATGGTGTGCTCAGTCTACTCTACAGCAAGGCAAGAAACACCCTAGAGAGGGACAACTAGTGCAGGACAATGAGAGGGTTTTAAAAACCACCATTGTTAACTGTCTTTTGTTTAAACTTATCCCAGGAAAATCTGATATTGTCAGAAATTTGTTTGGGAATCCTGCTGCGACCTTTGCTCTGACCTATGATGACCTACGCCCACTAACTAGTCTACTAACTGGAACCTTGGCTCCAGTATGTTTACATGCTCCTTGTACCCAGACACGGCCTTAATTAAAGGGTTTGGTTGTTTTCTTTTTGCTTTATTGGTTCTCACTCAGTGGCATGAGTGAAACACATGAGACTGAGATTTTATCCCAGCCTACAGCAGAGTAGCAGTTGTCATCACTGCCTGTGTACATCGACATGATGTCAAAAAAGGATGAGATGCCAGTAGAGCAATGTGCTTTTCTAAGATGACTAAAGATACGAATCTGCTTCGAGATACGACTCGACAGCTGCAGTAAGAGACTTTTAGATCTTCACAGAAACATGGCTACACTGCCGTGTACCGGACAGCGCTATTGAGCTAGCCGGACGCTCCATACACGAGGTAGATAGATCAGCTGATGCCTCCGGTAAAACCCAAGGCGGAGGTCTGTGCATTCATGTCAACAAGGCCTGGCGTACAGACTCTGTTACTCTTGAGAGACACTGTTTAGCTAACCTAGAGTTTCTCATGGTTTAGTGTAGACGTTTTTTCTGCCACGGGAGATCACATCCACCATCGTAACTGCAGCTTACATTCTCCCGGATGCTAATGCCAAGCTTGAAATGAACAAACTACATGCGGCTATTAGCAAACAACATTTCCTGCAACACCAGAGGAAACAAAACTTTAGGCCATGTTTATACTAACATGGCGGGTACCTACGCTGGGATCTTCACGGACATTTTCAACCTGTCCCTTGCCCAAGCTGTTGTGCCAACATGCTTCAAATCTGCATCCATTGTGCCAGTGCCAAAACACTCCAACCCGGTTTGCCTCAATGACTACCGCCCAGTAGCACTCACATCCACCATTATGAAGTGCTTTGAGCGGCTGGTCCTGGCACACCTGGAGAACTCCCTCCCACCCACAATGGATCCACACCACTTTGCCTACCACAGCAACAGGAGCATAGATGATGCAGTTTCCATATCACTGCACTCTGTGCTCACACACCTGGACAACAGCAACACATATGCACGGTTGCTATTTGCTGACTTCAGCTCAGCATTCAACACCGTCATCCCCTCCAAGTTAATCACTAAACTTGGAGATCTGGACACCGACACATCCCTCTGCAATTGGATTATGGACGTCCTGACCAACAGACCACAACACGTTAGGTCAGGCCACACCTGCTCCACCACCATCACCCTCAACACTGGGGTGCCACAGGGCTGTGTGCTGAGCCCATTCCTCTTCTCCCTCTTCACCCACGACTGCAGACCTGTGCATGGATCCAACTCCATCATCAAGTTTGCAGACAACACCACAGTGATTGGTCTCATCAGGAACAAAGATAAGACCGCCTACAGAGAAGAGGTGCAGCACCTGGCCACGTGGTGCACTGCAAATAACCTGCTCCTCAACACCAGCAAGACCGAGGAGCTCATTGTGAAATTCAGGAAGGAGAAAAGAGTCACCCACGACCCCATCTGTATCAACGGGAAGGCCGTAGAGCGTGTCTCCAGCTTCAAGTTCCTGGGGACCCACATCTCAGAGGACCTGTTCTGGACCACTAATACCTCCAGTCTGGTCAAGAAAGTTCACCAACACCTGTTCTTCTTGAGGACACTGAAGAAGAACCACCTGTCTTCAGTCATCCTGGTGAACTTTTACCGCTGTGTGACCAAAAGCATCCTAACAAACTGTGTCACAGTCTGGTATGGAAGCTGCTCTATCGGGGAGCGAAAGGCACTGCAGCCGGGGGTGAAAACTGCCCAACGCATCGCAGGAACTCCACTTCCAGCCATCGAGGACTTCCAGAAGAAGCGTTGTCTGAACTAAGCCAGCAGCATTATTAAGCCTCCCACCCTGCCCATAGACTGTTTTCCCCACTGCCCTCAGGCAATATTTAATGTCATTCCACTTGTAGCTTTGTACAGCATAATTTGTCATCTGTCCTGTAAATTATGTTCATAGTTTCTGTTTATAGTTGACTATATTTAAAGCCCATATTAATCTGGATATGTTCATAGTTCATTCTGTAAATCACTGTAAAATATTCTCATTACATACCGTGTACATATTTAATTTATTATATCTGCACTTGATGCTTTTGCACTTCTGGCTAGATGCTAAACTGCACTGAGTTGCCATGTACTTGTACATGTGTAATGACAATAAAGTTGAATCTAATCTAAAAGCTCAGTTTGTTGTTGTCTTTACACCATAAATACAACCTCTGTAATGTTTTCAAGTACAGAAAATGTTTATTCAGTAAGATTTAAGAATATAACTACTAACCTCCTGGTTTGACGGTAACAGAAACGTTCCTGTTTAATCCAGAGTCCGGTTCTGATTTTCTTTCTTTTCTTTAGCAAAGCTCACACTGTGTAAAGCCTGTTTCCATTTGTGTGTGTTCACTATAAAGTAGGCTTTCATGTGTGTGCATGTGTGTGTCAGCCAGCTTCTGTTGAAGTGTGTTTATGAGTGTGTTGGTTGGTTTAAGCTTGTCTCTCACCTTTGTTCGTGTTTAGCTCCTTGTTTAGCTCCACTGGCAGCTCCACTTTCTTGCATTCCTCTTGTGCCTTCTTGGCCCCGCAGCTCCCATGTTGACATCGCCCGATGTCATGGCCTCCATGTTGGTTTAGCAGCTGGTTCACCTCCTGTTGAATTCTACTGCATCTCTCTGGAGAGTCTGGCTAAAGCTAATTATAGAAACAGTAAGATGACGACCTGATGTGTTTCACCTCAGCTCTGAAACACTATGATGACCATGAAACTGAATCTCACCGCCTCTGAGTTTCCACTTTTCCATCAGTGCTCTTTTTAAAGCTAAGTTTACCTCTGCCAGTGTTCGGCAGTTGCTCATGTCCCAAGCTGATCTTGAGTTCAGAAAAAAAGCCCAGTGGCACTTCCTTTCATCTGTCCTCTTTATAAAAAGACTGTAAAAGCTAGGTGGAAACTTCTGGAGATGTGAAGGTATGATCAGAAAATGTGTCTGACTCAGCGTGTCTAACAACACAGGTCAGGTTTTCAATGTGCGGTGACGATGAAAAGCCTGAAGCTGAGAGCTTTGAAACATCTTCATCATCTTCCTCCAGCTCAGATCTTATGTAACTGTTTATGTCCAGTTACCTTATTTGTCAGACCATGTCTTCTCTTGGGGGCATAGGAACCGTAGGAATTAAGAGATTTTTTTTTCTTTTAAGTGTTTTTACTTGGCATCATCATACTGATGAAGACTACAAAGGAACATTCTTAATCTTAAGTATAAAAACAAGCTTGTTTTGTCTAATGAATCAACTGAGACCACAGATGGATGCAAAGCTCAAGAGAATACACAAAGTTAAAATGGGGCATAATGGTCATCATTTCTAGTCCAAATCATGAGTGTATTTTGTTGTGAATATGCACTCAAGTGGCATAAACACTGACCCACACCCACAGACCAACATTAGCTTCTTCATTGTAGCATCAGGCTGTGTTTTCATTCGTCATCACCTTCCTCAGTTTTTTTTCCACCTTGGTTTCCTTTGTTCATGGTGAGATCCTCATTACTTGTTCAGTCCCTGAAGTTCTGTATTTGATTCAGATTCAGTTCAGATTCAGCTTTATTTGTACAGTGCCAGTTCACAACAGTCACCTGAAAGTATTTTGACAGACACAATCCAATTCAACCCAAATATAGTTGAAAAACAATAGAAAAAGACATTAATCTACCAAAAACAAGAAAAAAAAAAAAAAACACAGAAAACCTCCATCTTCCATTCAGGTTTTCACAGCAGTCCTCTTCATTTTGAAGTATTCTCAAGTGGAAAAAGAAAATTTTCCCACCTGCTGTTATAAATGACAGTCCAAAGAATTCAACAACACCTACATTACTCCGGCTCAACTTGAAAGAGCAGCTAAGTGCCAATTTGCTGCCTGATTTGTGCAATTACTGCCAATGATCAGACAGTTGCATGGAAATGTCTTCCAACCTGAGAACAAACCTTTTTAGTTTTTACAAGAAATATATGTCTGAGTTATCCAAATCGTTTTTCTGCAAAGTTCAAACAGACTCAATAAAATGATTCCAAAAAAGTTGTAAATAGAAACATAACTTCATGATTTATAAATCTCATCCACCTGTATTTTATTCCCAGTAGATCATAAACAACATATCAGAAGTTGAAATTGAAATATTTTACCATCTGATGGAAAATATGAGCTGATAGTGAATCTCATGCAGCAACACTTCTGTAAAAAGTAGTTCCAGGGTGATGTTCGGCACGGTGGAAAAAGTAGTTCCTGGGTGACGTTTGGCACAGTGGAAAAAGTAGTTCCAGGGTGATGTTCGGCACGGTGGAAAAAGTAGTTCCAGGGTGACGTTTGGCACAGTGGAAAAAGTAGTTCCAGGGTGATGTTCGGCAAGGTGGAAAAAGTAGTTCCAGGGTGATGTTCGGCACGGTGGAAAAAGTAGTTCCAGGGTGATGTTCGACAAGGTGGAAAAAGTAGTTCCAGGGTGATGTTCGGCAAGGTGTAAAAAGTAGTTCCAGGGTGATGTTCGGCAAGGTGTAAAAAGTAGTTCCAGGGTGACGTTCAGCACAGTGTAAAAAGTAGTTCCAGGGTGATGTTCAGCACGGTGTAAAACGTAGTTCCAGGGTGATGTTCGGCACGGTGTAAAAAGTAGTTCCAGGGTGATGTTCGGCAAGGTGGAAAAAGTAGTTCCAGGGTGATGTTCGGCAAGGTGGAAAAAGTAGTTCCAGGGTGATGTTCAGCACGGTGTAAAAAGTAGTTCCAGGGTTTTGTTCGGCCCAGTGTAAAAAGTAGTTCCAGGGTGATGTTCGGCACGGTGGAAAAAGTAGTTCCAGGGTGATGTTCAGCACGGTGTAAAAAGTAGTTCCAGGGTTTTGTTCGGCCCAGTGTAAAAAGTAGTTCCAGGGTGATGTTCAGCACGGTGTAAAAAGTAGTTCCAGGATGATGTTCGGCATGGTGTAAAAAGTAGTTCCAGGGTGATGTTCGGCATGGTGTAAAAAGTAGTTCCAGGGTGATGTTCGGCATGGTGTAAAAAGTAGTTCCAGGGTGATGTTCAGCACGGTGTAAAAAGTAGTTCCAGGATGATGTTCGGCATGGTGTAAAAAGTAGTTCCAGGGTGATGTTTGGCATGGTGTAAAAAGTAGTTCCAGGGTGATGTTCAGCACGGTAGAAAAAGTAGTTCCAGGGTGATGTTCAGCATGGTGTAAAAAGTAGTTCCAGGGTGATGTTCGGCATGGTGTAAAAAGTAGTTCCAGGGTGATGTTCGGCATGGTGTAAAAAGTAGTTCCAGGGTGATGTTCGGCATGGTAGAAAAAGTAGTTCCAGGGTGATGTTCAGCATGGTGTAGCATCTCTTTTTCTAACATGTCTGGAAACGTCTGGAAAGTGAGGAGACCAGTTGCTAGAGTTTTAGGAGAGGAATTTTGTCCCATTCTGGTCTGATGCAGGATTCCAGCTGCTCTACAGTCCTGGACCTTGGTTGCTGGATTTCTGCTTCCATGATGCTCCAGATGTTGTGTACTGGTGAAAGGTCTGGACTGCAGGCAGGCCAGTTCAGCAGCCGGACTCTTCTCCTGTGAAGCCATGTTGCTGTGATGGATGCAGGATGTGGTTCAGCATCGTCTTGCTGAAATCTGCAAGGCCTTCCCTGAAAGAGACGTTGTCTGGATGGGAGCAGATGTTGCTCTAAAACCTCCATGTACCCTTCAGCATTGATGGAGCTTCACAGATATGGAAGCTGCCCACGCCATAGGCACTAATGCAGTCTTTGCGTGATGGAGCTTTAACTTGCATTTGTTGATTTCAGGGTGAACTTTGTTTGTTTCTGCTTTTAATGCAGAAGCTCACAGCATCCAGTTTTGACTGTTGGTCTTGTCCCATGTGCACAGAGATTCCTCCTGATTCTCTGAAGCTCCAACCTTCAGTGGACAATATCAAAATATTTCAAATGTTTGCAGTTTTACATTGTGGAGCATTTTTCTGAAATTATTTAGACTATTGAGATGGTGTCAGATTGTTGAATCTCTTACATCTGAGAGACTCTGCCTTTCTGAAATGCTCCTTTTTTATGTGACTAACCTGTTCCCATTTAACCAAATTATGTGTCGAGTGCTCTGCTAGTTGTTTTTGATTGGTTCTAATTACTCTTCCAGCATTTTGTTGCCCCAATTTCAAAGTTTTAGACCTGCGTTGCTGCTATCAGATTCAGAACAAGCTCATATTTTCCTATGAAATGATCAAATGTCTCAGTTTCAAAATATGACATGTTGTTTATCTTCAAATGGGAATAAAATATAAGCTGATGAGAATTTATTGCATTCTTGTATATATTTGACATAGTGTCCTAACTTTAATGGAAATGGGCTTGTTAAGTTCAAATTATTACTCATTTTTATGTCATTACCAGACAAGAGTCAAATTTAAAGATGAGCGGGTGTGTAAAGGGTGCTGCTGAAACTTTTATCTGCTGTCTGGGATTTTAATTACATTTTGGTTCCAAAGATCAAACTTGAAACCAAAACTACTTTTCATTGTTTTGATGTTTATTGTTGATTTACACTAGATGGCAGCTTTACACAGTTAATGTGCTGTGACATAACACTCATTATGTTCGTGATTTCTGTATTTGTTCTCTGCAGGCTAAGCTTCTTCTACCTGCCATTTGTCCGTTGCGGGCCTTCACACTGCTGCTCCTGTTGCTCTACTTTAATTCTTTAATCACAAAATAATTTAACCCCATAAATCTGAACATTGAGAGAAAAATCTCAACAAGTTCCGATTTTATCTGATTTAAACAACAACGTAGTTTATTAGAGTGTTTTGTTATTAAATCTCTGCTATTAGTCAGACAAACTAATAAAAGTGATTTGTGTTTGAGCGCGAGGATTTTCTGAGCTGGCTGCAGCGGATTAACCCGCCATCAAATTACTAGGATGAAAAGCTCCATTCAGGATTGCGCTCGTGCTCTCCCGCCGCTCTGGCTCCTCGCACCTGTGCGCCTGCTGCCTCTTCCGCTTCTGTGGTTGGGTGATGACCGGAGGACGTCATGCATCTGTGACGGGAAGAGTTCATCTTTTATTACTTCTGAGGGATCTGTCTGAACGAGCTGCCATCATCAGTCGCTTCAGAACGGAGTCAGAGCCGCGGTGAATTACTGTCAGCATCCTGTCATGGGCAACAATGTGTCGGGAATATCGACGCTGCAGAGAGGACAACAGCAGGGCTTTCACAGACTTCGAAACTCCCAGAAAGGTCAGTCCCTAAACACCAAAACACTCCAAAGCTCAGTGCTGGAGCATGCCTCTGTGTCCTCGAGCAGAAAGTGAAGTCAGAGGAAAGGCTGGATGCTAAATTATTCACTTTGTTCCGCGGCTGAAGCTCCGGGATCCACTGCTTGGTGGTGCTGAAGAACAGCTCCCGGCTCGGGCTGCAGGAGGCGGGCCTGCTGCTGGGTTGGTGGCGGCAGGTATTTTGGATGCTCGGTGCGTGGACGTCACCTGGTGGCTGTGGCAGCTGACTAGAGAGCTTAAGTGATTTGAGCGCATTTTATTTTGTAGAGCACCAACGCAAATTTATAAATGGCAATCCTGTTGATAAGAAAATATTTTTATTTGAAGAATCAGAAGCTTTTATAATGGAGGCATGTCCTGGTCATGACATGAACACTAACTTGATACTTTATTCAATCCACCTGTTAATTTGCTTGTTAGTGACTGGCATGGTTGTTGGTCTGAGTATTTACTGGAATTTTCACACACAACCATCTTTAGGGTTTACAGAGAATGGTCTGAAGAGCAGCAGTTGTTTGGACCAAAAAGTCTTGTTGTCATCAGAGGTCAGAGGAGAATGGGCAGACTAGTTAGAGATGATAGAAAGTCAACAGGAAGTCAAATAAGCACTGGTTCCATCCAAGGTCTGCAGAACAGCATCTCTGAACACACAACACATCCAACCTTGAAGCAGATGGGCTACAGCAGCAGAAGACACACCGGGTGCCTCCTGTCAGCTAACAACAGGAAACTGAGGCTACAATTCACACAGACTCGCCAACACTGGACAATAGAAGATGGAGAAACGTTGCTGGTCTGATGAGTCTCCATTTCAGCTCCACATTCAAATGGGAGATGAACAATAATCATAATGGATTTGATCTTTTTAGTGCTTTTTCTAAGCACTTAAAGCACTTTACACTGTTTCCATCATTCATTCACTCTTCATTCATACTTGGTGATGATGTGGCCACAGCTGCCCTGGAACAGACTGATAGAAACCTGGAAACCAATCTGAGGCGCCGGCCTTTGCCACTGGATCAATGGTTCAACTCTGGTTGTATCGGGGTTATTTTCCTGGCACAATGTGTTCACTGGACTCCAACGGCGTCCACAGCCACCAGATCTCAGTCCAGTAGAGCAGCTTTGGGACATAGTGGAACAGGAGATTCTCATCATGGATGTGCAGCTGACAAACCTCGAGCTGTAATGAGTGGCAGAGGTGGTGAGGACCCAAATGCAGGCAGTCAAGGACAGGAGGCAGGTTTATTTAGACCAAGGTTTATTTTCCTTACTTTCAGGACAGGGAACCACACAAGACAGGGATAAACCACACACCACAGGGATAAACCATACAAGAATCTGACAAAGAACAAACTGAAAACCATGGAGTATATATGCATAGAGGGAGTAACAAGGAACAGGTGAAGTGAATGAGTGATTAGACCAGGTGAACTAACAAGCCAGAAACAGAAACCACAGGAACACAAGAGGGAAAACAGAACTAAACATGACCAAACCCAAACCATGATTCTAACAGGAACTAAACATGACAAAAAACCAGAACTATAAACCAAAATCCAAGACTAAAACCAAAACATGACAAACGATGATCTAAACAGAAAACCAAACACCACAAAAACCAGAACTAGAAACCAAGATCAAAACAGAGCTAAACATGACAAACCAAAACCCTAAACCATGATCAAAATCTAACACAAACCAGACACTCCAAAAGCCAGGAACCATAATTTCCATTAATAGATATGAAAACAGTTAAAGTGAGATCTCCACACTTTGGTCTTCTTTACAGCAAGACTGATAAACAATGATCAAAGAAGATTTAATCACTTGTACATATAAACAGTGAAATATATAACACTGGAAACATATATCAAACATTTCCCAGGAAAAGACTGGTAGCTACAGCATGCTAATGCATTGGTATTTGCTGACTTTCCAGCATGCCTCACACAAACACCTCGAGGAAATGTAATGTAAATAAATAAAAAAGTCTGACCAAAGGGCTTTAATCAAAAGTTAAACAATAAATTGAATTTTCTTGAGCCAGATAATCCCGCTCTATCCATTCAGCTCCGTGTGTAAACTGATCACGTAAAGTAGGGAGAAAAAAAAAGAAAAAAATCCACTTCTACTTTCCCTATCCTGATCCCACTGTTGCGTGTGGATCAGAATGGAAAGTGGGGGGGCTGAGGGAGCATTTTATGACTGAGCTGTCACCAGGATAACCACAATGAGTATACAGATCACCCCTCTGCCATCCCCCCACCCCCATCCATTTTGCAAGCAGGAACACTGCACATAAACAAGTGACTCAGGCGAGAGGAGGAAAGGCGGCGTGTGAGACATGAGGACCATTATTCAGCCAGGTTGCCTTGACAACCACCCATGATGTGTGCAACAGTTCCCATGGTGATGGTTTCCAGAGTGCGTTGTCAGCGGGAGATGATAGCCGATTGGGATGAGGATCAGGTGACATCACTGCCAGCCGCTTGGTGATGAAAGGATGAAGATGAAGATGATGATGGATTGTGTTTGTGGGTCGTTTGAATGGCGTATTATTATTGGTTAGATTTGGAGCAGTGGATATTGAGATCTAAGCTCAGCTGAGGTGGGGATGAGCGCAATCAGTCATGTAGGCAGCTTATGTTATGACCCCCCACCACCGCCTTTCCCACACCAACACCCCCACCCAACTCAAAGACGCACTTCATCAGTACATTAATTTGTTTTCAGCTGCATAGATGCTGAGTCTGCTTGGTGGTGATGACTTGCTATTTCCTGTCAGAGCAATCCTCATCTCATCTCTCACAAAAAGCACCAACATATTTCTAAACACGTTCTTATAAAACCTGCCAACAGCTCAGATTAAAACTTTACTGCAGCTCTTACAGTAACATGCTCTTTGAGCTGAAGCAAATAATTATATAAGTCAGCTGGGAGGAAAAAATATCTTTAATGATAAATTCATAATCTTGGTCAAATACTACAATACATTTAAATATCACAATTAGACTTTTTTTTTTTTTTTAACAACATGAGTGTAAAATTGATGATGAGAGAAGTCCACTGTGGGTGGTTTAAACAGGTTTATAAAAGCAGCTGGGGGTCCAAACCATTTACTACCCATTTAAAACTTTGTTCACTCCATTTAAAATGAGCAATCAGCCAAGGCCTCAAACCTGGTGACCTGCTTAAATCCGATGGCTGGAACAGATAAATCACAGGTTGCTGATAGCTTAAAATTGTTCTAACACTATGTCGCTTTCTCACCTTAAAAATGTGTTTCTGATTAGTGTTTTACAGCACAGTGAAATTTATTATGTACATTTCTGGAGCTGACGCTGGCCACAGCATCTTGAGGCTGAAAGGCCACACTTTTTGCTAAACGGTACTGTGTCAGACCCCCGAAACTGGATGTCAACACACCGGTTGCTACGAACCCACATGGTGGCTGATTTGACAAAGAAAAACAGGAGCATTATTGGAGGAAGTCACTTCCTGTTCATTTTTTCAGCAAATTTTAATCTGGTGTTATGGCTGAGCTGAAATTGACTTTTAGTCATCTGAATCATGTGAGCAATATTTTGAAGTTTCCCTTGAAGTTTAAAGTTTTACCTGACGAAATATTTATGAACCTGTTATGGACTGTTGTCATCTGATGTCTTCTGTATCTGTGAAGTGATGATGTTTCTTAAGTTTGCGCCAGTCAGTAATTTGTTTCCATCTCAGATTAATAGTTCATTCATTTCTCTAATGTTACCATGGAAGCTGTGGACCTTTGCAAGCCTTGAGAAAGCACCTGTAGCTCAAGATGTTGTGTTAGCTTTAGCATACTTAGCTTAGCATGGATGTCTGCAAATGTTTATTTAAATTAGTTGTTTTCAAAAGGGAGTGTCTTTCCAGTTTAGAAAGTGGCTTAGTTTTCTTTAAATCAAATATATCTTGTGTCTAAATTTCCAGCTCTTCTTTCTCGCAGGTGTTGTTGACATTTTGTTGTATTTATTTTAATGAAGTCCAAACTATTTTTACTGTTGTCCCACTGTTAATATTCATGCCATGAGATTAAATCTGATTGGATCTCTTTCAGACTCGCCCCTTCCCACACAACTAAATTAGATCACAATGGATCTCAACTCCACAATCTAGTTTTTATTTGTTAAAGAAGATGTTTTCACACATCGTCATAAGTTTTATTCTCATGCATTATTTTTCATATTTATGTAGCCCTTTAAAGCCAGACCCCAAAAAAAGGGGGACAAAATTATATATTTTTTTAAGTCTTAATTTAGTACTTTAACAAAATGTTTTTTAAAAAAAGTAACAAAAATAATTTTTGAAAAATTACTGTTTACTTCTGTGCTATATTTAAAAAGCATTGTAGTGCAAGCTGTGGCCACCAGGAGGCAGAAGACAAGTATTAAATTGTGCTCAACAGGTTTTTCAGCAAGGTTTTTTACCATAAAGTGATACAAAAGGTGTCAGAAACTGCATGTATGAATGTAACACAGTACATACGGCATTACAGGGTTACTTATCAACTCGTTTTCATCAGGAAAAAATGGTTGTTGACAAAAATAAATTAGAACCCCCTGTTGGCTAGTTCAGGGAAACTCTGCTGCTTCCCACATCATCTGCTTCATATTCTACATGCCTCATATCAAACATTGCCCATTGTGGGCTGGGCTATTTGAACTTCACACTTCCTGCCACATTCTTGTTGCCACTGCTGCTGCCTTGCAACACAAGAAGCTCCCTGTTTTTCATGTGATATGCTGCTAGGGGTAGTTAATTCATTTTCCCAGAAAGAGCCGATTTAGAGCCTCATTTTCCCCCACTCTCCTTATTTCTGGATAAAATTTCAACAGGACCTCATTTGACTCTTTGAATCTTGTAGTTTTATTGTAGCTACAATTTGTTTCTGCATCCAAATAGTAAATTATCAAAAACTCCTGCAACAACCTGTCAGGGTGCTAAATGACAGATTACACTGAGTTTACCTTGTGACACGGTGACTTTGAATAAATGTTCAGAGCACCCTGTGCAAAACCACTTTACATTCAAACAGGTTGGTATAGCTGGAAAGCCCTATGCACACACCCATGCATTCAAATTGACCTCTGAATTTCAAATTTAATGTGACAGGCCTATTCCAGGAGTTACTGTTATAATCTGTGATGCTTTTAGTGCCACAGAGCAGTTGGTGTTGTTGGCCAGAATTTAAATGATTCACCCTCACAAATGCCAGATTACAAGCCTGTTGTTCTTCTGCAGCCTCTGTCACAAATATAAAACTAAAGGGTTGAAATGGCCGTATCTTCACAATCAAATCCCACAGTCAGACAAGGAGAAAGGAAACACAAACAGATGTAGCAGGACAACATGTAGGGAATTGTGTGTTGTGAATTTGAGTGTGTATCGCTGTAAATGTGCTGTGCTTGAATAAAGACATAGAATGCATATGCAGCAGCCTTATCTCACGAGTAAACAACAGTACAGTTCCAGCCCATGTCTCCATGTTTTTCTTTACAGAAATGAGCCCCACATCACTCAGTCATGCCTGAGTGGGATCATAAATGTGTAATATCTACCAACCGAGACAGCAAGCTTGTTTTTCTATTGTGCAAATAGAAAAAAGATCTGGAGTTTTGGTTCATGTAATGTCTAGACAGACAAAACCATTTGAATGGGAGGTGTAACAAAAAGTCAGTGAAGTGCAGTTTTATCACCATCAGCTCACTGTTCCTGTTACAGATAGAAAATGTAGATGTAGAATGTGATGGCTGATGGGGTTTGCTTTGTTATGTTGTGACACAGCTCATTTAGACAGAGACATGAGTGAAGAGCTGGGCATCTGTCTCAGCTGTACATCATTGCTTTCTCATTAGTGCAGACTGACAGTAGATCCCAGCACATTTTATTGTGAGGGCACTACAAGGGCATGCTGTTACCACATACCAGTACACACTACTGAAGAAAACACGGTTGATTGGTTTATTTACTGTAGAGCTCATATTTGTTAAACCAGATGTTCCTGTTTTTGAGACCAAATTTCAAATTAGTTTTACTTAAATCTGTGCAGAAATAAGCACTTTGGATTTGGAAAAACTGCACGCCACACTTGTATAGTCACGTCTTAAACCTGGCCTGCCTCCTACAGAGACTTTGCCTCAGTCTCTACAGAAAGGTTTCTGGTAAAAAAAAAAAAAAAAACGTTAGTGGATCTGCATGTAATGAAAAAACAAGTCCACATTTGGTTAAAATACACATATTAATGGAATGTAGGCATATTTAACAATTTTACTTCATTCCACCAATTTCAACTGGTTTCCCACTGTAGACAAATGGAGGAAATGCAGGTATTTTTTCCTTTTATAATGGTTAGAAACTAGCTGGCAAATGGCTGGAAAGTAGTTGGAAGCTGGTTGGAAAATGGGTGGAAAAAGGCTAGAAACTATTTGGAAGCTGATTGGAAAGCAGCTGGAAACTGATTGGAAGCTGGTTAGAAGCTAGCTGTAAAATGGCAGGAAACCCATTGGAAGCTGGCTGGAAACTGGATGGAAACTGGTCAGAAAGGAGCTGGAAACTGATTGGAAGCTGGTTAGAAGCTAGCTGTAAAATGGCAGGAAACCCATTGGAAGCTGGCTGGAAACTGGATGGAAACTGGTCAGAAAGGAGCTGGAAACTGATTGGAAGCTGGTTAGAAGCTAGCTGTAAAATGGCAGGAAACCCATTGGAAGCTGGCTGGAAACTGGATGGAAACTGGTCAGAAAGGAGCTGGAAACTGATTGGAAGCTGGTTAGAAGCTAGCTGTAAAATGGCAGGAAACCCATTGGAAGCTGGCTGGAAACTGGATGGAAACTGGTCAGAAAGGAGCTGGAAACTGATTGAAAAGTAGCTGGAAACTGGCTAACAAAGGCCATTTTATGTGGCTGTATCTGTATAGTACAAGCAGTATGATAAAATATTCTTTTAGCTTTTGATGTCACAAATCAGTTTGGACTAAATGAGATATTTACACCAGCAATGAATGAAATTACCACACATGATTTGTATTGATGAACCTACTGTGTCATGACTCAGCTATGCAAGGTTCTTTGTTCTCTCTCTATAAGTGCTTTAGCCTCTTACCTCTTTTATTTATTTATTTATTTTGTTGTTGAATGTATTTTACGCTTATCAATGCTTTTTTTTAAATTGCTTTCAGCAAAGCAAGTGCTGGAAACAGGTGTTCCCTATTGGACCCATATTGGTTCAGTCTGTCAGCATCAGACACTACAATTTTGTTTGGATGCTTCTCAGGTAACAAATAACCCCTTATGAATTTCAAACCACTGGAAAACTTTGTGGCATGTCTATCCAGTGTGTATAGTTAACATCATGAAGCAAAGCATTTTTAATTTAATCATTGTCTCCTAAACCTAACCAAGTTTTTTGTGGCCTAAACCAAACCAGGAAATGTTATGTTGCATTAAAATGACCAAACACCAGCAAGCAAGAAAAAAGAGAGTTAATGGAGACCAAAAAAAAGTAAAAGAAGGGTCATTTTAACACTTGTTAAACCCTTGTTTGTATTTATCTTTTCTCGGGTTGCAGCTGTACACTTAGTAACTGATGACTTTGGCCCTGATAAAAAAAAAAAAACACTTTTGTGCTGCTCTTTTTATTTAAGCATCTGATTCTGCTGATTATTAACAGTCATGTGTTCTAGTGACAGCTCCAGTTGGTCGATGTCCAACTTCTATTACTGTACTCACAAGTTAGTATAATCGCCTTCTCAGATAAGAATTATTTGTTCCTGATATGCTGTTTATGTGGAAAGCAGCATTTAGGCCTTTAAACTGCTCTACATGAGACCGGCTGGTCTTAGTATTTCTAAAACTGCTGATCTACTGGGATTTTCACACACAACTATCCCTAGGGTTCATAGAGAATGGTCTGAAGAAGAGAAAATATCCAGCAGTAGTCGTCTGGACCAGGATGTCTTGTTGATGTCATAGGTCAGAGGAGAATGGGTAGACTGGTTAGAGATAATAGAAAGGCAACAGGAAGTCCAGTAAACACTGGTTCTAACCAAGGTCTGCAGAATAGCACCTCTGAACGCACAATGGGAAATTCTTAGCACAGAGACGTCTGCTGATGAGGTGAGTCTGAAGGATTTAAAAGGAAATCTCACCCTCAAAAATGTGGAATTCTATTATTCAAATAATATAAACAGGTAAAATGATGTTAAGCTGCCAATTAAAGATGACATGGAGATCCAGAGAAAGAAAAGGTGCAGCAAATGTTTGGAGAAAGAGACCAAACAGATCCAGAGATGGAAGAAGCAACTCTTCCACTAGTGGATCTGATTTAGGTTACAAAGCCACAGGACCAGACAGATGATGCTGAACAGCTGCCCATGAGATAGTTTTGGTTCACAGAACAGAGCATTTTATTAATTTCTGTGGGGATGATGAAGCTGAAGACAATCCAGATAAGTTTGGAATGTATAAAAAGTAAATATAGAGTTTGATACCTTTAATTCATAAATCTTGTTGTACTTGTTACATAAAGATATTCTAATTCTGATTTTGACCCTTTGCTATATTTCCATATGGTCAAATGTCACTATGAGCATTAAATTTCCTCCTGGGTTATTCTCTTTTATTCTACATTAAAGCAAAACTACAGAGTAAAATCATCTCCTGGTTGAATCGGTCTGCAGAGCAGACATGATGACCTGTGATGGGCTGCTCAGTGGTTAGATACCTGGTTGAATCGGTCTGTAGAGGAGAGATGGTGGCCTGTGACAGGTGGTGGTTAGTTGCATCACAGCAGGAAAGTTCCTGGTTCAGTCTTGGTGGAGATGTTTTATGTGGATTTTGCATGTTCTCCCTAAAGCATAAATGACTTTCTCCCACTGTTGTTAACTGGTGATTCTATCTTGACTCTAAAAGTCAATATGCGTGACCCCAAACTGAATAAAGCAGGTATATAAGATGGATGAACAGACCTGTGATCTAATAGGAATGGAGTTATGGACGAGGTCGTTCTGTTAAAACATTTAGCATTCATATTGTTGTATCCAGAAGAACTCGGCAGGAGCATGAGGTTGTATTAACTTCCCTCACATCCCACACAGTTTTGTGTGTAAAATAACATCATAGTAACTGGAGATCATTACAATAACTGTTCTTCAATGTTGCTTTAGCTCATCGTCATCATGATGTGGCTGAACGGAGCAACTTTGTATGTCATCTGCTGAGGATTGATCCCCGTCTTTAAATCCTAGAGATGTCCCTGGATGTTATCATGTCAATATGAACCTGAATCTCTAAACAATGAGTCCAACACCTCATTTAATCTATGCTACCAAGAATTAAGGTACTTTTGAAGGTAAAAAGAGGATTAACCAGTACTAGTTACCTTTATCTAATAAAGTGACCTGTAAAAAGTGAAGTCTAGTAATACTTGATCTTTGTTTTCACACAAATTCTTCCACAGCTCATTACAGATGAGTGCATCTGATAAAATAAATCTGCAAGATATCTTAAACTGGATGCTTTCATACCAGCTGGAGGACATAAAGCATTGTTACGTGATGTTTCTACGGCTCTGGTAATTGTTTTTATTAATCACTTTATACCTCTCATAAACTCTTCTGTTGTTTCACGTGCTTCTTCTTGCTAAGCTGTGTAATGTCTGCATGTTAATTGTGCATGTCTGATTAGGAGTGTTTCATGCACTCATTTGGAAAAAAAGACTACCTGATCGAATCAAGTTTGGAATCTACTTTAAGTTAAAGACCACTCTTTTGGTTGAAAGTGGAATTAAAGTAGAATTCGGCTCAGTTTCTTGAAAACATTAGTACTTTTTGGTAAAATGATTGATCTCCAGAGTAGGAAACTGTTAGTCATATGAACTGGGGACAAAGCCTAATCAGAGTTAAGTGCTTGTAGTCTTTAGGGAGTGGATCATTAAAGGAAATTATTTCTAATTTGTTTTGAAATTAGGGAACCACAGACCATATTTCAAAAGCTGCACAGCAACGTGGAGGAAAAAAAGACACTGACAGTGTCCCTGAAATAATTCTGGAAAATGTAAATCATGGACTGATGCCATGTCCTGGATGTACCCTGCATCTCACCTAGCATATACCTAGCAACCTAGCCAGACCCCACACTGGAATAAGCTGGTATAGAAAATAGATGAATGGACATGTAAAATAATTTCTCTGCTGCTTTCTGATTCTTTCGACCTCATTTATGTAAGATGGCACCTCCTGTATAGCTGTCTGAAGGATGCTAACACCTACTTAAATAAGAAGCACAAACACAAAGCTGTGATACAGGTACGTTTCTACTCCAAAGAGACTAGAAAACCTCCCCAGGCACTCGGTCGGTCTTATTAATCACAAAAACTATACACTAGACAGCTGCCTGACTTACATGAGCTCATCAGCTTAGACAATGTGTCATCCTTAAATACGGCATAAAGGCAAAGACGCTGAAGATTGTTATTAATGCATTTTGAATAGCTAGGGAGTGTCTCAGTGATGATGATGCATCGTTCAGCTCTTGAAAACACAGCAGCCTGTTTTATTAACAACGTCTGTGTCTTGTACTGTCAGAAATATTACATGACATTGTTAAAGTGTTTTTATTCCTACAGCAGTGAAACATTGATAAATGCATTCATGGAATGGCTTCAGTTTTCATGCTTTGGTGACAGTTATTGCCCTCTTTCCTCTTGCACAGCATTAACAAGGAGTCACAAATACTGTGTCATACAAGCTTGTAAAAATATTGACTTCCCCTGCTGTAAATGTGGGAATATTGCCTGCTTGTGTACACGCTGACAGATGTATGTTTTAGTGGTACTTGAAAGAGGAAATAAACAGCTTGTTTCGTGTACTCAGCAGCTCCAAAGACAAACATGAAATCGTTAAGCCTGCTTGAATAATAATTATGTGCTTTCCATACATGCACAGAGAGTTCTGCAATTACAAGGTAAATCATGTGACTCCTGATGATGCAAACATTCAAATGTTGGTTGATTATTAACACTTTAAAGTCCAATTTGGGGTCAAGCCTCTCAGAGATCAGTGATGGTGTTTGGACTTCAGATGCTTACCTAGAACCAGGTGTGGGTTCAGAGAAATATTCTGCTATCCTCATTCTTTTTCTTCTTAGTCTTAGCAGCACAGTTTACAATAACAACTGTAGATCCAGGAAACACCTATTTTAACAGCAGATGATGCTGCAACAAAAATGCTCCTGTTAGATCAGCAAGGTCCAGTAAACGTAGTCCAGTAAAAGAGTTGGTCCACAACAAGTCTTTTATCCATAAAAGCATATTTTAGGTAAAAGCAGTAGGATCGTTTTCTCTCTGGCCCCTGAAGGTTCATCCAGCTCATTTATATCCTTTTTCCTTTGTTTCTGTTTTTAATCTTTGTATCACAAACTTTCTCTTCTTTTTGGCTTTTAAAGATGAAATAATGTTATAAGAGAAATAAAGTTGTATTGGATTTGAGACTGACAACACATTTCACCTGGATGGAACCCAGGTGATACCCCGTCCTCCCAATGTGGCATCAAATGAGTTCAATGAAAATGATGCTTTACAATAAAGTTTTAGGCAGTTCTTAGAGGAAACCTAATGTATGATGAATTACTCAAATAGGATCAAATTAAATGGAATGTGAGGGAACTGTGTGGTTGAGCTGTTGAGGTTGAAAAAATGAACTGAAACGACCTGGAAAGACTTTGTCCTTGTGTGATCTGATGTAAAATGCAATGTTTTTTTAAAAGGATGTTGAAATGAAAGTCATACATGTCATACATACAAGAGAACTTGATCTGCTGTTGCATGACTAAACTTACAACTTGTTTTGTGTAGAGATACAAACAATATGGTTGGATGGCTGGTTTCACCAAAGCTAAACTAATTCTGTCGGAAATGTGAGACTACTCCAGCTTCCTCCTGCCGTCCAAAGACATGCATGTTAGGTTAATTGATTACTCTAAATTCTCCCTAGGAGTGTGTGCGAGTGTGAATGGTTGTTTGTCCCCTGTGTGTTGGCCCTGCGATGGACTGGTGAACTGTCCAGGGTGTACCCTGCCTCTCACCTGTTAATGCTGGGATAGGCTCCAGCTTACCATCGACCCTTAATGGACCAAGCGGTACAGAATGAATGAATGACAGTTGTTATTGTTTTAACATGCCAAGACTGGCAGTCCGGATCTGTAGTTGATATTTAATGTCCTTAGCCTGATTCTAGCCTTTTAATGGCAGTGATTAGCTTCCTTTGACCTCTTATAGACCAAACTGGCATGAAGAACGAGAGGTGGTGAGACATCCCAAAACTTGGATGTGACTCAACAAACAAAACAAAGAAATTGAGTGCTTTTTTCATGAATGTGATAAAGAGCTGGACTCTCCTAATTTACGCTTGATCTGAAGTTTTACTGCACAGAAAAACCTTTTGTTGTAAAACACGTTGCTTCTTTTGGAGGAATGAGGATGAGCGATGAGAAGAGACAATGTGACGGCTGATTTCTGTCATCACTGCCACCTCCCTTCAGCCATGAAAAGCCAAAATGAATGATTTCTCTCACCAACAGACTTAATGCAGATTCAAGACAATGAATGAGCTAAAAAAAATCACAGTGGAGTTCATTAATACTGACAGCATGTTATACATTGAAAACAACAAGCAGTGCCAGTGTTTTCTGTCCCAGCAGCACTGTTGGTGGGGTGTTAAAGGGCCCTTAGCTAATTCTTAACAGCCTTAAGCTGGAAACCTGCTGTTCTAGTCTTGTTGCAGCTACAGACAACCTTCAAATGGCCCTCAATGACAGGTTAAGCAGGTTAAGGGGTCAAACTGACTGGAAAAGCGCTATATAAGTACAAGTCCATTTACCATTTACAGATCACCCAGTCAGTACAATTTGAAATCATTTAATGATCTTTCTATTGAAGTTATTTTTTATTGTTTATACATTAGTGTTTATAATAAATACTTTGCTATTGAAGGCAACGTCTCCACTCTTTTATCACCACACTTTGTAAGATCCTTCCTAAATGCCTGGAGGTTTAAGTTAGAACTAGAGTGAACCAGTATCCCTCCGGCAACACATACATGTGCGTTTGTTATTTGGTTTATATTTGTTTGTTTTATTTTTGATAGAAAGATTGCAGGTGAGATCCAAAAAATAATAATAGAAAAAATAATAGTTTTATCCAAATAGCTTATAAATTGTTCCAGGAAATATGTCCCAAATGGAGCAGGATTTTCTAGTAAACATGATGCGATTGTGAAACTGCGTTTTTGTCTCTGAGTTGTTGTCACTGGACTTTAGATGACTAAAAGGTGCTGACGGTACTTTGCAGTAAGAAGTTTTTGTTTATGAATCACCTGCCATGCCTTATGTGCCAAGCCAAAGAAATATAACTTTACATTCTGTTTTCATGGAAGTATTTTATACTTGATTTATTTAAGGACTCTCACTGAGTAAAAATATGTAAAACTGGAACCATCCATTTGTGTCCTTTTGGCCACATTTGAGTGGTGAAGGTAATTTTTAATCCACATCTTCTTTCACTATAAACTCTGTGGAGTTTCTGATCACAGCACAGCAGGCTGTTTATTCCCCTGTTGCGAAAAGATGCTCTTAAAACGCACCTGTCATTGTGTGTAAAAGTAGGTAATGTTCCTGGCTTTATGGAGGCAAGTCAACCTATCTTTGTGCTTGGACAGCTATGAGAAATGTGACCATAAATGTCTTCGTGTCCTAGTTGAAAAACTAGTTAAAATGCCCAGAATCATACAAAAAGAAAGGAAGCTGTGAAAAGAAATGTCATATGAATATATGTTCAGTGTTATTGTTCTGTAATGGGAGCAGTTCATTATTCTAATGGTGGTATTATGTGTGTATAATATGATGGCGGATACTTTGTAATGAAATCTGAAGTGCAGCACATCACCTCTGCCAGTCATAAAGCACAAGCTGCAGATCAGACACTCACGTGCACTGCCTTCACATAATTTAATAAACCCACACAAAGAGGGATCTCCCCACAGCGAGCTTATCTGCAGAGTTTCTGTCGACTATCTGATCGGATAATCTGTGCGTTGTGCTTTGGCCCATGTGAGGAGGGGATTACATATTTATTTGGGGACTTTACATCCTGCCCTTACCATCTGTCACCAGTAGTGTGACTATGACACATTTACAACCTCTTCATGGTGGAGTGATAGGATGTGAGTGGGTGTGAGACAGACTGTGTGAACAAGAAAGAGAAAAAGAAGAAGGAAGGAAGGAAAGGAGGGCAGCAGTCTACCAGAGAAACAGGAATACCCCAGGAGTGAGCCTTTGGAGTAAAAGAATCTCCATCACTTGCACAAGCACCAAAATCCCCCATGTCGTCAGCTGAAGAGTGAAATTAGAAGCTGGGAGATTTCATTAAAGTCCAGCAGAAGTGTTGGAACTTGGTATTTCCAATGATCTCAGTGGGGAGTCATCTCTTTATGTCTTTTGTTTGTAATCCACATCCTTGTTGCACACAGAGCTGGTAGTTGATGCTCTAAGTGCTTTGACCACAATCTGACAAAAGCTTTCATACACTATAACAAATATGAAGTGTCAATTTGATAAAAGCATGAAGCATTTTCTTTCTAGTAGGTTCTGTCTGTCTTAACAAGGTAACAAGGTTTTTCCTCAGTTTATTTGGCCTGTGTGAAATTAATTATACAGACCACATTTAAGCAGCTTTTATAGCTGATTTAGCAAACAGATTAATGAATATTCACTCAGTGAAATATGCTGCAGATTAGAGGAGCAACATTTATTCTACTGTATATTCTACTATGACCGACTGTAAGTGAAAAAAGACTCCAAAAATACAAATTACCCAGAATACTTCACTGAAAATGGAGATATATGGAAGATGGAAGTGATGAATGGTTTTAACAGAACCTTTGTGAAAGTGGGACCTGAATTAGAAACAAAAGTACACCAGAGAACAGATTGTGGAGGTGTAGTACAATTTTTCTAGAAGCAATGATGGAAGAGAAATCATGGATATAGTAAGAAATTGCAAAAATAAAACCTCTACAGACTATAACGATATCGTCATGACAACGGTGAAGAATGTTACTGAAAAAATCAGAAAACCGTTGATCCGCATCTGCACCTTGTTTCTTCAGTCAGGTTCATTTCTGAACAAAATGAAAGTTAAATAAAGTGTTAACACTGTTTAAAACAGGGGACAGACACCATGTCACAACATCCCGCAAAAAGACAGATTTAACAAGTTCATTAAAAAACACAATTTACTTACAGAAAGTCAATATTGATTCAGAACAGAAAGATCAACATCTCTGGCACTGATCGACTTGATGGAAGAAATCACAGATTGTATAGGTAGCAAAAAAACAGCAGTATGAGTTTTCTTGGACCTTAAAAAGCCTTCGATACCATTGATCACGGCCCAGTGTTCACTAAACTTGAAGGGTAGGGGTTTGAACTGGCTGAAAAGCTATTTAAGGAACAGGCAACAGTTTGTATACCATACCATGCCATACCATATCATACCATACCATACCATGCCATGCCATGCCATGCCATTCCATACCATTCCATACCACACCATGCCATGCCATGCCATGCCATATCATACCATACCATACCATACCATACCATACATTCCATATCATACCATACCATACCATTCCATTCCATGCCATACATTCCATAGCATACCATTCCATTCCATACCATACCATACCATACCATACCATACCATTCCATACCATACCATACCATTCCATTCCATTCCATACCACACCAAACCATACATACCATTCCATTCCATACCATACCATACCATACCATACCATACCATACCATACATACCATACCATACAATACCATACCATACCATACCATACCATACCATACCATACCATACCATTCCATTCCATTCCATACCACACCAAACCATACATACCATTCCATTCCATACCATACCATACCATACCATTCCATATCATACCATACCATTCCATACCATGCCATATCATACCATACCATACCATACCATTCCATACCATACCATACCATTCCATTCCATTCCATTCCATTCCATACCATACCATACCATGCCATACCATACCATAATATACCATACCATACCATATATTCCATAGCATACCACACCATACCATACATTACCATACCATACATTCCATAGCATACCATACCATATTATACCATACCATTCCATACCATACTATGCTATAGCATGTCATGCCATATCATACCATGCCATACTATACCATACCATTCCATTCCATTCCATTCCATACCACACCATGCCATACATTCCATAGCATACGATTCCATTCCATACCATATCATACCATTCCATACCATACCATTCCATACCATACCATTCCATACCACACCATGCCATGCCATGCCATGCCATATCATACCATACCATACCATACCATACCATACATTTCATATCATACCATACCATACCATTCCATTCCATACCACACCATGCCATACATTCCAGAAGATATGGTATGGTATGATATGGAATGTATGGTATGGTATGGTATAATATGGTATGGTATGATATGGCATGACATGCTATAGCATGGTATGGTATGGAATGGTATGGTATAATATGGTATGGTATGCTATGGAATGTATGGTATGGTAATGTATGGTATGGTGTGGTATGCTATGGAATATATGGTATGGTATGGTATGGTATGGTATGGTATGGTACGGTACGGTGTGATATGCTATGGTATGCTATGGAATGAATGGTATGGTATGGTATGGTATGCTATGGAATGGTGTGATATGGTATGTTATGGTAAGTCATTAAATTCCAATGTGATTTTATAAAAGGTGTGTTTGTGTGTTCCTTGTATCCTGCTTTATTTATTGTCCTTATTGCTCTTTTCTGAAGTCTGCATATCAGCTGTAGAACGCTGTTCTAGATGTTTACCCAGACCTCCACAGTAGGATAGATACGGAAAAACAATGGGGAAAAAATCAAATTTGTTATTGTGAAGTCTTCATTTTTCCCTTTGACGAAAGAAAAAAAAAGACAAAATATTTTTGTCAAAAATAACGCTTTAACGGCAGTAACTAATTTATGCTAATTATTTTCTGCACATTCACAGAGTTTAATTTTTCAGGCAGATTTTTCTTCTCCTTCTTCTTCTTCTTCTTAGGGTGACACAGCTTGATTTACAAATCCTAAAACATTCATTTACAACCACAAAATCTTTATGGCTCTTGAGCCCATAGGGCAAAGCCCCAGCGTCCCACCTCTACAGGCTCAGTGTGTTCTTCTGTCACTCTACTGACCTACTCATTCACGCTAATTTGCTTCATCCAAAGAACTTGCTTAAAAGCGATGTGTTTACTACGCCTGACCTCAAGGAGGTTGAAGTCATATTATCTGGGAGCTTCAACTGCTTCCCCAGACTGGTTTGCAGATTCTAGTCTGGGCAAGTTGGCTGGTGGTCCGAGTTCATGGCTTCACTCCAGGCTACAGGTCGGCTTATTGTTGGCTACAGCACTGAGCAGGATCTTTGACACACACTTCACTTCTTATCATGTCTGCTCACAACATGTTTCACAGAACTGGACTAAACTAAAGTTTTAAAGCCTAAGCCTAACCAGAGAGACAACACAATGAAAATAAATGTGACATTTTAATCAGGTTAAAGGCAGAAAGTACAAATAAGAGAGATCCCACTACATTCATGCTACTTTAATTTAATTCTACATACATTCCGTAGATGAACTTTTGGTAAAATTTGACTAAACTTACTAATTTAAAGAACAAAGATTTTAGTTCCCTTTTTAGCTTTTTTTTTTTTTTTTTTGCAGAAGAGATGGAAAATGTGAAGAAATTGAACTGAAATTGGTCTTTGATTTAAACCTCAGCACATTCGTTCGTCATGCTCAGATTTTTCTCCTACAAGAATCTGGTCTTTTTTCAGACACATCCCACCTCTCTTCCTCCTTTTTAGCAATACTGTCGTCAGCAAATTTGTCTAAGGAAGAGCTGCAGGGAAATGTGAAAAAGTTAGATAATCTGGCGTGTCTTATGATTGTCCTAATAAAAACATCCTGATTAAATACAATAAAGGCTTCAGAACTTCAAAAAGCAGAGCCCCTTATTGATCTGGAAGGTTTTATTATTTCCGTTCTTAAAAAGGGATTGAAATTGAATGGAAGTGTAAAGTACTGACTACTCTGTGTCTGAATAATGTTATACTGAATTGGTGGTGAAATGCTCTTTCAGAGGTGTCTGCTAATGATGAATGATAAGCTGCTTGTTGTTTATTATAATCTTGCTTTTATTGCAAAAGTCAGCCATGGAGTTAAAGACGAAGGGAAGATTTTATCCTACCTCTGCTGCTACAGTTTGCACAGTGTTTCTTGTTTTATTCCTAAAACAAAGCTGTCTCAGTTCTCAGGTTTGTGGCTTGATCAGGTAAGATTTTTTTTTAAGTTTTTAGGCTGTTTTTAAAATTGTTGTTTTGTTTATTTTCTTTTTGTGGCAGTAAAACGAAGGTCACCACAGAATCCTTTAAAGGATGGAGAGAAAAGTATCACACATCTGTTCTTTCACCTGCAGCAAGACAAGCGGTTCATCCCAAACTCAATCACAGAAAGATGAATTCTTTATGAAATATTAAAATCCAAATTAAATTACTTCTTTAAATTGCATTTTAGTTGTTGCTGTTGTTGTTAACATGATGTTGCATCAGTCTATGTTGGGTGTGGCATGAAGTGGGGGCCAACTTAGCTCAGTGTAAACTGCAGCATGTGTGGAGTGCAAGATTTTTGCCATGCCAGAGGCTCCAGCATCAGGACCCTCATTTTCACAACAGCTACTTCATAGGAAAACAAAACCCATAAACTCACACTGAAAACACTTGGATGTCACATCTTTCAATTTTGGGGCTTTTTTTAAACCCCTTTGGAAAACCTGGAACCTGAAAAGAATCATGTGATTGAAAACTAGCTATTACTAAATCTGTCTGAAGGACTTTTTTTTTATGGGTGAATTTTAGGAATGCACCAATACCGATACCAGTATCGGGTTTTGGCTCGTACTTGATATTCATAGTTCATAGTTCTGATACTACAGAACCTGACACCAATGTGAAAAAACTTTAAGACCTTCTTGCAAATGCAAGTACTTGTACTTGGTTTGAAAAAACTTGGCATGTATCCCTCATGAGTTGTTATATTTACGGCATTGTGCATGAATCATAAATAATTCCACACAAGGAGATAACCAGGATCAGAAAAATAAGTTACAGGACTTATGTCTTAGAGATAACTGTTAACAGAACTAGCTAGGAACAGTTACAACTGACTTTCAGAGCCAACTAATCCTTTAAATCCCAGATGTCACAGCTACAGTTTCACGTTTTAATCACAGCTTATTACAGTTTGCTGTAACATGGAGTTATCAACAACCAACATTTTTACAGATTAGAGACAAATTATCCAGGTCAATCATCTCCACAGCCTTAAAATCTGCTCCAGGTGTTAAACTCCAACCAGTGAATCAGCTTTTCTTTCTTTCTTTTCTTTCTTTCTTTTTTTTTTGCCACTATGTGAACTTATAGGAATCAGGAGTGTTGCAGACACCAGTGCCTTGTGTCATGAACTGAAACTAAATGAATATCACCCCCCAATTTTTAAATAAAGTGAGTTAAGCTCAGATTTAATCATTTTCACAGAAAACTAATTCCAATGCAGAAAGGAAAATGTAAAGTGGTAAATTCCAATGAATTACCTAAGATAAATAAAATTGTCTTTACATTTTAGATTTCAAGAAAACATCTTTTAGCGTAGCTGACTACTTCAAACTACTTCTGAGTTGCTATAACAACAAACCCTTTCTTTATCCGACACTGCTAAATCTCCAACAGAAGATATTTAAAGACCGTTTTCATTAGCTGGCACATCCTGCTCCTCATGACTGCACCCTGGATTCAGCATTCTGCTGCAGCCTGAAGGCCTCGGATCTCAGCTGAAACCTGTGACTTTTCTTTCCTTCCAGCATGAAATGTGCTTTTTCCGTCTTAATGCCACAAAACGGATACTCAGGTTTGAGCTCTGGGAACAAAGAGGGAAAAAGTGTCTCAAAGACCCACCATGTGCTCTGTTATGCTCCCAAATGGGAAGATCAACAGATTAGCTGCAGAGTAATATCTTTGGTGGCCTCTTCTGTGTCTAATTAAAAAGTGATTACACATGAAGCAGAGACTTAGGTGATTTTTTTTTCTTTTATTCTGTGCTTTGCTAGCTCTTTGGGACAGGGACAACACTTTCAAGAACTCCATTTTCTTTTAATCTCATTTCAGCTCAACTCAGCTCCTCAAGGATGTAAAATCCAGAGATAGGAGACAAGTACAGCTTGTAAATGTGATAAATGAGAGGAATGATGAGGTGAAAGCTACATAAATGGATAAAAGAAAGCTCTGGTAATCCATCTCAGTGCCTGAAAATATCCATTTGCCAAACATGACTTGGGCGAGTGAATGCCAAGCAGGACACAGTGTGCTGATTCACCAGAGGTATGCTCTGGAAACCACGAAACCAGCAGGACCACTGATTGATGGCGCCGAAAATCCATGCAAACGGATTCATATGTTTCTTGATGCAGCGGCTTCTCCGTATAAATCTAATGTAATGAACAATAAACACCCCATCACGATCGGAATTGCAATTTGAAAGTCTCTGCGAACTGTTCTGGGAGGAATTACAACCACATGTATTCCTGCTTGGAAGAAAGAGCAGGGAGACCTACAAGAAACAATGAGTTTGCTCATAATTTTGGGTGTTTTTCTTTTTTTGGACACATGTTTTGAGTCACGTCCTGGCTGTCAAATCCCACAAACTAAAATAATCTGCTCCCATATCCTTCTGCAGTGGTTCTCCAGAGGATGGTGCTTACTGAGTTTGATCCAATAAAACTTCATTTTACTGTGTCACTGTGAGGTCAGCGTAGCAAACTCGCTGGAAATGGGGGCAAAGCAGTAATCCTGGCTCAGATTCCATTTAACAGCACATAAAAACAACAGCACCACTTTCCTCCTATCCTGTGGACCTGTTTCATGCGTAAACAGAAGATTGGTATCAGCCTTTCTGCTACACACATTTTTATCTTTTCTACTAAGTTAAAACATTGTAGCTTCATAAATCATTGCAGGTTGTGACATATCTTTTTACACTGTATTTTCAAATTCAGCTTCCATTTAGTTTTGTTTTTTATATGTGCAGTTGGTCATTTTTAACACAATGCTTTGAACAAATGTGAAAATCTGTAAAGGCCACACAGAGCCTCACGTTGCAGGTCTGGTGGTGGTGTTTATGTCAGCTGGGGTCACACAGGTTAAATAAAACAAGGACAAAGTGAACTGGAGCTAGAAGTCAGGAAATGTAATTCTTTGAATTCTTGGTTGTCAATAAGTAACAGAATCATGTAATGAGGTTGGAAAGAAGGAGGTGGATAGATTCCTGACTTCCATAGTATTCATGTTCCAGCTTCAAGTCTTTGGATTATCACATCCTTTATGTCTTTAATTTTATTCATCCATTTATCCATTTTCATTAAGCTGGAACCTATCCCAGCTATACCCTGGACGGGTCTTCGGGCCAACACAGAGAGACAAACGCCCGGTCATGCCTGGGAAGAATTTAGTGGCATCCATTTCTTTGGACTGTGGGAGGAAGTCGGTGTACCCGGAAAGAACCCGTGCATACACAGGGAGAACATGCACATCCACACAGAAAGGCCACTGCTCGAACCTCCCCCCAGCAGAGGATCGAACCAGTGACCTTTTTGCTGTGAGGCAGCAATGACCACACCACCAAACAGTCCCCACAGGCCTTGGCAGTGTAGCTGGCAGACTGTCAGTCTCATAATCTGAGAGATGTGAGTTCAAGCCTCCAGTAATATCCCGCAGGAGCTCCACTACTCAGCGTTCTGAATCTGTTGGAAGTATGTTGGTAGCGTGATGCTTGAGGAATTATGGACATTTAAATTATGCATGTCACTTTCTGCAGCGGTGACATGGCAGGACTGAAAATGTCAACTCTGTCATGTCTGACATGTGGATGTCGATATTTTCTCCATTGAATTAATATCATGGATTTTGGTAGAACAAGGAAAATGCAAATATTATAACGTTATGTCTTAACCCTTTAAAGCCTGGTTAAAGAAATAATGGGCAAAGAATTTCTCATGTTTAAAAATCTGAAGTTTATATTTATAAACAAAATAAGTTGCATATATATATATATATATATATATATATATATATATAGATAGATAGATAGATAGATAGATAGATAGATAGATAGATAGATAGATAGATAGATAGATAGATACTTTATTGATCCCGAGGGAAATTCAAGCATCCAGTAGCATATACATACATTAAAGGTTAGTACTTGACATTAGGGGTTAGTACTTAAGCATAACTAGACTAATTTAAAATTAAATAAAGGCAACGGTAGATAAAGAGGGCAAAATGGTAAAAACTATTGTACACTCATTGTAATGTCTACTCAGCTAGATGTGCTGTGACGCAAAACCACACTCCGAGTTGGACCGAACAAGAGTCATTATTATGGTCTATGTACATATATACTGTACAGGTGATCAAGTATGTACATATGTTGACGGTGGTAGCCAAACAAGGTGCATGAGTGAAAAAGTGCAGGATGTGCAATAACTGCTGAGACAGTGTTTACAGAATGGGATAAGAGCAAATGTGCTTCCAAATGAGAAAAAGGCACATGTCCATAAAAACTATTCAGACTATGGTAGTATATATATATATATATATATATATATATATATATATATATATTTATATATGATTTACTATTGTGATATGTCGAGCTAAAGATGTCCAGCAGGGTGCACATACAACATTAGATGATAAGAAATGATTACTGTACCCATGTTTGATCAATATCTTTTGTTGGATTGATGATAATGACTCATTGATTATTAAACGGATGTGTCAGAGTGTTGTTACAGCAGTATGGTGACCAGCTGAGAGTGAAAACAGGTTGTAAAGTTGAGTAATGCTGATAGCTGCTAGGTGCTGGCTCTAAACTCCATTCAAAGCTGCCACTTCTCCTCAGAAATTCTTCTAGTGCTGTTTTCCCTCCTTATTGTCCATCTGCTGGTGATCATTTTGTAAATAGTTCTACAATTCAACAATAGTTTAGCCTCTAAGATATCATTCTGTTTAATAATGTTTGACATGTCACCCTGCAGCTCAGTTCTAGTTTTAAAACATGGAAATTTAGAAACGTAAACTTACTCTTAAATTCTCCCTGCAATGAATCCTAACAAAAAGAAAAAAATAAAATCTTAGACAGATTAATTATTGGATATTTGGAACAAGCTGAAACCAACATGTATCTCGGGGTTAGCATGATTGGAGAAGCTTGGTTCTCTTTATGAGAAACCAAGCGACTGTACATACACCCCACAACATGTAAAGTGTGTCACGTTACCAGTTTTATAGATTATTTAAATCCAGAGTGACACTGCTGAAAGCCATCACTCCACACTAGCACATTTTGTGTTGCAGTGTTTCAGGCTGAAATAGTATTTTCAGTTCCTCAGCACCAGAGACAATAAGACATTTCTTTGCAACAATCCAGCCCAAGGCCGAGCAGCTCTGAGAGATATTAAAGTCCAGTGACAGATCTAATTATCACCTGATGAAAAGTACTACATTACAGCAGACATCCTATGCCCTCAAACTAACTTTCACCTTTGCTAATAACTAAGAGTGTAGTTATCTAGAAACCTGCTGAGGGCATGTCTCAGAATAGATAGAAAGAGATTTACAATAAGACTGGATTTATGGAAAAAGAGACCATCATTACTCCACTTCTTGCTGCAGTGACTGGGAAAATGGTCCCAGTCCATCTTCTCTCACCTTTATCCTCCTTGGTCTTTTCACATTTCCCATTTCTCTTATTCATAATGATCCAAAGGCACTTTTCATCAAAATGTGGGGGAGGTTTCACACCTTTGAAGGGTTTCTTTTTCTTTCTGTCTGTCCATGTCTTATCATGTCTCTGGATAAGTTTGAGTTTCCACTGCTGCTCGTATTGCAAATGGCTCCAGATGGGACTCCTGAGGAAAGACTGAATAGGAGGTTTTGTTTGCACACACGCAGACAACACCAACTGCTGGAGACCAGCTCTGCTGACCTCGCTGGGGGCATCTGGTGGCAGATTACCTTTCACTCCTGTAGAAATCCCTGAGAAAAAACAGCCGGCCCCATTCAACCAAAATGATGTTATGTTGCTCTGGTGGGTTGGATGATACGCAGCTCACATCACCAAACTGCCGCCTGTGATGACGTTACTTCATTAGACAAATGCAAAGGGAGAGTAACTGTGTGCTTACACATGCTTCTATGTCATTTTAATCTGTGTCATAGTTTGTTCCTCAGCTGATGTTAAAGCCTGAGGCATGCTGGGACGTGTGTGTCGGGGGTTGGTCAGTCATCAGCCAGACTAATATTTGCACTTATGAAATAATTAGCTTTGTAATCATAAATTCTCTGCAGAAAAGAAAATATAAGAGTTAAAACTGCAAGAAATTTATTAATTAATGAATTTAATCTTTCTGAACATTTTTACAGTGTAAATGAATGTCTGACTGCGACAACAGAGATGGTGTGTGAAGGGATCTTTCTTCTTCTGTTCTTGAGTTGGGCTTGTTAATGTAAAAGCAGCAGCAGTTCCAGACGGCATACTTCTGCAAAGACTGAACAATAAATCTTAAATCCAAATCCGGATCAACATCAAAAGTTAATCACATCTAAGTTTGGCTATCCTCCACCTACAAAAAGAATATAAATGCATCTCTTTTAATACATGTTTCAGCAGTCCTGCTTACAAATGGATAAACCACACCAACCACACATGGAGTAAATTTCTCTCATCGATTTACATAAACCACTCATGAAAAATGGATGTTTTCATATTCTGTCCAAAATAAAGCCAGTGGTGGCTTTTCTTTTCTTTTCTTTTCTTTTCTTTTTTCTTTTCTTTTCTTTTCTTTTCTTTTCTTTTCTTTTCTTTTCTTGTTTCTTTTTCTTTTTCTTTTTCTTTTTCTTTTTCTTTTTCTTTTTCTTTTTCTTTTCTTTTTTCTTTTCTTTTCTTTTTTCTTTTCTTCTATTGCAAAAAATATAAACTTAAAAGAGACCAAACGTAAGACAATATAAAAACATAACAATAAAAAAAAAAGAAAGAATAAAAAATATTTTTTAAAAATGAAGGAAAATAAAGAAAAGATAAGGTTAAGTCTTTAAGAAAAAAGGAATAAAGGACCTTGTATTGGGTGGAAAAATGTATTGGGAAAAAAATAAAACAATAATAAAAAATAATTACACTAATAATAAGAGTCATTATGTCATATTCAGCTGGCTTCACTCTTTCTGCGCGATGTGTTGGATTTAAATATAGATTCCATATTTAATCAGACAGTAAATGTCAGAGACAATCAGGTTTCCAGTGTAACTCTTAAGCTCCGCCCTCTTCTTAAGCTCCAAAGCACCTGGTGTGTGATGCCTCAGTGGCTTCATCCACTTCATAGACACAGTCTGTGTAACGGTCAGATAAGAACTCCGATAATGAAAGAAAAACAAGATGCAGGACGTTTTTATGTTGCAGCAGAATGATTTTAACAGTTTTTACATCCCTTTTAATCTGATGGCAGATCAACACAGAGCCTCAACAAAGTTGGATTTGTTTTAGGATATAGTGTTGGGCCACATTTAACCATAATTTTATTAACATGGCCCTCTCTAGTGAACAAAGCCTGCAGCTGGAACTGTGTTATCTGACTGTACAGCCTTTGTCAGTTTGCCTGGAAAGCTACCGAATGTGAAAGATCTTTACATACTACTTGGGGTCATCATGGGTAGGATCCTTTAATTATATGTTAAGTGGAGAAAATGGCACCACCAAAAGCTGGTCTCTTGAACTCAGCATTTCAATGTGGTTAAAGCTTTCCTGTCTCAACTTTGGAATGAAATCCCTGTAATAAGAAATAATAATGATCAACTAATTAAATTAACCCTTTAATGCTGTGTGTGTCATATCTGATACAGTTTCTGAGACCTTTTGCATCACCTTATGGTAAAAAGTTTGCTCAAAACCCTATCTGATACTTGTCTTGTGCCACCTGGTGGACATTTTTTTCTATGACAGTGATGTTGACATAACGGTACCAAACAGTGAATATACTAAATAATATTTTTGTTCTTTTTATTAGTTTTTTTTTTTTTTTCCTTTAGATGAAAGGTAAAACATATTCAAGAACCAAGAAAAAGAAGTCTGGTTGATGTCGGTTTGACTCTACAGTAACTTTAGTTTCTCTACTGTACACAATGAGTTTGAATGATCTGTTCTTTACAAATACATAATGGATAAATTTCACTTTCCTTCTTAAGCTATGCCTTCAAGAGCAAGTTTGTCCTTATTTTTGTTGTCCAGCTTTAGTTTAGTAAATTTAATCCAGTTTAATCCAGTAAAACAGAAATGTATTGGTTACTACAGCAATCTCCCAATTTGCTGTAATAATCCAATTTAAAAAAATGTGAAAAATTCAAATGAAAATACTGTCATCAACTTTTTTTTAACTCTGCAAAACATATAAACATGCAATGTAGATTAATTATGAATTATTTGAACCAAAACTGTTGATAATGCACATATCAAGCTGAACAAAGAACATGTAACCTGTCAGAAAGGCAGGATATAAACTGCCTTCATGCATCGTCCCTTCTGAGCTGCAGTCACGCCACATTATTTGAGTACGTTATGTAACACAATTTCACGTACAAACTCTGAGAGATGCACCTCCATCACACAGCAGAGAGGACTGCAGGCCAAAGGAGGCTTTCTTGTTTGAAGGTTACAGCCAACAGAGCAGCAACAACATTCTTAAAACAGGAAGTAAAAGCTGGTGTACAAAGGAAGGATGTTCCAGCAGTTCATTCATGTACAGCACCAACGTCAAGCACGTCAAGGAAGTGCACTTTTCTTCAGGCTTTTCCTCTCGTGTGTAACTGCAAGGTTACGTGATGAGGTTGTTTTAGGTTTCTTCCTGAAACCGGTCTGGACAGCTTCCAGTCACTGGTTTTCCTACAGAGATAAGAAGTGACGATACTTAAATGCAATGATGTTATCCCAAGATTGCTTAATGTCTACAAATATTACTTTTACAACTAGTTTTGTTAGTCTCTATTACTTATTAATATAAAGTGCAAAGGATTGTCTGAATAATGAATGCTGACTCGTACAATCAGGAGTCTTTTAACATGAGAAAATAGTTTTTTGTCCAGAGAGCAGGCTTCCTTTGGCTAAAGTCATCTTTACAACCCAGACTCCAGATTTTTTTTATTTTTTTTATAATTCTCTGCAGAGGTGACATGAAACCAAAATGTGGTTAGCCTCTCATTGTGCCTGAAGTACGCTCATGCAACTGTTTTACCTCAAATGTGCACACCATGTGTGCATCTATGGTGTCTCATTTAGCAAACTATTCCTTGAGGTTGTGGTCCTGATTTCTTTTTGATCTATATCCCAGGTGGGTTTGAGTATTTGTTATGGTAACATGTTGGTAATCATTAAAAATGATGGGGAAATGGGAACATATAAATATTATAACCTGCAGGACTTGGTGGGTAATCCTTTAGACATAAACATTGATGTACAGAACTTTGCAGAAAGTTGTAAACTCGCTGAACCTTCCTGTTTTGCTGAGAACATCAGTGATAACATCTTTTAATGATTTAGAATGTAGTTTTTAATTTTTTTCTAACATTTGATCAAATGCTTTTTTATATGTGAAGTAAACTTAATGTACAAATTATTATGTTTAACTGAACATGATCTGGTATGGATAATTTACACTCACTGGTCGCTTTATAATCTCCACCTGCTTAATCTCTTGTTAACACAAATATCTAATCAGCCAATCACACGGCAGCAACTTGATGCATCTAGTCATATAAGTTCAGTCTGAGCATCAAGATGAGGAGGAAAGGGGATTTAAGTGACTTTGAATGTGGCATGTTTGTTGGTCTAAGAATTTACTGGGACTTTCACACACAAACATCTCCAGGGTTTCCAGAGAACGGTCTGAAGAAGAGAAAATATCAAGTGAGCAGCAGTTGTCTGGACCAGAATGTCTGGTTGATGTAAGAGGTAAGAGGAGAATGAGCAGACTGGTTGGAGATGAAAGAAAGACAACAGGAAGTCCAATAAGTTCTGGTTCCAACCAAGGTCTGCAGAACAGCATCTCTGAACACACAACATGTCCAACCTTGAAGCAGATGGATTACAGCAGTAGAAGACCACACCGGGTGCCTCCTGTCAGCTAAGAACAGAAACCTGAGGCTACAATTCACACAGACTCACCAACACTGGACAATAGAAGATGGAGAAACATTGCTGGTCTGATGAGTTTCCATTTCAGCTCCATATTCAGATGCTAGGCTCAGAATCTGGTGGAATTGGATCAATTGGATCAAAGCTTTAGACTACTTCTGGTGTAATGGTGTGGGAGATGTTTTTTTTACTTTAGGTGTTTATGAAACATGCATGGTTTGGCTTACAGGAAGCTCCCCACCTTCTTATCTACTGACAATATATTCACACACAGATGCAGATACAACGTAAGATTCACGGAAATATGATTCACAAAATATGTTTGTGAAGGTCTTAAGACAAAAATCATTATAACTATGAAAATATGATCTTTCATTCTTCTAACAGTTTTCTAAAACTTTGGTTTATATAATAATCTATTTTCCTTCATTTTCAACTTAACTCCTGTTTGTGTGTTGCCCAGCAAACAATATTCCAAAATAAGAAAAATTGAGGACTTGTCCAGGATGGTTTTGAGCCTGAACTTAAATTTTTTTTTTGTTTGCTTTTTTGTTTGTTTTGTTTTGTTTTTGCTTTTGTGTATTAGGTCTGTGAAACAACATCAGCCTGGTAAACCAGTGTGTCATTAGAGCATGTTGACAATTTATTTATTTATTTTACTTTTCAGTAGCTTTTCTGCAGCTTCTTTGGAGCCCATTCACCTCTTGTGTGTACTGCAGGTAGATGGAGGTACCTCAAGTAAGAGAGTATATAATGCTTTAGGATGGCTGTCGTGAGTGGACATGCCCAATATGTGCATGTGTGCCAGCATTTATGGACGTTTTGATGGCTATCTTGACTTTGTGCAGTACTGAGCCAAACAAGTTGTGATCATTTCCACGTGTGTGTTTGCTTAACTAAAAACTGTAAATGTAGCAACTGTTTATTGAATGAGACCACTGTATGTTTTTTATTGTTGAGACATCTTAAACAAATACATCTGTACATGTTTTCAAGCCCTCGTGAAACATTTAATTCTACTGCAGATGTTTGTGAAGTTGACTACAGCTGCCAAAGATAGCAAAGTTAGAGTCATTGTCTTAAAAGGTTATGCCATGCTTCTTTTTTATCAGACCAGCCAGAACAATTTAATAATCTGTAGATTAAAGAGCAGAAAAGCAATGTACCAACTACTCACCCTTGTGGAAACCCAAAGAAATTATGCCTGCAGATTAAAAACTACATACAGAAATATATTTTCTTTTTTTTTCTAACAATGAAATTTGGCTTTTCAGCATTTGTATATTAGAATTATACATTCATGGATTTCCACAAAGTGCTCTAAATTCTTCCAACAATTCAAAACATGGGTTAGCTTGGTTTATAGTGTCCTCCAAAGGTTTATCAATGCATGGGCCTCAGACATGACCCGGGAGGGACCAACTAGTGCTGCCAAAGAAAACTTCATAACTGAAAAACAATGCATCAAAAACAAATATCGAAGAATCATAAGTGTTCAATAAGGAACATTTAGTTTTTCTCCTCCACAAAGCAGATCTGTGTCCAAATTTTAAGCATTTTTCTGATACTGTTCCCAAATGGCAACAAAATGCTGTGACTAGTTGCGAAGTCCCAACGCAAACTGGGACCCACAGACACCCGTAGACATCATAGACCAACAAGCCATCCATGGCTGATTCACCAAAGAAACACAAGAAGACATTATCAGAAGAAGGAAAGGAAAAGAAAAAAGTGGCAGAGCAAGAGATAAGACAAGAGTCAACATAGGACTGGCTGGAGAGAGCAGAGAGGAGACAGAATGGATGCTGAATTAGCCTTAATTAAGGGAGCACTGAAGTTCCTAACATCTGTTACGGATGCTGCTATGGGTAGCATCACTAGTGGCCAGCAAAAAACAGACAGAACGCATGTGCTCCTCATAGACTGTATATAAAAGATGGATGGAGCTTCCGTACAGCACCCATAGATTTCTGAAGAGTTGAATTGAAGATCATTGGGCGGTTCCCACGTCATCATCTTGGCAGCGTCACGCATGTCGTCATTCCCTGAAAATCCAAAAAGACATGGAGCTGAGAGGGGGACTGTTAAGGTGGGAGTGGATGATTGACACCCATCAAACTCTGAGTTGCCTGTAGCTAAGAGCTAACCGAGCTAACCCGGAGCTAATGGGAATAACCAGCTAACGGAGGTAGGCGGGCTAAAGCTAAGGCGCGCTGTTAGCCGGCTAAAAACCGCGGTTGTGCTACACTCTCCCTTCTTGCCGCAGATATTGGATACCTGTTAATCTAAAGGACACGCCCCTAATTATGCCAAATTTCAAGATTAAATATTATCCAAATGGATGATTTAGAAAAAAATTCACCCGCCTCACAGTTGTAATGTAGGTAAATTTGACCTATTAATCCTAAAATGGCTTTTTGTATCAGGCTTTAAACATGTTTTTTTCTGCTGTGAAGTTGGTCTTTTTAACATGGGAGTCTATGGGGATTTGTTCTGTTTTGGAGCCAGTCCCTAGTGGATGAGGGGTGAACTGCTATTTTTTTGCACTTCCGCATAGGCTTCACATTTTACTGGCCGAGGTTGCCGCTTGGTGGTCCTCCAGTTAGCTTAGAAAGCAGCTGAATTTTGTTCTCCCCTATACTTGTTTTTATCTATACTTCAGATTTTTCAATTGAATTCAGTTTTATGTAATACCGATTCACAAGAAAGTCAGGGAAGCACTGAAAAATCCTCCCTCTGCCGCTATCATTTGTCCCTTTCTGTCAAGAGCCAAGAATAAAGAGAAGGAGGAAAGACTCAAATGTAGGAAAGCAGGAATTAAGGTTGTTTAATTTAACTAAAAGCACTACAAAGGCAGAATAATAATGAACAAGAACTAAAACTAAACAAAAACTCCAAACAACTAGGTAAAAACTGACAATGTAACACGAGACAACACAAGGACAACCAGAACAGGAACTGCCACGAGGATCTGGCGCTGGACAAAAGAAATCAAGCAGTATTTATACAGAGGGAGCTATTATAAACTAACAGCAGGCGATACAATCAGCAACTGAAGACCAGATGGGGAAGAAATGAAAGTTATCTGGAACCCAGAGGGTACAGATAAAGGAAATAAAATAAGACTAGATTCAAAACCAAAAACAGAACTAAAACCCACAGACCACAACACTTTCCATCTGCTGCCTTTGGTGAGCAGTGAGCTGTGGTTAATATGCTATGTAAATGGCCTTCAGTTGAAGAGCAAGGTGACCTTCTTAAATGAAAAAGGTCCTCTTTATTCTTATAAAAAAAAGGTGTTGGGTCAAGGGAGGGAATTTACATTAACAGCTTGGTAGCTAATACTTAGGACTGACAAATCCTCATCACCACTGTAGCTACAGCGTAGCTACTCTCACATATCTTATTTCCCTCACTCTGTCCCTCATAGATGGGCATTATCTGAGTGCTGCAGCGCCTGCAGCTTTCAGGCCTGCAGCAAAAAGCTGGTGTGCGAGACTGAGGTCACCTCAGATATGCGATGACAGCCCAAGTCAGAGACTGGACTCTTGAAGGGTCACCCGGTCTGTCTGCCAGCAGCCTGAGGCACATAAGGCAGCGTGGAAGGTGAAGGAGTGAGTGCTGAGAGTAAAGAATGTGCAGCACTTGCTCTTTGAGTTGGGGAGCCAAACTTAGCCTCAGTCTTGTATCTCCATTTTATTTTTAAACAATATAGTTTCTGTGGAAATATATGTATTCGAATGATTGTATAATTTGTATATACATTATAAAAAAGACATCTGGGGTATTTTATAGGTGTGGAGCTAGAGGGGTGGTCAGGGTTGCGCTGGCCACCACAAAAATTGGATTGGACACTCCATGTGCCATTTTGGATGATTGACAGGTTACTGGAGGAGGATAGAAACGTCTTTCCGGACCTGCATGGATCACCAGTATCTCTACACCAGGTTGAGTTAAATTTAAAGCAGTTTCCTAATTAATTATCCTTTAAACATATTGACAGGCTTCACATTTCTAGACACGATTTTGTTCCAGTGCAGGAACAACTCCTAACTTTCTGTAGGGCTATTAACCTGATGTTAGCATGAAGCTACATAGCAGTGCTGATCAAGTTGTATGCTAGCACCTGAAATATGACTGACATCAGGCTCACAGTAAACACTTTTCCTCTGTGTCACCGGGACAGAATACTCCAGTTTTTATTCCTCCATGATTAGTCAGTCAGAATATACCCACCACACATCAAAATATGGATAATTTTCTTCTTTAAAGCACATCTTGTGTATTCCACAGCACAAATTGTTTAAGAAAAGCAATGCTACATGTCAGATCTCTGTCTAAGACCCGGTGCACACATAATGATTTCTTTAATCTTATGAGATTTTTTATCTGGTCAAGACCTCACGCGTGAAGATATTGTGTGTGGTGTGCTCCGAAAATGTAATCACAGAACAACACACATATAACAATGCTGTCCCACAACTCATCTACAATCTATTCCTCCAAGCCGAACAAACGTTGAAACGTAGAAGAAGAACCATAGCAACAACCGGAAAAAAATGAAGAAGAAGAACCATAGCAACAACCGGCAAAAAATGAAGAAGAAGAACCATAGCAACAACCGGCAAAAAATGAAAAAGAAGAACCATAGCAACAACCAGCAAAAAATGAAGAAGAAGAACCATAGCAACAACCGGAAAAAAATGAAGAAGAAGAACCATAGCAACAACCAGCAAAAAATGAAGAAGAAGAACCATAGCAACAACTGGCAAAAAATGAAGAAGAAGAACCATAGCAACAACCCGGCAAAAAATGAAGAAGAAGAATCATAGCAACAACCGGCAAAAAATGAAGAAGAAGAAACAGCAACAACCGGTAAACACAACACCCAGCATGGAAGAGGATATATAGGATGAGGGAATGACGGTGGCCTTGGGACTATTGTTAGCAGAAAAATACAGAAATGAAAAAAATAACAGACTGGAGACGGTGTGAACACGGACTTTATTTACTTCCTTGTTCCCCAGCCAGCTGGCTCTCTGATTGGCTACATTCTGTACCACGTCACCATCCACGCAGTCACAATGCACAAGTCATCGGCGTTCCTCAGCAATTGGCTCTGAAATATTAAACATGTTCAATATTCCAAATTGTCAGCAACGGCCCGTTTTGGAGCGGATTATTGGGACAAATCGGCTCGTAACACACCACAGACCAAATGATGATTGGACAGGGACATCTCTTGATTGCCAGGAGTTTGCCATCCGAAGTCGGGAAGAGGCAAAATCAGGACAAAAACAGCCCAAAAATTGCTATAAACAAAACTTTAATTTTAAATGATTTTATGTTCTTATCTGAAACTTGGTTGCAAATTATGGATGGTACTCTATGGTCTCACTATTTTAATTAACCCAGGGTCAATAGCCATAGTGGTGGCTGAGTATGTGTCTACAGGAAGAATTTTAAGCGTCAAAAGATTAATTTTAATACATTTTAATACATTGTGCTTTGAGCCTGTGGTGTACTTAAATAACGAGGCGATGCACACGTTTAACCACCTTTATATAGTATTGGACTGGGAGCTCTTTTACCATGTTCCCGCGAGGGCAAAACACTTCCTGGGTTGTCCAAAGACATGCGCAGGAGGTTCAACAACAAGTACGGCAAGTCTCTAAGGTCAAACCACACAAATCTGTCATAGTATTAATACACCACATTACCTCCCCCCTTAGAATAAAGTAACTTCAACACAGTGCCGTAACTGTACTTGCCCAATGCAAAACATCAACTAAAAGTAGCACATTCTTTACACAACATTTCTCTCTAAGTGTATCATTCCCTGGTTAGCTGTTCACTACTGCATATTAATTCTTACATAACTCAAACAAATAACTAACCCTCGTTAATAACTAAACATTTTCCAGCATCTCAGTTATTCTCTGTAGCGTGCTGGTGGCCTAGTCGCACGCCCTGAACGCCTCAAAGTCACTGTCTCTGGATCAGGCGGCTCAGGCTGCCTCGACTCAAAAACTTGTGGCACAGGTGGTGCAGGCTCCGGTTCACCTAAGCCGTGCTCCTGTTCAGCTGACTGTGCTGCATCTTCAGGATCTAGATCTAAAACGTCGTTATGGTAGCGCGGTCTCAGCTGGTCTCCGTGACGCCTGTACACCTGGTCAGTTCTCTCTCCTTGAACTCTGTACGACACCGGCCCAGTCTGTTGTGTCACCACTCCTGGAATCCACTTGGGGTTTTCCCCTGCAGTGTTGCGCAGATATACAGGATCATCCACATCAAACTGTCTCTCAGTAGCTCGGCCGTCGTGTTCGTCCTTCTGCTGGTATTGTCTCCTCCTAACCCTCTCTGTGATGCTCGGTTTCAGGAAGTCCAACCGCGTGCGTACATGCCTCTTAAGGTGTAAGTCCGCAGGTGACTCTCCGGTTGCACTGTTGGGAGTTGTGCGATACCGCAGTAGGAAGTGTGAGACTTTGTCTTCCACACTCAAATCCTCCCCAGCAAGCTTCTTCATGCCTGCTTTGAATGTAGCGACGTATCTTTCAGCTAGGCCATTTGTAGCTGGATGCCTTGGTGCACCAGTTGTGTGAAGAATGCCGTTTCTTTTAATAAACTGCTGAAACTCATCTGATGTGAAAGTTGTGCCGTTGTCAGTGACGATTTGCTCTGGTATTCCGTATGATGCAAAAAGTCTCTTAAGCCTCGAAATGGTTAAGGAAGAGGTTATTTGTGACATCTTGAAAACCTCCAACCACTTTGAATATGCGTCAACCACTATCATGAACTGATGACCCATGAATGGGCCTGCAAAGTCAACATGAAGCCTCTTCCATGCCCCTCCCGGAAATTCCCAGGGGTGCAGAGGGACTTGCCGCGGCATGCGTTGTTCCAGCTGGCATGTCTCACACTGCTTGCAGACCTTTTCAACATCGAAGTCTACATGTGGCCACCAGACATATTGTCTTGCAACTGTTTTCATTTTTACAATGCCAGGGTGTCCGCTGTGGATCTCTTTTAACACTGCATTCCTCAGTTTTGTAGGGACTACTACTCTTGTTCCCCATAGCACACAGCCCTGCTCAACGGACAGTTCCTCTCTCTTTTTGAAATACACTCTCAGCTCTTCGGGTATTTCCTTTGGCCATCCTTCCATGATGTATCTGTGCAGCCTTGAGAGTTCCATGTCTTTACGAGTTGCTCTGGAAATCTGTTTTGCATTCAGTGGTGCCCCGTCGAGGTGTTCACAGATCAGTGCATTTAGGCAAGCTGTCATTGTGCCTGTTCCTGCGTCTGTGGTTTCAGGCAGTGGGACACGAGACAGTCCATCAGCATTGCCGTGCTCCTCTGACTGTCGGTAGGTTATGCAGTAGTCATAAGCAGACAGTGTGATGGCCCATCTCTGAATGCGCGCTGCTGCCATTGTAGGGAGCCCTTTACGTTCTCCAAATAGCGTGAGCAGGGGCTTGTGGTCAGTGACCAAGTTGAATTTACGCCCCCACAGGTATTGATGGAACTTCTTTACTCCATACACCAGGCTTAACGCCTCCTTCTCTATCTGTGAGTAGTTCTTCTCCGCTGGTGAGAGCGTTCGCGAAGCATAAGCTATTGGATGCTCATATCCATCAGGTGTTGTGTGCTGAATAACAGCTCCAATCCCGTATGCTGAAGCGTCACATGCAAGAGAAAGTGGCAGGCGTGGATCATAGTGAATTAACACCTTGTCACTTGTTAACAGCTCTTTGCACTTATCAAAAGCGCTCTGCTCCACTTTACTCCATCTCCATTTTGTTTGGCCCTTTAGAAGTCTGTAGAGTGGGGCTAACACGGTGCTTTGTTGTGGCACAAAGCGTCCATAGTAGTTCACTAGCCCTAGAAAAGCCCTTAGCTCTTTGACGTTAATGGGGGCTGGAGCATCATGTATGGCTCTGACCTTGTCCTTGGAGGGGTAGACTCCTCTGCCATCCAACACGTGACCTAGGTATTCGATCTGTGTCTTACCGAAGTCACACTTTGACTTTTTCACTCTCAGGCCATTTTCTTGAAGCCGCCGCAGAACTCTCTCCAGGTTCATCAGATGCTCAGCTTCGTCCTTGCCCATCACGAGCAGGTCATCCAGGTAGACCACGACATTGAGATCCTTCATCAAGTTCTCCATGATCCTCTGGAAAATACTGACAGCCGAGTTAATACCAAAACAAAGCCGATTGTACACAAACAGCCCTTTGTGTGTGTTCACAGTTGTGTATTTTTTTGACTCTTCGTCCAGGAGGACCTGTTGGTATGCGGCTGCTAGGTCTATTTTTGAGAATATCTTCCCACCACATAACGCCGCCAGCACCTCTTCAATGCGTGGTAGTGGGTACGTTTCTGTATTTGTAGCCTGGTTCACTGTTACCTTGTAGTCACCACATAGGCGGAGTCCACCATCCCGCTTGGACACGGGGACTACTGGAGCAGCCCACTCGCTGTGCTTCACTGAGCTTATGACGCCATCTTTTTCCAGGCGCTCCAGTTCTTCTTCTACCTTTTTCTTCATTGCAAAAGGCAGGACACGGGCTTTGTGGAACTTTGGCACTGCATCAGGCTTTACAGAAATGGTTGCTTTAATGTCCTTTAATGTCCCCAATTCATTTCTGAAGACATCATCATATTTAGCAAGTACATCTTGAATTGACTTGGGCCGCGCTGTCTGATGTGTTGCCTTTTCTGTGACTTTTTTGATCATTTTCCAGTTCAGCCTGATCTGGTTTAACCACTCTCGCCCACACAGTGAAGGCCCTTCTCCAGCAACCACGAGTAATGGTAGGTCAGCAGTCTGATTTTCATATGTCACTTTAGCCATGAACTGGCCTTTCACCGGAATAGTTTCTCCTGAGTAGCCCTTTAGAGTTACGCTGCTGCCCTCTAGTGGTACATGCGAGAATGACTGTTCATACACGCTTCCTGAGATTATGCTGACTCCTGCTCCTGTATCTATTTCCATCTGGACTTTCGTCCCATTTACATCAAACATGGCCTTGTATGGCTGATGGCCCGTGCCGCTAGCAGTAAAGACCGAATACATGAGAACTTCGTCTTCTATGCCGTCAGCCTTTACGTAGCCCGTTAGCTTCCCTTCTTTACTTTTACCGGTTTTCTCCTTTTTATTATGTTTCTCTCGCACCGGTCCCCCAGCCCTGCATGCTTTCTGAACATGTCCGATTTTGCCACATTTATGGCATTTAACAGACTTATAGTAACAGTCATTGGCGCTATGATTCTTGCCTTTACATCTGTAGCATCCCTCTTGTTTTGAGAGCGGGCGTCGTATCTGCTTCTCCGTCATTTTGTGAACTGATGCGGCGCCGTCCTCGCCCTTCCTCAGCTGTTGCGCATCTCGGTGGGCTGTCTCCATGTTGACTGCAAGCTCCACAGCCCTTGCGAAAGTTAGCCTATCCTCCGAGAGCAATTTCCGCTGGCAAGCCTCCGAACCGACTCCACTGACAAATCCGTCACGTAGAGCCTCATCCAACCTGTCGCCGAAATCACATTTTGTGGCAAGTTGGCGCAGCTCGGCGGCATATTCAGTAACCGTCTGGTTGCTCTTCTGCACACATTTACGGTACCTGAAACGCTCGGCTATGACCAGCGGCTTTGGCTCATAGTAATCCTTCAGAATGGTCACAATTTCGTCAAAAGTCTTCTCTTTAGGTTTATCAGGCTGGACCAGGTTACGTAGAAGACTATATGTCGCCGCACCGACTGAGCTCAACAAAACGGGAACCTTCTTCTCATCTGCTATATCATGAGCTTCAAACAGCAACTCCATGCGCTCAACATAAGCAGACCACGTTTCCTGCTCCGGCTTGAACTCGTCCGGTCTTTGGGAAAAATGCGCCATCTTCACGAGCAAAGCTTGCTTGTTCTTTGCCAACTAAAAACCGATTTCCTCGTCGCCAATTATGTGGTGTACTTAAATAACGAGGCGATGCACACGTTTAACCACCTTTATATAGTATTGGACTGGGAGCTCTTTTACCATGTTCCCGCGAGGGCAAAACACTTCCTGGGTTGTCCAAAGACATGCGCAGGAGGTTCAACAACAAGTACGGCAAGTCTCTAAGGTCAAACCACACAAATCTGTCATAGTATTAATACACCACAGAGCCTTTGAATTTTAAACTTGCTGGTCCCTTACAGATTGTATTTGTTCTTATTTATTGCCCTCCAAAACCTGCTGGTGCCTTTTTAGCTGAATTCCCAGAGTTTTTATGTTCAGTTGTTCTTAATAATGATAAAGTTGTTTTCTGTGGTGATTTTAATATACCTGGCTGACACTACCAGTTCACAGGCAACGGACTTTTTTATACATCACAGATGCATTTTAAACAGCATGTATACAGCCCAACTCACGACAAGGGCCACATGTAAATGTGTAATTTATCTTCCTTAGATTTAATGGATTTTACTACAGCTGACCATGAATGTTGAATAGCTAATGTCCGGGTATTAGTACAGTTTCTACACATGTTGGAGTACTCGTATTTTTAATTAAAGAAGTGCGGCAGAGTTCTGTGCACTTTTTAACAGTAATTATCGACAATTGCCCGAACTTGCAGATATGACCTGGTCAGTTATTTTAATTCTGCCTGCTTGTCCTCCCTTGATGTCGTCGCTCCACTGAACTTAAAACTAAATCTCTTCACACCAAACAGCCGAAGATTAATGGCAATGTTCGTAAAAGGAGGAAAAGGCAAGCAGAGAAAGAGGAAATGGAAAAAATCAGGATTTCAGATACATTTTAATATCATGAAGGATTCATTGATAACCCTAAGCTGTATGGTAAAGATGGCAAGAAGACACTGTTTCTCAAAGCTAATATCTAACAATAAGCATAATCCCAGGTTTTTTTTTTTCAGTGTTGACCTCCGAGTGAACCCAGCCCCTCCTAGTTATCCTCTGAAGGCTGAAATGTTTTTAACTTATTTTAATGAGAAAGCCGAGTCTATAAGATCTTCACTTATCCCCCATGCCCCTCTAATTGGTGCTTTTTACCCTCCAAAATACATTTTAGCTCATTTTATATGTCCCTATCTGAGAGTTTTTACCAGCTCTCTTGATGTGATGATGCCTTCAAAGTTCTTAGTTCGGGTAATTCACTCCATTGGGCTTGACTTGCTTTCTGTTTTTAACAGCTCCTTGTAAACTAGTTGCATCCCTTATGTCAAAGCTGCATGTCTGACTCAAAAAAAAAAAAAAAAAAAAAAAAAACTGGGCTGCATCCATTTCTTTGTCTTGATTCGTGAATAAAACAATCAACTTTCTATAGTTCTTTTTGAACTTGTGACAAACATTTCCACTTGATAATGTATCAATATTTTATTTCTCGCGTCTTTCTAATGTGACCAGTTATCACAGTAATAGAGAAACACAATCGAGATAAAGCTTCCCTGCTAAACTCTCTGGCCACCCCATGTCTAAAAGCCTAGCTCCGCCAGTAATTTCCACTGTCAGGTCTGCACCTCGTGGCCCATAAATAGCCGCAGAGTGCGGCAGTGACAGCGTTAAATGCGCTCAGCCTGAGTCTCCACCTTCTATGTAAATGCCAGTGTGAGTGAGTGGGACCCGAGGCGGAGAGAGCGCTCCGTGAATGAGGAGGCGGGGGGAGTTGCCTTTACGGACCTGCGCTCGGAAGGCGGAGGTGTGTGTGTGTGTGTGTGAGTCTCTCCGCTGTTCCAGTGTTTTGCATCAGTTCGGAGGGGGAGCGGCGGTACGTTACCTCTGGATGCAACCATGTCACGAGCGCTGGGCTGTGCCACGAGAGCATCTGAATAGGCTGATCCATCCGGGCGAGACAGAGAAGGAATAAAGCGATGGGTGGCCAGATAACGCGGAGTGCCTTATACGGTGAGGAATAAAACGTTTTTGTCTGCATTTCTGGTTCGGTACGGGTTCTGGAGCGTTTCATTCATAACAGACTGTGTTGGGCTGTTATCAGGTTGCCACTACAGCCTATTCTTCGGTCACAGTTACGTCACTCCGGTAATTAGGGGGTCTGGAGACGAGCAGCTGTGTCTTTTGATTAATGCAGCGTAACAAACAGGATATCACCCCCTCCTCGCGCACTTACAATGGGACATGATTCCACAGAAATGTTATTGTGAGGTGTTTTACTCAGGTGGAATGGGTTTGGGGAATGGTGGGAAGTGACGGGGGTTCCCTCAGCTCCGTGCTTTCCCTCATTAATAACAGGCTCAGAGCTGCAGAAAATCAATGCATTGATGCAGCTGTGTTGTCCTGAGTGCTGACAGGGAAGTGGGAGCCTCCATCTGATGTGATGTCCTGAATGATCAGGAGGACTTTTTTCTGAAAATTTGATTTGATGTAGATGGACAACCTTTCAGCCAGTTTATAATTAGGCTTTATGTGTCAACAATATGGCCACCTCCAGGCCTATATTGTAACATCAAACACCTCCACCACCTCCTCTTCAACCAACCAAATTACCCCACAGAAACAGAAGAAAGTGACCCCCATGGACAGCATGATGATAACTGATGTTTAAGTGAGAAATCCAAGGGAACGTGTAGGAGGTTAAGCTGTGACCCTGCTCCTCCAGCTTCTCCTGGTTTTGACCACCTGATCATTCTAATAAAAGCCCCAAGATTAATCCAATTACTCTAAGCAGGACAGACAGCAGGAAGAGCTCCTTTTCTCTGGGATCAAGGTCAAACACCTCATGAAATTAGTGTCCGCCAGGTGTGTTTGTGTGTGTGTGTTAACTGCATGGTATCAAGCAGTTCCTCCTCTGTGTACTGTAAATATTGGCGCTCATCCGTTAAGGTACAAAATGGTTCCAGCTAACAGCCGTGTAAAGAGTTGTGTAATCAGCAATGTGACTCTGTTTGGACAGAAGACTTTCTAAGGAAATTAGATTTTAAAATGAATATCTGCCTCAGTATTAAGACTGACACAAAATATGATGACATGTTTCTCTATGGCAGAGCCTAAATATCTGAAATCTGCAGGTGATTTTTCAGATTATCTATTTTCTGTCGTATTGACAGGCATCTAATTATAGGCCACATTCTGGTAAGCGTAATGTAGTCGTATATTTGCAGAATGACCGAAGTAAATTAAATATCCTTCTATAACAAAATTGCAGAGAGGCTGGTCTATTAATTATTTTACATGTTTTCTTGCTTTTTCATGGCACATTTCTGGTGAAATGTTAAGAAAGGCATATTTTAAGTTTTCTTTTGTTCGAGAAGTCTTGTTCAGAAGCTGATATAACTCATCATTAGCTGCATTATTTTATATATCTTTGCTCAACCAAACTGGAGCCTGAACAGTTGGCCAGAATCAGTAAGTATTGGACTAGCACAAAATTTTGAATACATACATACAATCTGAATACAACAGAATGTCCTTAGATGTAATTTTAAAATAGCCTTATCATGCAGTTTGTCCTGCAGAGCAGTCTTTGTATTGAAATGCTCACAGCAACTTGTGCAGGCCCTGAATTCTGGCTACATCCTCACAGGTAGCCAGAGAGTTTGGGACATACATTTCTGGAAATGGACAATTTTTCCCTTTTCGATAGAAGTTGAATGAATGATAGTAACAGCATTAACTCCCTGAATGGATTTGAGCCAGTAAAACACTTTTTATTGCTCATAAACAGTAAACTCTTCTTGCAACCTGGCTGCTTTCGGCTTCTGAAACTTTTGTTACACCAACATATTTCTGTTCGTCTATAAATTCACAGCTTTTAGAGTAATTTGCTTTTCAACTTTAAGCCAAAACAATGATGTTTTTTTTCTACCAAAGATTCTCAGCCTGAGGGTCTGGACCTCCAGGAGAGTCATGAGATCATATCTTGGCAGCCACAAATGATCATGGAGAACTTAGAAATTAAGATATCGGTTAAATATATTTACTTCCTTGAGTCTCAAATTTGGTTCTGCATAGTTTCAGCCTGAATTATGAGTTTGTTCTTTTTGTCTAACATGCTGCAGTAAATGGGCTGTTTTATGTTTTACCTAAACTGTAAACTTTATTTATATATATTAACATTTAAAATTACCAACATGAAATAGAGGAGAGTGTCAGCAACACTGAGTCCCTAAACCCCCCGACTGCACCCCAGGTGCCAAAATATGGCAGCCTTCTGCTCTGTAGTAAAGCTATTAAAGGTGGGTAAAATGTAAAGCCCACATTTGGGATTAACAAAGTTCAAATTATATCTATATGTTGTGCATCATAATAGATTAAATCTACCTGCAGACATTTGTCTTAGTTTATACATCACCTGGACAACTTAAACATAGAGTAGATTTAATTGTTAATCAGATCGTACTAATGCATGAACACAAGTCACTAGCTGGAAGTGAACATAAATGAAAAAATATATAAATGAATGAAAAAATAATTTGTAGCTGATGACTTTGGCCAACATAGAGTCTAACTACGGATCTCCTGAAAGTCCGACTGCTCCAGCAGAAGCCAGAAAACTCTGAGCTTTACCCTGACCTGAAAAAGCTGAGAATCACTATTCTATTTATTGGTTAATTAGGTTTTTTGTTGTTGTTTGTATTTTTAAAATGTCTTACTAAGACATATAAATATCACCTGAAATTGTTGAAGTGACTCTTAAAACTGCTGTAATTGATTAAACAATTTGCAGAAAATAAAATCTTTCATTCGTTTTCTCTCATTAATAGTAGAATGACCAGAAAGGCTATTTAGGATTCAGCTCTTGTATTTCTCTGCTTAAGCTGAGCTTTTAGTTGTTTTTGTTCTTTTCAATTCTAAAAACTTGACATCTCGACTTCCCAGAATCCGTCCCAGAAACTTTGACTGAAAGGAGCAGGAAAATGCTGCAGAGCAAGAAACATAATGTTTTAATTCACTGAACTTATTGACGTGGATGTTGATTATTACTAATTATTATATATTATTATATCTTAATATTCCAGAAAGTTTTCTGTGCCACGATCGCTATTATGAGCAAACATCAAGAGTCTGTTAGTGGGAAGAGGAGTGGGCTAAACTACATTTAAAAATAAACTACAACTGTTGCTATGACAACCCACATCCATTGATAGAGAGCATTTTACTTCTTCAGCCGCTTCTTTCTGGGACTGAAAGGCAAAATTTGTGGATAAAATAAGTTATGAGTCCTTGCAGATTTCTTTAATCTGTCAATTTTTTTCAGCTAAACAGAGCCAACAATGAGCTAAAGCTAATCCAGGTTTTTTTAAAACAAACATCACTGTTATTTATGCTCTCGCTGTTTCTGTGCATGAACAGATAATGCTCCGTTAAGTCGTTCCTCTGTAGACTGTCTCAGGTGTGGTGCAGAAGAGTACATCTAAGCAGCGTTTCTGAGTCTGTTGCATAATTGAGTCTGCTGAGTGTGTGGGAGCTCCACTTCTGTTCTCCCGATTGACTGAAAGTGGGCCAGCGTCTGAGGCTGATGTGATGGAGCGTCTGGCTCCGTTCGAACTGAATTAGATTCAAATGCAAAGCTGATACTGGGTGACAGAGATGATACATACGTGCTGGGAACAGATTGGAGTACTGTAACATCATTTAATGTTTAAGGACGAATAAAGGCGGTGGATGAATATGTTGTTTCGTGCTCTCTGTGTGTTTAAGTGACAGAGGCGGCTTTAATCAGACCTGGGCTGCTTCTGTGGACTGACAGCAACGTGTTACTTCTCTGACTGAAAGCAGCTGTTCTAGACATATCAATTTTATCACCTGACATGCTGGTGTTTGTTCAGCAAGCATGCAAAACCTTGCATTGCATCTTTGCATGCACATGAACAGGTCACCTTAGAGGCAGCACCCACATAATGACTTCCTGTAGAAGGGAATAGCATCCTGTCTGCCATCAGCCAATAAAGGCTGCGTATCTGTACACCTCACCAGAAGCCTTCTGTCTTTTACAGTCAGAGAAGCATCACTGGGCTTCATTTTGCCCCACTGTATGCAGCTTTAGAATGGTATCATGGTTGTGTAACCCTGCTCATGAAGAGACTGCAGTTAGAGCAGGAAGACAGGTGGGTCATAGTGGATGACATGAGCTAGACTTCATCGTATCATGCGTCTCACATTTCGCTGCTACATCATCTCAATGTGAATTATTAAAAGTAGCTTTGGGGCTCTGGTTAGGCCATCACAGCACACTGCGCTTGAATCATTTAATTATTTTACTTACTGTGAGCATATTCTGACTTACACACGAGAAGCTAACTGTTTTTACAGACTCACCAGACTCACTGTGTTCCTAAACAGTAGGTGTTACTTTAAGAATTATATTAATACACCACAAAACACCACATTATTCATTTACAGATATTTCCCTGTTTTTCTATTCTTTTTTTTTTTTCTATTCTACAGTCATTTCGCAGACACTTCTCCAAAGCGACTTACATCTGTCTTACTGTGGATATGTCTGATGTCTTTCTTGCCTTTGCAATAGTTTTGGGTTTTGATGCATGTAGTGGCAGACCTGCACACACTCCTCTTTCCCATCTCATAATGCATGAGCGGCATGCACGGCACATTAAACATCACCAAAGTGCCATAAACCTAGCTGTATGTTCCCAGCCTGGAGAGTAGGGTTGCCAGAAAACGAGGCCAAAACAAGTAACTTAGGTAAAAAAAAAAAAATAAAAATCTCCAATTTTATTGGTATGCAAAAAACTAACAACCTGGAACCTATTTGACATATTATTATTATTATTATTATTATTATTATTATTATTATTATTATTATTATTATTATTATTATTATTATGCTGTTTTCCAAATACATTTTTGTAATAAAATTTGAACATACAAAATTGTGAGTATTTAGTGTTTATTTTTAATGACTTTTAGTAGTAACAATTACTAGTAACAGTTGGACTAAAGGTTTAATCTTATGTTACATTAATTAAAAGCCACTTCAACACTCAGCGTTGCAGCTGGTGAAACTTTTCACCATCCATTGTTGTGGTATTACCCTTCAGTACTTCTACAGGATTCTTCCCAGTGCCTCATGAAAAGGTGCTCACTATCTTGTGTTGCTTGTACAGTTATAAAGATGCAACACTTTAGCTGCTGGAAGCTAATGCTAATGCTAGCTTTATTGTCATAATTTCTGTCTGACTAAGCACAAGAATGTATGTCCATTTTTTCTCCATGTGGGTGCTGATTTCTGATCATGTCATTGTTATATTAAAACAGAGCTAAAGTACTTGGAGTCATTATGTAAAAGAGATGCTGACACAGAGAAAAACATGCTTCCACACTTTTTTTTTTTGCCACACTTGCTGATGAGCTGCTTTTCCGCAAAAGATTTTGGTTGTGTGGGTTACTTAGCTACAGTTACCCTCCAGCAGGCATGCCCACTCAACTCACTTAGTAGCAACAAATTCTCCAGAATATTTGCTGCTATGTTCGCACATCTTCTCCTCTGCTGTTCTGGGACTGGATGGAAGGTCTTTTCAAGAAGTCCAAAGGAAATGTTGAGTAGCCTATATTTACATTCACGCATGTCATGGAAAACGATGAGTAACATGTTAGCAAAGGTGGCAGATACTCATTGATTACCTTGTATAGGGAACATTTGGATCACAAACCAGTGTCTAATGCAAGCTAATCCATTTATAATTTTATAGAGAATTTTGAATGTTTGTGATTAAAATAGTTTTATAAGCCATCCGTGAAACATTACTTTGGGAGCGAGGCATCTGCCATGATGTTGCTGAGTAGCCCATCACACCGTTTGGCCGCCACCAACATGATGAGCGATGAGTCTGTGGTGAGCTCCTGGTACCTGTCCTCAGGTAGAACAGCAGCTACAGTTACGGTCAGTACCAAAGGCGAGCAGCATATTGGGTTTCACATAATTTGCTTGCATGTGTGTAGCATCTGCCACACACGTTTGAAGATGAGTAAAAAGAGGAAACATAATACCTTGTGAAACACTATAAAACGAGCCTGGAGCGTGTGCATGGTCTGAACCAGGTTGGAAAGCCTTAATGATAATGTGCATGATTAATAGTTGCTATTATAGTGTGATTCATTTCACAGTTGTTTTTGCATCAGGCTGAAATGCCATTTTGTCATGAGTGAGTGGGATTGAATACATCATCCAGACAGAGCTATGTAAACATCATTAAGGAGCTGTTTGTCTGTGCCCCGCAGGCTCGTTGGTGCTTTTTTAAATGATGCTTTCAGCATATGTACAGAAAGAAAAATCTAATAAGAACTTAGCAAGATGGTACAAGATGTCTTCCTTAACTTGATCACGTTTGCAGTGGAAGTCAAACATGACAGAGAAAACTTTGAAAATGCAAACAAGTCTGTATTTGATGTTGCACCTTGCTTATTCCCTTATTCTAAATAGCTTAGAGACTTAAGATGAGCTGCTATCATGGATACAGTCCGGCCATGTGTGCGTGCATTTGTCTCTCTGCAGCCTCATTGGATGAGCATTAATCTGGGCTTTTTACAACAAACGGGAAGTGGGTTGGCATTTGGGCTACCTGTATAACATAAGCACTGATAGGCTGGTTTGATTGAACACTACAGACTTATTGTGTGTTTCAAGGTACTAAAATGAGCAAAACAGTAGAGATGTGGGTCAGTGGTATCTGCAAATACCAATGAAGGTTTGTTTTGCAGGACCCACGAGACACGTGTGGGATGTGCGCTGCTGAGAACAATAGGAGGAGAAAGTTCAGATGTTAACAATAAAGGATTCTTCACACAGCTAATTCAGTACCCTGTAGATATATATTAATCATATGAATGCATGGCTTCCATGTGCTGGGGTGACCTGATAGTCTCACTGTTACCTTGTGAGAACATTTCATTTGGTGGATGGCGTTTATAGTTGCTCAGCAGAACCAGACAGTGATTTCCCTACCAAATGCTGAGTAAATATTTGAGTAGGTCTCTCCCACCCCTAAAATCCTATTTGCATCAGTTAGCTGGATCTTGGCGCGCAACAGCCACTCCCGATTAAAGGAGACGGTCATGTACTTCTCACTCGCCATCATCAGCCAAATGAAATGCTGAGAGATTAGCTCAACACTCCACAGAGGTGTTCATTGGGGTATGACAGGTATTAGCTGTGCACAAGTCTGCATATTGTGATGAGGGATTGGGGCTGTTGTGCATGTGTTGTTATTAGTGGGATAACGAGTGCTGCACTGCGGGGCAGAGGAGCACAAGCTTTTCAAACAGTTTTCTTCCTAATAAGACATCCTTGACCTTTGGCTAAATACCTCCTGCAAAGCTGTTAAAACTGTCTGATAACGCCAGCAGAGCGCTGCGTGCACAAACACAGGTTTATAAGAGGCAGCTGTCAGATTGATCTTAACAGGAACCATTTACAACAGGGTCACATCTGAGGCCACCAGCATACTCCAGCATAGGCGTTGCTGAGGTAACTGGAACACTGACACCAGCCGTTACCCCTCAGGGCGTTTTCGCTCTTTCTGAAAACTGATTTCAACAACTGTCCAAGTCAAGAACCGTTAAGTGGGGAAATAGTTTTTTCATCCATAAAATGGCAATTCCTGCTCCAATATGTTGTCACTCATGTGTGTATATATATATATATATATATATATATATATTTTTTTTTTTTTTTTTGCCACATATTTTCTGGTTGTGTTCAGGCAGACAGAGCCCTGAGGAAAAACCCACAGGAAGTGGCTTTAACCTGCTGCTACAGGTTTCCCGTAAGAAGATATGTGTGAGAACTTCACAAACATGGAAAGTTATTTGACAGCAATCATAAAGATGGGGGTGAAACTGAGTGGAATAGGTCAGGTAGATTATTTCCCACTTTCATTTACTCTGAATCTGGAGTTTTGACCTGATCTGATGCCTCCATCCCTGTTTTTTATTCTTGTTGGTAGGACAGAGGCCTCTGTTATATTGAGAACCACTGCCTAAAGGGATCATTAACAGTCTTGTGAAGAACTTCACAAAAACTGTTGGAGAAATAATTCAGTTTTGTTGGAGCTGGGAAACATCTCAAACCTGCAGGATAGTGTCCCTGAAAAAGTTTAGGGTAGTCCCAGTTCATCAAGTGCTTATAGCAGGATCCACACAGACAGGATGCAATAACATGCATGACTGAAACCTGGAAGTCAGATCTTATTTGGTTAGCTGGTGTAAATTCTGTTGCTTGGTGATTCAAACTATTCTTAAAGCAAATAGTTATGCTCAGTTTGGCAATGAAAAACATTTTCAATGTGAATTAAGATCATTGAAGCCTAACAGTGCATTGATGTGAATCATTTCTTAGGGGACTGATGTAGACTTTTTAAATGTGCTATGTGCCCTGACTGACTCTGAACATGTACAGACTTTGCTGCAGGACAAAATGAACACAAAGGTAGAAATATGGTAGGTTGTTAATGTGTCAGCGACTGTACTGTTATTTATAGCATGTTGGCAGTTTTCCATCAAACATCCACATAAAAGTTTTTATTATTATGTCTCTCTTGACTTTTGGTGTTTTAATTAAAATTCATTATGTATGTCAAAAATGCTAAATGAAACACACTGAGCAAATCTTACAACCTCCACCTTGATCTGGTCTCTCCAAAGGACATCGTTACAGAAGTCTTACTTGTTCAGATTCAGCTTGGCCAATCTAAGCCTGCTGCCATGATCCTTTTGAAGAGAAAAGGGCTTTCTCCTGCAACCCTTCCAAACAAGCCATACTGGTGCAGCCTTTTTCTAACTGGACTATCATGAACTTTAACAATAAGCATGCTGAGGCCTGCAGAGTCTGAGATGTAGCTCTTGGGTTTATTGCAGTTTCTCTGAGCATTGCACGGTCTGACTTTGGGCCGAACTTTCTGGGACGTCCACTCCTGGGAAAATTGTCAGTTGTCTTAAATGTAATTTGTCGGACCAAAGGGGACAAAGAAATGTGTTTCCCTGACTTCTACTTGTCTGAACAAAAGTTAAGTGTTTGTTCTAAAGTTAAATATCTGGGTCACTTCATCACAGATCAGCTCTGTGATGATGATGATATATATCGACAGTGTCGCACTCTGTATGCCCAAGCTAATATTTTGGCTCGGAAATTTCACATGTGTTCAGACAATGTAAAAATCCAACTCTTCAGAAGTTACTGTACACCTCTGTACACTGCCCCATTGTGGTGTAAATATAAGAGAGCTTGTCTACAGAAGCTTAAAGTTGCTTACAATGATGTATTAAGGGTTCTACTCAAGAAGCCCAGGTCCAGCAGTGCCAGTTTTTTGTTCTCTCACGCTCTTGTCAGTACCTTTCAGGCACTAATGAGAAATTTGATGTATAGATTTATCTGTCGCTTGAACAACTCTGAAAACAGCCTTGTCCTGATGCTGGTGAATCCTAGTTTTAGTTCAGTTCGTTACCAGTCTTCTCTGTGGAAACACTGGTATAAGTGTCTTTTATAACTGTTGTTGTTGTTGTTGTGTTTGTTTGATGTTTCTTTTTATGGACCTTGAGTCTGACAAATAAAGATGATGATGATGATGGTTGCTTCTCCTATGTCATTGCTGATGTCTTTCCTCCTTGGTAATCTGATAAGACACCTGAATGCTGCAGAGCATCTAACTGACCAAACATCTGCTTTTATAGACGACCCCTACAAAAACATGAGAAGTAGACCCTCTTAGAGTAGATTCTCTTTGTTGGCTGGTGGCTAATGTAATGGTTGGTGAAACACTAGACTTTATTCCCAATATCAACAACACGCTCAATTTTGGTGAACAGTTGTCAATCCAGCACAAAATTCCATGTATATATGTTGCCAAGCTGAACGTGGCACCATGGGTAATGTTTCTTATTCTGGTTGATGGTAATGGACTAAGGGACAAGGATATGCAGTGCTGATAGTAAGTTACGTTAATTCCTCTTAATGGGGCAACGTTGGGACCAGAAAATAAAAATCATTCAGTCAGTAACACAATCATTTCCAGTGATGTCCTGCAGCCTAAAGACGAGAGATAGCAAAACTCATAGATATCTGGCAAAATAGAAAATGAACAGCCTTTGAAAAAGTTTGAAGCTATTACTTTTCCAACTTATAATAACATAATGAGGTTTGTGTTTTATATTCCAGTGTGGATTGTCAGTTTTTAAAATCAGTTTATGTCAGATGACGCTGATTTGCTTTAATACAGTGATGTGTCACTAATATGAAAGAGAATAACTTTGTGATTGTGAGATAAGATACCTTTATTAGTAGCTGTGGGCCACTGTCTAACCTTGTTAGTCCAGATATCCATGCTGCTGCACGTTGGCAGGCGGTAGCAGTTACCAGGTAACAGAGACTTGTCACCACAGCAATGGTGGTGCCACAAGATGGTGCAACACAAAACAGCTGCTAGATTCATCTATGCAGGCATTAACACTGGGGCTGGGCGATATTGCAAATTTTGGTATTGATCTGATACCAGGTAAATCCAGGGTAAGTATCACCAATACCGATATGATACGGATACTTTATACTTGAAATTTCTCAGTCATTTAATGATTTTGCCTTTAATTATTAATCATGATTATGATAATAATAAAACAATACAAAGGTTTTTGTCAAATGTCAAATTTTTTATTAACAAACTTAATGGCAGAAAGGAGAAATTTAAGTTTAAGCTTTTTTTGTTTGTAAACAATATAATATAACAATATTTTAAAATAAATAAATAACTCTTAGCTAAACAAAAGCAAAACCTACTAATGGTTAGCTCTTATTCACATTCTTTGGCTTTTTGCCCCCAAAGCCCTCTGCAAGAAAAGCATCGATCTCATCAAGCCCTGGTATCGATATTATCAATATTTGGATCGATCCGCCCAGCCCTAACTAACACTGATAACGATCAATCAATCAGGTGCATTTGATTAGTAACACCTGACGGCCCCGCACGCTCTGCAGGTAGCAGATGTAATATATTGTGTTGTTTATCTGATGTTATCTGGTGGCCTGCAAAGCACCAGAAGAGTTTCATCATGTCCTGCAAAACATTCAGATTAAAACTTCACTCTCTTTTATCATAAAAAAAATGTTGAGACAGAGCTCTAAAATCATTCAGTTATCTTTTATTGTATTTTTGTTTGCATTTACTCCTGTAAGAAACCCATGAGCTGCATTAGACATCCAGATTCTGGAACTATAAATATAATTTTCCTGTGTGAGTAAACAATGGGCATCTGTTGTGTCCCAACTGATGGCTGTGGAGTGAGCTGATTAAGACCTTTGGATATGAGAGGTTGCTTAGGAACATGAATTCACACATAGCCTGTTTTCCTCCACAGCAGCTGCGCCTCTTTAGAGCCTACTAATGCATTCAGCTCAATCTGCCCGGGACCACGTGTGCAGCATTCTGCTCCTCTGAGGCGCTGCCTTAGACAAAGGGCTCAAACGGTGCTCCTGGACTGGGGCCAGTGTGAGGTGTAGACACGCTTACAGGACGTAGATCTCAAAGGGTCATTACTAGATAAACAGAGAGGGACACAAAGAAACAGAGAACACAAAGCGAGTCCAAGTCCTGGGACGTATCTGCGTGGTTTTATCAAGACTACACCAGACATCTGCTGCTGCCGGTGTGTTAGTTTTCATCTGTTCCGGGTGTGTTCAAATCAAGCAGTTCTTTCTGATTATGAAAAAAAAGCACCATGAACTTAACATCGATCATAATTTCATGTCAGATTTTCTTTTACAGTCTTGTTTTTGTAAGGAAACTACTGCCATAGGGTGAATTTTAGTGTCTTTTCAATGGTGTAATAGAAGAAACTTATACTATGTTTAATCATGTTGATTGATGATCTACATTTTAATCTTCCCAAAGATGGATATCTAAACATGCAAAGTTTTGATTGAGGTTTGATTGGAAGGAAAATGTTTGCAAGCTGATGTATCCAAGGTAAACATCGGGTTTCTCTGATATATAAATCTCTGACTTAAGGAAATGGGAGCAGCAATCAAGATGGTAGCCTGAATTGTCCGTAATCCCACACAGCTGTGCGAAATAACATGTTAGGAGTGGAAATAAAACTTAAAAAATAAGACTTGTTTGGATTATTGCATTTGGAGCCGAGATGTAGAATGATGGTGAACAAAAAGATGAGTCAACTGATGGAAATATAGATCAATGTGAAAATAGACCTGAAGAGATGAAGAGAAGGGAAAAGTTGAAAAAAACAGAATAATTTTATCCCTCAATCAGAAAAAATTTGGATAGAAAGTTTATATTAAAGAGGAACACTTTTGAGATCATGTTTTAGCTTCTTTTCACTCGACTGCCACATTTCTCACATAAGAGTTGGACAGTTAAGATTTTATTATTTAATTTTTCCACTTTTTCCTTTTCATGACACCCAAAAGATGTTAGTCCAGTTTCAGGTCCACAATGAGCTTGAAAAAGGTTTTTCCACAGTAATCTCTTGTTCACGTGATTCTATCGCTTGCTGGTAAAGATCCTCTGTCCCTCTTTGCTCCTCAAAGATACAGACTTTCATGGATGATGCTTTTGTACATTTTGAATTTTCCAACCCATCCCAACATCTTCTAACTTGGAATGGTACCTCTTTATTTACAAAATACAAGACTGTCAGATAAAAATTCTCAACTGCTGGAAATCATTTAATGTTTCAGTTCGATAATACTGTACAAAATTTGGATTTTGTCCTAAAAACTTCCATTAAGTTCATCTGACTGAAAAGGTCACTTTAATCTGCAGCTCTGGAAAATGTGTGAAATTTGCTCCAGGATATGTTGCAGAAGCCGCTCTCACCCAGACTCCGCACTGGCACCTCTGCTGCTCATTCATGTAATTATCAAGTCAGCCAAATGTTTCTCTGCTAGGAGGGTGAGACTTAGATATTTTATTTATAAGGAATAAAGAATGCACATGAAATACTGTATGTTGCTGGTTTATGCTGAAGCCTAATTGTCACTGACACCAGAGGGGGTTACAGTTATTTGGACCTTTTCCTACCTGGTGGATTTCCCATTCTGGACATGTGTTTCTTTTCTTCTTGCAGCCGCCAGTGTAATTACCACTGATAAGCTTATTACTTCAATGCTCACAAATAATCGACAAAGACTCAAATACACAAACCTAAAAATCTTGGACAGTCCAGTCATATCTGATGTTATTTTCTGTGATGCAAAGTTACACTGAAACTAAATCTGCTGTTTCATTCATGTGACTCACTTCAACTCATTTGTTTCTATTCTAATCTGATATTTCTTTCCTCTCATTCACAGACTCCTTTGGTGGCCCGTTCCCGTCCACGTCACACCGATGTCACCACAAACCCAAGAGGTGTCTGCCGATCCAGTGTGGCAGCATGGGTGGGCCCCTACCCATCAGCCCCCTTCTTTTCCACCCAAATGCCAAGGGGTCCCAAATCGTTATGGATCTCGCTCAGAAGACGGTCAAGAGGCAGGCCAGTTTCTGCAACGCCATTACCTTCAGCAACAGACCCATAGCGCTCTATGAGCAAGTGCGCCTCAAGGTGAAGCATTTGCCACTGCTTATGTTAAATTCCTCAAATTATTTATGAATTCATACAAATAATGCAACTTTTGCTTCTCCTCTTCTCAGATCACTAAAAAACAGTGTTGCTGGAGTGGAGCTCTACGTCTGGGCTTCACCTCCAAAGACCCCTCCAGGATAAACCCAGACAATCTGCCCAAGTATGCCTGCCCTGACTTGGTGTCCCAGAGTGGCTTCTGGGCCAAGGCGTTGCCTGAAGAGTTTGCCAACGAAGGCAATGTCATCGCCTTTTGGGTTGACAAGAAAGGCAGAGTCTTCTATCGCATTAATGAGTCCAGCCCCATGCTGTTCTTCAGCGGAGTCCGCACAGCTGAGCCCCTTTGGGCTCTCATCGATGTTTACGGTCTGACTCGAGGAGTGCAGCTGCTAGGTAAGAAAGCCAATCGCAGGCACCACAGGGACCGTAGAGATTAACATGGACTAAAGGGAACAGGATTCATCAAAATAGAATTATACAGTTATTAACAAGAAAACTTCTTTAAATTTGTATTTTGATAACCTCAAATCTCCTGCAGGTCATTGCTTTCACCAAAAAATATTGGAGTATTCACCATAACAGGGTACAAAAACCCACAACCAGAGCCAAGAGAAGTCTCTAATATGCTTTCAATCACTTTGCAGAGCCAAAGCACAGCAGAGAGGGAGGAGGGCAGGAACTTTAATAGCAATGTTACCAACTTCTGCTTTAATTAGTGATTCTTAACAAACCAGAATATCCTGAATGGATTTTGGTCCTGAACCATTCAGCACTTTGTAAACTAACACCAGGATTTTGAAGGCAGATCTTTAACAAGCAGGAAGTCAGCGCAAAGATCTCCACTTTCTTGGTATTGGTGAGGACTTGAGCAGCAGCATTCTGGACTAACTGCAGCTGTCTGACGGATTTTTTAGGAAGACCTGTGAGGACAGTTTTACAGTAGAATAGTCTATTAAAGATAAATACATACATCCTACTGAGACATCAGTTCTTTAATCCTTGATATGTCCTTAAGCAATTAAAAGCTGACTTCACATCTGTCTTAATGCAATGCTTAAATTCAGTTCTGGAGAATAATAAGAAGAAATATTAATTTCCATACGTATCACAGGGAAACACAAAAATGAGTCCTCTGATTTTGACCCATCACAGGTTACTAGGACCATACCATACACTACCGTTCAAAAGTTTGGGGTCACTTCCCTATTGAATCCCATGGCAAAGTGACCCCAAACTTTTGAACAGTAGTGTATACCAGCACCAGGGGACTTAAGGGCCTTACTCAGGTGCCTATAGTGGTTTTCCAGCCCCAAATCCTCTTCTTTAACCTTAGCTAACCTCAAGATCTCCACTGTTGAGGCGCCCTGTCTCAAAATCTGTGTCTAGCACTGATGCTTCTACTGCAGCAGTGTTGCTCCAACCCAGTCTGTCTAGTGGACGCCTTACTGTGATCTTACTGGCATTTAGGAGCAGATGAGTAATACACAACCATTTCACAAAATTTTTTCCATCTCCTCCAACTCCCATCTGTTTCTAAGATAACCCACCAGAGCAGAGGATTTCTGTAGTTGATGTAACTGGAAGTTGTTCTGGAAGTCTGAATCCATCCGTTCCTGCCTGCTGATTCATCCCGCTTCGGTACTGTTTTCTTGTGATGGATTTTTACCCTCATCCTTCTTTCCAGACAAACAATCTCCTTCAATCTCACCCGTCCTTGTGTGCTTTCTGCATCAAAATATTGTGTTTCCAGTAAAAATAGAAGCTGGTGAAGAGACAGTCCACCTGATTGGTCAGTTCACCTGACTTGTAGTTTAATGAAAGCAAATGTGGTTTTGGCCCTACTGTAGGATAAGTTGCCAACATTTTTTTTTATATATTTTTCCATGGAATTACAGACTCTAAAATACTGTTGAGAATCATTCAAAGCAATTTTATTTTTATATTTGTGAAAGATACTGCTAAAGTCTTTAATGTAAGACACTAAAGAGTGCTTTCACCTTCCACATTCTTGCAGTTGACAAAGCAGGTTTTTTCTTCTCTCCTGTTGTTTACTGTAAACAGATCCTTTCTTGAAGTAACTATGCTAATCTCTGTTAACAGTAAAGCTTTTCATGAAGGCATGGAATACCAGTGAGCTAAATCTGACCAATCTATGGTCCCTGTCTTTACCCAAAAGCTGGATTTCATGCTGTAGCTTAGCATGCATGCCATACAGCACAGGATCATGTAGCTAAAGCTTTGATGTCAGAGAACATATATATGGAGAGATTCAGTGCTATCATCTTCTTTGCTGTTATATAAATAGACCAGGGGTCAAATGTTCCAGATAGCACAGTTGATTGTAATGGCTCACTGTGCTGATTGAAGCTGGTATCCCCAGGCTTCTTAGGGTTGATGTTTATGACCTAAAACACAAGGGAATACACTTTTTTGGTTTTGGTTTTTGTTTGTACACATGATAAGTGGAACTCAGGCCTCATGACTCAAAAGTCCTCTTCCCAAATTCGGCGCCTGCTTTGATATGTTTACAAAGAGGAAAACCAATTTTCCTTTCATTTAGAGTAGCGTGCAGAAAGTGGTTCAAATATCAAACAGCTGAGACCCAATGAGGCGATCTTATCATTCCAAGATATTCTCTGAGACAGGTCTTATCCCTTAATCCAGGATATTTCTAATCAAAATCTGGACCTCTCCTTAAATACTTTTGATTGTGTTTTTACAGTCAGGCCATATGCTGGACTGCCTATAAAGCAGGACTCATTTTTCCCAGGGGGTCTGCTGACTGACATCTGCTCCCACAAACAGGGGCTTGTGCAAAGGGGTGGAACGCTGCAGGAATATCAACGTAGAAATACATCATCCAGAGCAGACTCAGCCCCTGTGTGGCAGTAAAAAGCCAACCGTGTCTCTTCTTTGTGTCTTGTTTCTATGTGAAACACTCCATGAACCTTTCTCTTTTCTAGGATAAACCCTCTGGCTCTGACATTTGAGGCCTTATTCCTCACTTTCACTCCTTATTTCATGAAAGTCCTCTTTTCTTCTTTTTTTTCCTCCCTACCTCAAATAACCACATAGCTCAGGAGACAACAGATAAAGCAACAGAATTGGAGGGAAAAAAAACAGCACTACAGTTATTACTGTTCTCCTCTAAAAATACCCGTGGCTTAATAGCTTAGATAAATTTAGCTTTAGTTGTTATGAAAATGGGTCTTTTACAAGTGTAGACATTTTATCTTTAAGCTTCGTTTTGCTTTAATTTAAGACGCTTTATAGCCCCTTTATTCAAAAACTCAATTCTGCCCAACTTACTTCTCCATTTTCTGCGGTGGTGGTGACTAAATTTCCCCTCCAGGATCAATAACATTCATATTCTTTCCATTTAAGTGTTTTCCAGCCGCAAGTGAGATTATTCATTGTTCTGCCTTGGAAATGTTTTAATCCTCGCTACATAAAGATTGAATTAAAATTCTATGGTGGATTAAGTTTCTCATTTAAAAACATTTTGTGGAGCCCGTGTTCACACTGTAGCCCTTTCATTATGTAAATTAGAAGTTGGGCTGTAAAAGTGTCTCCATTCAGAGGGGACAATACAGCACATACACTCACACCTTCAACAGCCTCTTCCAACTACTGTGGCTTCCTCTCATCTATTGCTTCAGTGCACTAATGCAGCTTCATTTCAGTTTGTATGTAAACAGATTTTTAGATCTGACCTTCCTGCTGGTGCTTTGTGAATGGTTAAACACAAGGTAGGCCTTCTAGAATCCACAAATAATGAATGCCACTCTTTGATATTCAGCATTGTTTATAAATGAGCAGCAATATTAGCACTTGTTTGCTAGTGTGCTTGTGAATGATGACAACTGTTGTCATATTAACTCTGAAAACGGCTCTTTTGAGCCTGGAAAAGGTGTGAAATGACGGTCTGTTGGTTATAACCATTTAAAACTATTTAAAAAATGATAACAATGTGACATATATTTATATGTTTGAATTCTTGCTTGTGTTGTTCTTACTCTCAGATGTAAGTCGCTTTGGATAAAAGCATCGGCTAAATGACTGTAGAATATTTACTTATATAACTGAAGTCAGTGAACCAGGAAGTTCTAACCAGTAGCCCACCTTCACAGTTTATACCTTTGTACCTGATGACAGAGATGTAATCTATCATTAAAAACTGTTTCTACTGGTATCTAATCACTTTACCTCTTAGAATGAGTCATTTATATCTACTTGCCATGGGTCCACATACATGGCAGCAGACATATTTGTGCCACCATTTTTACCACGGTGTCTCTGAATGGACAAACAACACATGTGAGACGTGAGACCCCTCTAAACTTTAAAACTTCAGTACTGGCTTTGTTCAATTGGAGCAAGAGCATCGTTTAGGACAAGTAAAATTTTAAAAGGACCATAGAAGAAGCCAGTACACATGTACCCAATGTTAAGGTAATTAGCTGTTATGCAGGCTTTGCTGCATGTGGATCCACTCACAGATGAAAACATGTTTGTCTTGAAGAATTTTGGCCACTGACGGCCACCGTCCATGCACAACTGTGATGTGCCAGTAATTTTATCCCACTGTACCTTTTAAAGGTAGCAATGTTGTTCTAATATCTTAAATCGTACGCTCAAAGCAGATGCTACCTCTAGTTTGTCAGTAACTAGGAGAAAAGGCATGCTAGTTTATTATATTTATTTTCAGCCTTCTGTGTTAAGGGAAGTACTAAAACATTTTTTATTATTTATTCAGTCACATGACTTACATATTTCTGATGAATAAAGGGGTGTTCAAAAAAACCAAGGTTTTTTAGGTTTAGATACAAGTTCACACACCTTTAAGTTGAGCTATGTGGTGTCATAGATCCTTGTATATTATCTAAGAAACATAAATTGGAGAAAAACTTGTCAGTTCAGTTGCATGGTATCTGAAACTATCTGCTGCTTGGAACAAGCTTTGACACGCTCCAGCATTGTTTCTGTTCCTTTAAGCACATATTGTTGTGATTTTGATTGATTGATTGATTGATTGATTACTGTGCTTTATTTTGAGCAGACAAAACAAAATTACCTTCTAATATTAGAGTAGACATATCTATTTTTAGAAAAGAAAGTAAAAGAAAAATAAATAAACCATACAAAACCAAATATATGAAAGGAATTATATTTAAGCAAAGAAATTACAGATTATCAAGCTCAAAGATGAAGTAGCCACTCATATACACCTGCCCCTTTACTAATCACAACATACTCTATTTAAACACTGTCAAATTAATATCCACATTAAGACCAATGTAATTTAATTAAATCGCATTGGTCTGCAAGAAATCCAAATAAGTACAAGAAAAGAGAAAATGTCCTTTCACACAGAGATATTGTACACAGAGATCTACCCTCCCACCTATACCTGTACATATTTACATATAATTAAATTTTATAGCACCATTTCAACATGCTATTTAATTCTGTTATAGTCTAGATTCTTCATAGGAGTCCAGTCCATGTCAGCTTCATCTCAGAGATTTCTAGGACATCCTGATTAATGAAGATAAATCATTAGCGCAAGTTAAAATTAGCCCAACTCACATGTTGTTTAGCAACTGCTATTAAAGGGAGTAAAACCAGACAGCAGCTACAACTTCATCGCCCCATGAGGTTTTCCTAAACTCTGCTAGTTCTCTCTCTTTTTATGACTTCATGTGGAACCTTGAAGTAGTCTTCATCAGTTTCATGACTTGCTTGTTTGGAACAATTAAAAACAATGTAAACATGAGACATTTTCCAGTGGTCAAGTACAAATGAGCAAGTTTGATCACCACCCTATACAATACAATAACTTACAGATAAAATACTGTTAAAGCAAAATATCTGCTTTTTCATGTGTTTACATTTCTGAAACAGAATTGTAAACTCCAGAGCTGTAAATATTCTTTACTGCAGCGTTAATGTATTGAACCACATAAGTAATAACACCTGAAATCTCTTTTTACTCTTTTCACAGACTCACTAGTACCAGTTAAATCAATTGTTAATACACAATTATTGATTTTAGCCACTGCAATTGCTGAAATTTCTAAGCACATGTTGAGAGCAGAGAAGCCCATGTGCCTTTGTGGCTTGTGATTTATCATCTGTTCACCTTCCTGAGGCTGTTTTGAGGTCAGCGCAGAGACAAGGGGAGGGCAGAATGACCCCAGGCGGTATTTCCAACATCTTTCATGGAGAAAGATTGAAGATGGAGCCGTATGATGAGATAATCCACCTCGCAGGAATCACCAGGAGGATTTATTATACATGACAGGAACTCTGCAGAGGGCGGGGCTGATTTAATGCTTTTACACCTCGATGGCAGTAGTTTCATACATTCTCCTCCCACCTTCCCACCTGCCGACGAAGCAGAGACATAAATAACAATGAGAAACCATTTCTGACTTAGCTAAGATGATAGTATTTTCACACTCTGCTTCTGTATTTTTAGTTTTCGTTCAATGAATAATGGCATGGTGCAATCTGTCATGTTTTGCTGTTCATCTGAGGCTCTGGTGAGGACCAGATGGTTTATTTTTATGATGCCCTGATACATAAAACCTTCAAATTGTCTTTTTACAGGATAGTAAATGCCTCTTCTGCAGAGAAAGGGTGTCAGGTGATTGTCTCCAGTGCCTCGGGTATCAGTTGATTGATTGTACCTGGCCTGAACTGGGCAAATCCAACGAGGCACAAAGGTTGTTTAATATATAGTAGTGTCCCAGTTTCTTCAGTTAGCTGTCAGTCTTGTTTGAACACCCACACACACTCAAAAATGAACAAACACACTCATAGTTAAGCTCACAGCAGGAATTTACTTGACATCGGGAAGGAGGTTGAGTAACTGAGTAATCCCAGCTGTTGTGAAGCCAACGGGACTCAGACTGTATGAGTCAGTCGCAGCGGAGCTTTAATCAAGAGGGGCCCCTCTGTGGGTCCGTCCTGAAGGACGAGGGACTAAAGTCTGATTGCAAAGCCTCAAGGCTGCTAACACCTCTCGACCAGGCTGACTCAGAGTAGGAGTCGGCCAAGCTAGCTGTCACCCTTAACAAGCAAAGGGGTTAATTTAGTTTATACAGAATATGGTGTATGAGAGGCAATCTCTGCAGTCACAAGTTCCACGCCACAGTAGAGACATCAGAGCGCCTGACTTTTTGTCAGGTTGTTCTTAGGAGATGGATTGAAAAACACGGTAGCTATTTACTGAAGAATAAGGTGTCATTGAGCCATCTGGAAACTAAAATTTACTGTCACTCTAAATGATTGGCAGGGCTGTAATGAAAAACTGGAAAAAATGTGAAAAATAGACTTTTTTTTATCAAATCAGCCATGCATCAAAAGCTCCACTCTCTGAGAAGTATTTTCTGTATATAAGACATCACAATTTCCTTTCTTATGTAATTGTACATTGTTTACTTTGCAAACAAATCTACAGAGATAGCAAGAAGGTGCGCTTGGGTAAAGATGACAGATGCAAGGAAGGTGAAAAAATACTAGCGTGTGAAGGTTTGATGGATGACACTGAAGCAGGATCCCCTCTTTGTTTATGTCTTTCACAAGATGTGTCAGAAGAGTTAGCTTATCTGTGATGGCGCGTCAGCTTGCGAGGCAGGGTCGTTCCACCTGCACTTTTCATGGCATGTCAGCGTCGGCGGGGCTAAAGTGAGAGACAGCACCTCTGATAGAAAACACTGTGTTCTCACATGGCTCTCCAGCTGGTTTTTCAAGTGTAGAAGGAACAGCAGCTACATGTTGATGGAAGTTTCCTTTCACTCTGTTCACAGGTGTGAACATGTACAAAGATTTATATTAGATGTGTGTTCTCCAGGAAAATGATGTCCACATGAAAATGCGCAGATATTATTGTTGGTGATGATGGTGATGATGTGCAAACATCTAGAAAGATTAGCATGGCTATGCTTGTTGTTGCTGTGTTAAAAACGGAGTTAATGGCACATATGTGTCATAAGCCACACAGATGGTGGCATACAATCTGACACTGCTGGTCGGCATCGCTGATGTATGAATGTTCGGAGGTGGTTGGAGAGGCCGTTGGTGAGCATTGGCTGCCACGTTTCCATCAGTCTGCCCAGAGCAGCTGAGGCTACACGCGCAGCTTACCATCACCAGGTATGAATGAGGAGTGGATGAAAAATGGATTCACAATGTAAAGCGTTTTGAGTACCGTCAGCAATAAAGCACAATATAAATCTAAATCATTATTATTACTGTTATAAACTCTGGTTATTCTGTCCACACATAAACAATAACTGATTACCCAGAAATCTTTGAAATGTGCTTTCCTAAAAGTTTGCTTTTAGTGCCTCAAAATTGTGTTTGCATGTAGATGACAGGTGCAAACACAGAGTGTTTGTGAGAATAGCAGTGTATGTGTGGACAGGGCCTTAGTCTGACTTTTCCTGACTGAATGAATCGGTGACCGCCTAAATAAAATAGATACTGAAGACAAATTAAAGTATTAAGTCTACGCCTGTTAGAAAATGGGTTAGAAATATGAAATATGGAGATGTTTCCTTTGCTGAGAGCCACACAAAGACTAATGACAATGTGAAGTATCTGGCATATGTAATGACAAAAGAATCGAATTTAAGGACGAGTTGGGACAATATGAAAATCCAAATTATGAACAAAATGGAAAATGACTGGACTATTGGTGTCACCTAGAGAATGAATTCAAAAGCAGAAACATCAGTTTTTGTGTGTTTATTTGCTTCAGCTCTGTACTTTCTGTTCTGGCTCCATCCCTTGAACTTTGCTAACATCCAGTCGTCTGGAGTGACAGAAGTTTATTGGCTGCAGTTGTTGTATTATCCAGCATGAACACGGGACAGGGCAGGGTTCCCAGAGGTCCAGAGGGAAACCAGCTGCTTTCAGTGAAATGATGATTTGATTATCACAAGTAGTTGACTAGAAATGGTGTTTGATTTGGCAGGAATGAGCCTACGAGTTAATAGCAGCACTTGTGGATCCTGATGCATCACACAGGCCCGCCAATGAAAATACACAAAGCAGAGATGATGGTGTAAATCTGACTTTTTTTACTCATTCAGGAAATATAGGGCTGTAAAGGCCTGACAACATCAAACAGAGTAAATTTAACAACTTTGTGTTTCTTGGCCAAAGTGGGCTTTGTGTAATTTATGATGGTTGTTGGTGAGAGAGCTCAAAAGGCCAAAAAGAGCAAACACAATTTGTATGATTTGGCATTTAGTATCAGTTTTAAATTACTGTACCTTGGCTCGGTACTCCAGTACTCTCCCTTCAACTTGAGCAGGATTAAGGGAATAGCTTCTAATGTGGATAAACTAGAGGTTACCCATGAAGATTTATGTAGAGTTTCCTGTTTTTCTTCATTTCTTTGTGCTCCAAAAAGCAATTACACAGGGAGGATCCTTTGAAACATCCAGCCCTGGATCTTTCTGTGATGCTTCGTTGGGGGAATCAACATTATTTCCCTCTCACACAAAGTTAGATGGAAAGACAACGAAGTTCTAGGAGTGTGTGAATGTTCTTTTGTGACACAGTTAAAGCACGCAGATCCGACAGCATGCCAATTCATTCTAAAATTAGGCAACCCTCATGGCCAAGTGCTGTGAGTAGAATGAGAGAAGTTTGAGCAAATTAATTTTTAACAGTTTCCAGGATTGTGGAAGTTTGAAATTAGATCAAAGATTAAAATTAGTTCATATTTAAAAAGATGGATTAATCAGAGCTGGAAGGACGGATCTCCTGTGATGAGGCTGAACACGCATGTGGATCGTACGACTTCAGCTGGACTGAGCCTGTGTATTATTCTAATTATAGAAGTTGAATAATTATGTTATGGTGATCCAGTTTTGGTCACTCTTATTAATTTCTTTAATAAGGCCATTGTTCAGAGTAAGACGAAACAAAAAACAGTGACATGAACAAACATTGAAGCAACCTTTTGTTGTTTTACATCAGTGGTCCGGCAGTAAGATGGAGTCATTGTTTTCAGTAAACAATATTCCAAAAATACAATATTAGATAGCTAACTGTTTTTCTGGCTGGAGAACCCCTCAAAAAACCTACACCACTAAGGCATAATTGCATTTGCATCTTAGTTAAGAATGAAAGTTTTTCTTTCTGGTTCTGGTTCTGATGGATGTTTTACTTCCTGGTTCTGGTTCTGATGGATGTTTTACTTCCTGGTTCTGGCTCAGATGAAAGTTTTTCTTGCTGGTTCTCATTCTGATTGGGGATTTTCCTTCTTGGTTTTGGTACTGATGGAGGTTTTTCTTCCTGATTCTGGTTCTGATGGAGGTTTTTCTTCCTGATTCTGGCTCAGATGGAGGTTTTCCTTCCTGGTTCTGGCTCAGATGGAGGTTTTCCTTTCTGGTTTCTCCACTGTCTCTTCGTGTAGCTCAGGATGGAGGATTGAATAAAAGATAAGATTAACAGCAATTTGTTAATTTCCTCAGCTCAGTAGTTATTTCTATCAATTGTTTTTTATGAACACAGTTATTATAAATTGGACTATATAGGGATCAAATAATAGATATGTTTTAATTAAACCATACTTGGACTACAATAAATCAAATTGTATCTTCAACCATGAGTCATACAAATAACGCTGAATTGAAATGAACTGAATTCAACATCAAACCTGCTGGATCAGGATGTGAAGACCAACATGGGTTCCACTTTGACATGAAGGTTGTATGCTGAAAGACCAGAAAACTCCTGTTCAGTACAGTGTGTTGATATGTTGTCTGGTTTGCTGCTCGTCTGGGGTCTACAATTCCTTCATTTGGTCTGAGCTGGAGGACACATAAAATAATCTGTGCCCACCACCAAACAGCCATACGTCAGCAATGCTGACACTGGAGGCAGGAAGGGTGAAGTCACAGCGATGAAGCAGGATTCAAACTACCAACCTTTTTGTTATTGGGCGACCTGCTCTACCACCTGAGTCAATGGCACCCCAAATCAAGGCCTCTGCTGATGCCACTCAAACACATGCTCAAAGTTACCGTTTGCTGCTTTAGTATCTGTCTGAAGTGTTGCCAGTTTCTTGTAGCATATTATTTCATGCTATATTCCCATTATAGGTGGTTCCAAGAATCATGTTGCAGGACAATCATCCTAAACGTCTGACCGCGGCAGAACTAGCCGTCTAAACCTGTCACGTGAGATGACTTGTGGTCATCAGACACGATCAGAGTTTTTGTTAGTGTAGGAAGAATTGCATGTTTGCATGTTTTCATAGAATGAGCCATTTTGTGGGAAGCTGTAGGATTGATGATTGTTTTGCAGCTGAAAGAGTCAAATCTTTGAACTTATACATGACAGTGAAGGGGTGTGCGTGTTTGGGAAGGTGTCAGTCTGCCCACAGTAATAAATGATCAGCTTTCCTCCATGCCTAAGTACAGGAATAAAACTGGGGAGCTTTAATATAAGAACCTTATGATTGCGGTTATTAGCGCCGAGGTCCTGGCATGCTGATTGGCAGAGGAGGGGCGGCACATGCTGAATTCTGCCGATGACCTAAGGGACACAGCTTTTGTGACTTACCGGGCGTTTTGCCTGGCTCTTTGTTTTGGCCATGTGTTGCCTTGGGAGCATGCTGCTCTTTCCTAAAGCCCCATGTTCAAAGCCGCCCAGCCCGATCAGGGACTTGGGATTGGGCCAAGGAGTAAAAAGCATCCCAAACATCTCGGACAAAGACCCCTCTGACTCTATCCCTCCCTTCCACCATCACTCCCTCTCTCTTTCTGCCTCTGTTTCATCTGTTCCTAGCAAAAGCTCCCCGGATATCCTTCTCTGCCGTCTGCCGTCTTAGCTAATCCCATCTGAGCAGTTCCTCTCACATCTACAGATACTCTCCTCGTGTCTGGTCCTTTCCTCTCACAATTCTCTTAGATCACTTATACCTTTTGTCTCTTCCTCACTGCAGTTTTCTCCTTTGCAGACATCAGATGAAACCCAGAGATGGATAAAGATAAGCCCTGTGAGAGATTGTGTGCGTGAGAGAGAGTAAATCCACCAATCCCCCACCTTCCGACACCCTCCCACCCCGTCTCCAGCACTGGCTCAAACCCCTGGCACGTTCCGTCTGCCCAGGCTAGCAAAGCCACTAAGCCAGCTTCTGCCTCTATCCACCTCCCCATGCGCAGCATTAGCTAACCTGCTTTGTGGCTATCCTCTAATCAAAAACATTTAGAGCACGAGCCAAAGCCTGTGCAGGCCAAAAAGGACATGCCGCCATTCCCTTAACCCACTCTGCAGCCCCCTCTGGTCCGTGCATTTGCAAGGGATTAGCCCAACAGGTGCCTAAATATTCCAATCAAAAATAATGCTCAAAGAAGTCCAAATATAGACCTGACCTATAACTCTCAAGTTCCACTTCATGAATTAATTTAGGATTCAGGCCAACAGGTTTGTTTTTGGTTTAAAATTCAGTGAAAATAAAAAATAAATTAATTGATTAATTAAATTAAATAAAAAAGTCAGGTGATGAATATTCCACTTAGCCAAATTTATCCTGCCCCTTCAAATGCAAAGTGGCAGCAGCTGCATTTTCATTACAATTCAGAGCAACGTGAGCACACACACAAACACACAGCATTAAATACAGCTTTGAAAGTCTAAAATTCTGGGTTTGGCCTGTGGGAGAGAGCATCTGTGAATGGTGGATTTGAAAGGGACCAATAGGACAAAGGGATTGTATCATCTGAAAATGCAGGTGCACCACGATTAGTGGGCAGCAGCTGGCGAGGTCACGAATGGACAGGGATGCACACACACTGGGTACACACACACTTTTACAAAGGCACAGTAAATGTTCTGCAGTCCTTTCTTTCCTCCTTCTGTCTTCTAAGTGAACGACAAGCATTTGGTGCACGTTCGGGTCGGCTTTGCCTCCGTCTCACCGGCCTTTTGATGAATAAAGAAGAAAAAAGAAGAATATTAGATGCACAAGCCAACACAGGCTTGAAATGACTGAGTTCAGGAGGAAGAGGCTGTAAAAAGAGTTGTAAACCCTCAGAGAAGCTTTTGGGATGAGGGGGGGGCGGGGGGCGTCTGATAAAAGATGGTATTTCAGAGGAACCAATTTGCCGTGTGGTTGGTTTCTGTTCACACTTCCTACATTTCAGTTAAAGTCACGGTGACACGTGGAAAGATGAGCGAGATCATTCGTGGCTCTTTGGGAGTCTCAAATACAGCGTTGCCCCTCCCTGGCAGGTTTTACCTCTCTGTTCTCTCTCCATCTGCCATCCAGACCACCATCATGTGCCGGATGTCCTCAACCACTTCTGTCCCATCATAATTCAGTTTAGGATGGACTAATGAGCTTCAGAGACTGCAGCCTCTATGGAGCACACCATCATTTGGTGATGTCATTCACGTCCTCCAATAATTTAATAATAAGCTGCAGGCTGAACATACAGCAACCTGCTTCACTCTCTGAGGGGAAAAGGGGGGAAAAATATGGGTTCAGGCCACCGAAGGATTCTCTTCATTAAAGGCCGCATATGTCCTCGTGTCTGACCGAGCTCCTCAGTTACAACTTAACTGTCATATGTTTTCAGACTGCAATAATTTCCACAGCCTGTCCTCCGAGCTCTGCTGAGGGTTTCATGAAGACTGAGTCCATCAGGGGAATGGATGGACAGGGAGGAAATAGTGGATGAAATTCAAGCTAGTCTTCTCCTAGCCTGAGGGACTTGCTGTTAACCGCTGCTCGCTTCTGAGCAGAGATGTATTTAATGGTTGATTAGCAGTCTCGGAGAGACGCCCTGTGCACCACATACTCTCTCCTTTCTATCTAAAGCCTCGCAGAGAAATCAATTAGCACAATTACAAGGCCTTAGTCCCATTAAAGATTAATACTAAAGCGTGGTGCTCTGGGTTAACAGCTAACATTAATTGACATCCCGTCGTGATTTTGAGGGAGCGGCGATACCATCTCAGCTTTATAGCTGAACGAGTCCTTATCAGGCGGCATTTCAGCCATGATCCTGAAAAATCAGAGACGATACTCAAGAGGATCAAACACTGAGAGGACTGCCGTCATCTCTGGTTCAGTGTTACACACTGGCTGTGGAGTTGGATTGCTCCAGGGTCCAGGATAAAAGCTGAATACTCAAACAGCAAGCAGCAACAGACACCAAAAAGTACCTGCAGTGAATTTTTACTTCAGTGTTCCTTCGAAATCTCACAGATCATATGTGGATTTATATCATGACTACAACTGGGCACTGAGCACCGGGGTACTCATTTGTCTTTATTGCTTTTGCAGTGAGCAGAATCACATAAAGATGCAGTAATTAAAGCTGGAGCAGATTCTGGCTGCAAACTAAATGCTGCAACTGATCCAGAAATGACCAGATTTAAGTCACCACATTTGTTTGTAGCCTAGAAATTCCCAGTGTGACACTTTAATGTAACTGTCAGACTATCTTTTCAGAACTGTAAAAAGTTTATTCTGCATCATTTTTATAAATTACCAGCTGTTTTCCCATGTATTTTATCTTTTATTCAGCTTTATCAAAATGAATTTGTATTCTCTACAAAGAAAGTAAAGGTGATTTTTACTTCTAAAACCCTCCGACTTCCCACCTCTGCACAGGGAGTCATCCTGGAAAGTCAGGTCAGATTTGAATATCACAAGACAAACAAGTGGCACAAAATAAATGGTAAATGGTCCGTATTTATTTAGCGCTTTACTGTACCTGGAATGATACCCAAAGCGCTTTACATTATACACCCATTCACACACTGATGGCGGAAGCTGCCATGCAAGGCGCTAACCACTACCCATCAGGAGCAAATTGAGGTTTGGTGTTTTGCTCAGGGACACCTCGACATGAGCCCGAAAAGGCCGGGCACAACTGACAACCCTCTGGCTACAAGATAACTTTACTTTATAAATAAATAAATGGATAAATAAAGTAAAGCCTACGGCTCACTGTTGAAATCAGCAAACGTATTCAATGTATTTATATATATATATATATATATATATATATTGAATTTGTCTACTTTTCAGGGTTCGTTCTTGGAATAATTTGGTTTAATTCAGCTATATTTAAGCAGCACCGTATTACAACAAAGTATCTCATAGCATTTTTATAGATCGGGTCTGTTGTTTGTCTTTTTGTTGTGATATATTTTCTGAGTTCTAAGTCCCAGTCGTTATTATTTTACTTATCTACATATGTATTGACTTAGTGTGGAATTTATAAATGTTTAGTTTTCTTTTTTTGTTTAAATAAGTGTTATATAATATGTTATATAAACCTGAAAAGGTTTATGGCGTCACACCTGGGAGGTGGGATTGTTTTTGGTAGCAAATGTCAGGTTGAAAAAGATCTTTTTGTAAAGTTTATTTTATTTAAAGTTTATTTGACATTGTTTATTTGCTTTGGTTCGTCTGTTTTGAAGAAAATAAATTAAACATGTTTTTAAGATGAACCACATCATGGTGCACCACAGCCACCACCTGTGAGGCCGGATCAGGATTCAGTCCAGATTTTATTCAAATTCACTGTAATCGAATTATAGCACAATTTAAACAAATTCATTAATTTTCCACATTAGACCAATTTATGATTACTGTCTTCATATGGACGGCGGATCACCAACTCTGGACCTGTTGGGCCAGTGTCCTGCAGGTTTTTGATGTTTTCTGCTGTAACACACCTGACTCATATAATAGGTGGTTAAGAGGCTGCTGCAGAACTTAACAAGCTGTTGGAGAGCCATTTTATTTTATCTGGGTATGTTCCAGCAGGAAAACATTGAAAACCTGCAGGACATTAGCGCAAGAGGCGAGCCCTCATATACATTAATGATATAAAAATAATTACCTAGATAAGAAAACTAACAGATTGCATCAGATCCTGAGCTGCACAGGGCGACAGTGGAGAGGAAAATCTCCCTTTTAACAGGAGAAAAATCCTCCAGCGGAACCAGAACTAAACTTAGGATCTAAACATGAAACTTTTCCACCTGTTTCAGTCTGTTTATTTATTGCCTAAAACCAACCTGAAAAGAAAATGAAAAAAAAGAAAAGTTGGACTGAGGTTGTTCTCTGCCTTTTAATTCCAGAGAAAAACTCTCGCTAAGTCAAACTTTAGTCAGTTTTTTAAACTCTTTTGGTGCCCCTGTGCATTTTCTATTGGCCATATTTCCTGCCCTTGTGAAGTATATGACTGCATTAACCCCTGACCTGACCTACTCGGGACATGGCTCACTAATCAAAGATGGAGCAGAGAACAAAACAAATGACTCAGGCTGGAGTTTGTGTCAAATTTTGTATCTATTCTAGTAAAGAAAATAATTTACAGGTTAAAGATTATGTAAACACTTCTTGTAAAGCTATTTTAGAAAACAATATGGGACTCCTCTTTGAGGCAACTCTTTCTGTGTTGCCACGCATCTTCCCTTAGCTGGACTGTGTCTCTTTCAGCTGTAGGAGGGCGTCCGAGGAGGCTCGGCAGCTCTGTTTTAACTGCTGCAGTTTACAGTCCCACAGTCCCAGTAATGAGGCTAAGAGGTTTATCTGGAGTCCTGCTCAGATAGAGGGGCCTGGAGCTGACCCGGACTGAAGAGACTCTCCAGGGACAGGGGGCGGATGTTTTTCATCCTCCACTTCCCCACAACAAACTCTCTTTTGCCCTTTTTTGTATGTTATTTGTTGTGATAATCATACCGGTATCTACATGACCTGGAAAGCCCAGTCTCCCCCTAACTTTGAGTAGGAGAGAACTCGGTCAGGACAGCAAGCTAATTTTACCCCCCACCATCAGGCCAGAGGGGGAGGGCTTATTACGAGGTGTTATTTAAAGCAGCTTCAGTGATGATGATGTGTGGGCAGCTTATCAGACAATGCAAAACATGGCAGATATGAATGATGTTGTACTACAGAGTTCAAGAAATGCAACACTGAGACTGCAGTGTTTTTTCATGAAGATAAAATGGAATATATTTTGTTACCCTTCAGGGAAACTTGTCTTGGACTGAATAATTCTCGATGATTCAGCTCAGACATGAGAACAACTTTCTTTTTTATATATATTTCTGTCTCTTTCAGCACACTTCCAGCTCATTTCCCTACCATGTCGGGTAATTAGAAGTGGCCTACATTTTACAGAACTCATGCAGATAAAATAAAATTGCTCCTGTTGACAGAGAATCTGCAGATTCAGCCTTTCTTCAAACTGTTGCCATTCAGCTGGCTGCGAACTTCAGTGCCTTGAGCTCATTGCAAATAAAAGCAAAATACAATAAGAGCACTTTTAACTGCTGTTCTCCCTCTTTTTCTTTCCTTTCTTTTCCCTCTTCTTCCCATCTCCAGACAGTGAGATTGTTCCTCCCGACTGTCTTCGCCCACGCTCCTTCACCACAGTACGCTCCTCTTCTCTACGACGTGAAGCGGACGACTCCCGCCTGTCCGTCAGCCTGTGCGACCTCAACCTGCAGCAGGAGGATGGAGGCCCCACCCACAGCCACTCCCACCGCCACACCCTCCACCTGGCCTCAGCCTCCTCCTCCTCCACATGCCCCATCCCCCAGAACTCCCTGAACTCCCAGCAATCCTCCCTGCTGCCATCCTCCATGGAGAGCGACCTTCACTTCCACCAGCTGCGCGGCGCCCACATCAAGACTCTGGATGAGCAGACGGTGGCGCGATCCGAGCACGCACGAGAAGAGCGCACGCTGGTCTTCACCAATCGGCCTCTGCGCACTGGCGAAACCGTGTTCATCAAAGTCACCAAGTCCAGCCCGGCACGCTCGGGCTCCTTGTCCTACGGCGTGACGTCCTGCGACCCAGCGGTTCTGCGCCCCAGCGACCTGCCCTACAATCCTGAGGCTCTAGTGGACAGGAAGGAGTTTTGGGCTGTGTGCCGGGTGCCAACACCTCTGCAAAGCAGCGACATCCTCGGGTTCTTAGTCAACCAGGAAGGGGAGGTCATCCTCAGTCACAACGGCACCAATGTGGGCATGCAGGTGTGTGTGGACAACTCTCGTCCTCTATGGATGTTCTTTGGCCTGCATGGAGCTGTGACACAGCTGAGGATTCTGGGTAAGTAAGCACTGCACAAATTCATATTATACAAAATAGTGAATGTCTTTGTGCAGACTTTTGATGTGCATTACAAAACCCGAAACACCAGCTCAACACAGGTAAGTACACAAAAGTATCCTTCTTTCTCTTCTAAGATTTGGTATACAGGAGAGTAAAATCAATCTAATCCTTGCAAGGTCTTTTAAGGTAAATATGACCTCAATTAAGATGGCATGGCAACATTATGGCACATTACACTGTTATATTGAATAAAAACGAAGCCAAAATACAGAAGCAGAGTGTGGAAAAACCACATCTGACTTCTACAGGAATTAAGTGTTTGGGGCATCCAGGCGTTTCTAATCAAATGCACAAATGAGCTGATATCATCAGTGTGAGCTTCTCTATAAAAGCAAAAGGTTTGTCACTTTGCTGCCCTGCTGCATTCAGACGAGTCTTAACACAATGTCAAGAAGGAAAGACAAAAGCCATAATCTTAGAGAAGCAACTGTAACTGTTCATCAATCTGAGAATGGTTAGAAGATCATTTCCAAACTTTTTGGAGTCCATCATTATACAGAGAAAAAGATTATTCACAAGTAGAAAACATTTGGGCGGCTGCCAGTCTTCCCAGCAAGTTCAGCCCAAAGATCAGACCATGCTCAGAGAAACTGCAAAAAAAAAAACAAAGAGGCACATCTCCAACTCTCCAGGCTTGTTAAGTTCGTGACAGTCCAAACAAAAAAGACTGAACAAGTCTGGTATGTTTGGAAGGGTTGCAAGAGAAAGCCTTTTCTCTCTTAAGAACATGGGAGCACAGCATAGTTGGCAAAGCTGCATCTGAACAAACTACAACAAAAGTAAACCAAAGTGGAGATGTTTGGTTAGAATGCAGGAGCATATTTGGAGAAAACCAAATTCAGCATATCAACATAAACACCTCATACCTATCAAGCACGGTGGTGGAGGACTGATAATCTGGGCTTGTTCTGCAGCCACAGGACCCAGAACTATGAACTCCTCGGTTTACCAAAAGTTTCTAGAGTAAAACGTGGATATCTGTCCAACAGCTACAGATTAACTGAAACTGTTTCATGCAGCAGCAATGATCCCAAACACAGGGACCTTCAGAGCCGTGCAGGAACCAATGCTGCAAACCTCAATGGATAAAGCAACATTAAAAAGAAAAGTGAAGCAAAATTCCTCCACAACCATGAGAGAGACCGATACAGTAACATCATCCAGAAAAGCATCACTGCAACTTAGTGATGTTTCTACTCGCTGCTGGATTATGAGGTGGATTTAGTTTTTCTCATGTGTTGTTCATCTGAGGTCATTTTAAGACCTTTTAAGAACCAGATGATTTTCTTCATAAGTCCTGATTCATAAAACCCTTTTTCATGGCTTCATATACATTTTTTAAAGATGTTTTTATTATTCCAAATGAACAAATTATTGTACAGTCAGGACTCACCACATATCATCCAGTCATCAAGAAAAAAACTATTTGTACAACTTAAGGTAACGCTGAGAGTTGGGCTGAGTTTATTTGTAAAATTTAGTTTATTTGTGCAGCATGTAAAGAGAATGACTCTGCATCCTCCTAAATGTGCTTAGATGTTTTAGTGCTGCCTGATAATGAATTATTACAGGACATGTGACCGTTAGATACTCAGACCAGATGATGATCCGTTTGTAGGCTGTAGATCTCTCTTTAAGCATCATTTCGTCACAAGTCATGTGATGAACTGGCCCAGCTAACCCTCCACAAACTCTGGACCTCCTTGAAACTCTGTTCTTTTTCAGGTTTTTAACTTTTTAGCAGCTAAAACGAAGAACTGCTACTTGTATAGCCGATATTTCACATATGTTTGTTTGTGTAACAGGAGTTAACACTGATGATGCATTCAGTGACAAATTTATGAATTTCGCATTTCTGTCTGATCAAATATTATAAGTCATATTTTAAACAAAGTACTGGTAGAGCTCTATTCCCTCATTTATTTCCTCAGTTAAAAACCTTCCCACCTTGAATGCAGCACCACCTGACGTTGTTAGGTGGACAGAGGAAAGATGTCTATTGTTTCCCTGCTTTCACACACCTGCCTCACATTAATGTCGTTAGCAACTTTACACAACTTAACAACAAGTTGTTGAAGAGATCCATTTAATTTGGAGCAGGTGTGTTGGAGCTGGGAAAAATCTCTAAAGCCTGTAGGACAGTGGCCCTCAAGGACCAGAACTGGACATCTGGAGGTGATATGAGTTTACCCTGGAAATCTGAACAGCTCACTGAATGACACATTTTCAGATCCAGGAGGCCTAAAAATAAATGATAGGATTGATTTTTCTTTTTAACCATACGCTCTCAAGCACAGAAAAATTATTTTTTTTTCCATATGTTCTCATTAACCCGTAAAACTCTGGTAGATATCCGGCACCCTATCCCTTCTTTCATCAACAGTTTATCAGGAGCGGTAGTGTGCAGCTCTGTGGGGTAAATTGTGATGTCTAGTTACGCTTTAGGTGATCTACGGATGTTTTCCAGGTTTTTCTATCCCGTCCAGGAGGTCTACAATCCAGCCACAAAGTGTAGTGTTTATTCAGACTCTATCTGGTAAATCCACAATGATTCCTGATAACAGCATTATTTATCACATTTCATCATAAAAAGATCACCATCACTACTATGTTGCTAAGAGACCTACTTAGACCTGGACATGATGATAAAGTCACTTCCTGTCAGACTTTCCACCAATCAGAGAGCTTAGATTGACGGTAACGTCCAATCAGGTGCAGCCAAAGATCAACCAGTGAGCAGAAAGTTCTATGTGTGTGTGTGAAAAGAAGAAAAATAATGCTCCTCTATGGCTGGAATAAAGCCAAGAAGACGTTTCTGATGCACGGTGGCGCCACAAAGCAGCTGAGCTGGAGTTGGTTTAGTGAGGATAGCAGGTAAATAGTAGCAGGAATAACTGGAAATGAGGAAAAAGTGGAAACATGGAAATAGTTTCTGTTGTGTGTTTGTTTCAATAACAATATTTTTTCTCCTGAAAGCCAAGACTTGAGAGAATGATGAGATGAGAAAAGGTTTGGTCACTGTTGATCTGTGTGTTATTTCTACAAAGTTCTGTTAGTAATAAATTCTGCTTTCTTCTTCTGGTCGACCTTTATGCTGCTACATCTATTCATACATTCATTTTACATCATTTAAGCCTCATACCTGACAGCTAAGGCTGGAAACATCATGTCTGATGCTGACTGGGATTAAAAGCTCCAGCTTCTAGAAGCTGTTTTACTCCAAACAAATGCTTGGAGTTTTATAGGTTCACTATATTAAATATGTCCTAATGAGAGAATGACAGGGAAGTAAAAATCATCTGATTCTAAAAGCAACAACTCAAACAAAAAATTAGAATATCATAGATTTGAACAGATATTCTCTCCTCATCAGCCTCTTGGGTGTGTCTCCAGTAGAATAATGAGGCCTTTCTACTCTAAAAGCACACTTTATCTTGTAAACAATACCACAAGAATGATTGATAGTGGAAATAACCATCTCTTTTCACTGTGTGATGCATCCTGGGTCAGGAACTCACAGATCAGTATATTGATCCTTATTTGGATCAATAACCCCGATGGGGTTGAAATGTATTCGTGTTAAGTGCTGGATTCTCCAACCGTTCCCTGGTTAAGGCCAGCCTCGTCTCTCTGTTTAGAAAATCCGGACATGGCCGTGACCAGTTCTGCACTCATGGGGTCAAAGCATTGTGAGATCACTTTGCTGCTTTGTTTGTTACGGTATTTACAGCAGATGTCCTGAGGCAGGAAGGATCTATGTGTTAGAGTGAAAGGTAGATGCTATGTTACGGCACAGGAAGATGAAAAACAGGAAGGTAGCAGTTATAGGTGGAGAAAGGCTGTGACCTGCAGTGCTGTGGGGACAGCATGTTGTCTCAGCAGGGTGGACACTTTGCTTGTCAGCGGTGTGTCAGGACACATGAGGTTTGTTTACCCTTTTCTAAATGCTGATAATGACGGGGATGGGAAAGGTGTGCGCGAGCAATGGCTTGGCACTTTGTTTCCTCCACCCTCCTCACATCTTTAAAAAAAAAAAACAAACACCACCTCAGAAAATGCACGAACCACTCTCGGTTCATTTTGTTCATATTTGCCTCGTACAGATGAAGCAGGTCATCGTCAGCGTCGCCTGGATAATGTTGGTCGACACATGCAGCAGTTAAAGCTGTCTAATAATAAAAGGCATATCACCCTAAACAGCAGCAGCCTTTCAGAGGTGTCACAAGTGTTTGTCTGTGGAGGAAGAGGCATCTATAAATACATCCTGCTTTTCTTCACTGACAGCAGCGGAAAAGGAAGTGAAGCTCAAAAAAAAAAAAGGTTTGAGGGGAACTGCCTTCCCTTGAAGGAGACATGCAGGAGCGATGGAATAAACAGCCAGCCTCTTTCATCCCAACCGTTCGCCGACTCCTCAGAGTTCACTGTTTTCATATTAAACACTCTGGGCTGACGTCGTCCCACATTAGCGTCAGCTGATATCACATCAGCCATGACAACCATGTTGGGAGAAATCACAGCAAGCTTCTGTAAAGCATGGATGTGTTGATGAAGATCAGTTCAACGAACAACAAAAACACCAGCAGATTCTCTACTGTTAAATTTGACTTAGTGCCACCTGGTTCTCTAGAGCATTACTCACACTCATTTACTGCAAACAGAAAGCTTTGGCAGCATTTCAAAACAGGAGCCACAAAACAATGAAAGGTCTGAGGTGCATCTTCTTATCAGAGGCCATCTTGGAATTCCCTCTGCAGTGCGGATCACCTTCCAGGTGCTTTGAATTCAGGAATGTGTTGTAACTTATCTGATGCTTTGCCATGAGCAGTTTGGTCTTCATTTAAACAGACCTGGAGTTTTGCTTTTAGTTTGACAGGGATGTTTCCCACTGGCCTACAATAACACCATCATCACTTTCGACAAATGATGAACTCATGGATCTTTGTAATAGAAACAGCGTTACTCAAACACATACACGCCTGGACAAGCTCATGACACTGTGGATGTAATCGATGCTGCATCAGTTCTGTCTGTAGTCACAGTGGTTTTCTTGTTACAGTGTTTTCAAAGCCTGATGTGGATATATTAGCAGATGTTGATTATGCTGTCAGCATCTTTTGAACGTCAGTGGTTCCATCAGCTGAACCCTGCTTTATCATCCTAACATCTATTTTATTTAGAATCAATTTAAATCAAACTTTATTTATAAAGCACTTTTAATGCTGGGGCAACACAAAGTGTTTTATATGAAAACTTAATTTATGCATATTAAAAACAAAACGAGCCTTTGCACACATCAAAAGAGACTACATTTAAAAAAAAAAGTCAGTGTTTCATATAGCCAGGGTGCACGTTCAAAACAGCCGTTAGGTTTACATCTGTTTGCTAGCATGTCATGCGGTCCGTAAAAAGAAACACGTGGCCTTCCAGATGAAAAAGTTGAATAGTATGGTTTCTCAGCCTCGGGATGCTGCTGGGCAGCAATGGCTCAGGAAATGCACATAATAGATGTCACTGTGCAATCAAACAAGTCTAGAATACAGAGTTTTGAGGTCGCAAAGTTTTATAACTCATCCTAAAATATTAAGAAGCATTACATTAAATGCAAAAAAAAATAAAATAAAAAATCATTAGATAAACTTCTGGCAGGAGAGGGTGCCACAACTGGATATATAAACAGCTTTTAGGGTGTGTGGGTTTGGTTATGTATATATTTCCAATTTTAGTTTCATGAATTCTTTAGGGTTAGGATTAGTTTTTTCCTAGTTACTTTCTCCAGGTTTGATTTGGTCTTTTGTTTTCTATAAGTTATTTCAATCCAGCTCAATGCACCACATCAAAGTCATCTCAAGGCAATTTTACAGATGCAATCCAATTCAATACAATTCATTGTGGACCATTTATAATCCAATTGAAATAAATCCATGATGTAGTCCAATTTAGTCTAATTTAAAACTGTTCATATGAATTAAACATAAAAACTGATTTCCTAGCAAAGGAAACCAACAGATTGCAATGAATCTTTTCTTTGATTTAGTCCTTCATTCTAAGCTGCACAAGGAGACAGTGGAGAGGAAAAACTACCTTTTAACAGGAAGAAAAACCTCCAGCAGAACCAGAACCAGGAAGAATGGTCATCTGTCTCAGCTAATTCGGGTTGGAGAGGGCATGAAAGAGGGGTCAACAAGTACCAGAACTCAAGCCATGGATACTTGCTAAGAAAAAAAAAGAAAGACGGAGTGAATGACCATATCAGTATACTTTATTTATACATTAAGAATAAATTGAGAACAAAGGAAAAGTGCTCAGTGCATCATGGGATGTCCCCTAGCAGCCTGAGTTCTTAGCATCATAACCAAAGAAGTGGCCAAGGGTCACTAAATCCACCCTTACTATACTATAATCTTTATCATAATAGAGTTTAAAGCCTGATCCAGAGGTTGTTTACTTCCTGAAGCCAAACGGGGAGACGGTTCCAGAGAGAGGGGACTGGAAACTGAAGGTTCTGCCTCCGATTCAACTTTTACAACCTCCAGGAACCACAAGTAAACCTGCAGTCTGACAGCAATGTGCTCTGATGGGAAAATCTGAAATTATGAGATCTTTTAGACCCAATGGAGCTTGGTCACTAAGAGCTTTATAAGTGAGGAGAAGAATTTTACATTCTATTCTGGATTCGACAAGGAGCCGATGAGGAAAAGGCAAAACTGGAGAAATGTGAATTTTCCTGCTTGATCAGCTGAAGACATTTTTTAGAAGATTTTTGGGACAGAACAATAATAAAGAATAATAAAGGCAGGAGTCTAATCTGGAAGTGACAAGTGCATGGACGAGTTTTTCTCCATCACTTTATCACTTGTTTTAACAATATTATGAAAGTTAAAGAAAGTGGTCCCCAGAAACCTGTTTATATGCGAGTCAAAGGGCACATCCTGGACCAAAATAACTCCAGGGTTCCTCACTGTTGAAGTCAAGGTAATACCATCCAGATGAATTACACGGCTTAATGTCATCTAAGATTTCAGATTTACTCTTAGTTTGGTTTAGTCCTTGTTTTAAGTTTTGCTTCCTTTAATTCAGGTTGGGGTTTCTGTGTTTTTCTGGTTTTTATTTTGTCCTTTTCTTCGGTGTTCCTTGTATTCTAAGAGTTTGTACACTGGTTTAGTTGATATTGTAGCTGGTTTAACATCCTGCTAATTTTTGTAGAATTTAATCCCCTTTCAGATTCTGTTGTGTTAACATTCTCAGTTACTGATCGCCACACCTGCTCCTCGTCTGTAATGATCCTCCCTGTTTTTCCAGGGTTCCTGGTTTTTCTGTGCCTGCCTCCGAACTCAGCATCTTAGTCCTCCTTCAGTTCTACTCCAGGACAGAAGCAATAACTAAAGTCTGAATCAACTCCCTGTTGCTCAAATAGATTGATTTCTAAATATCCTCCACCTGCTGCTTAAATGAACATTTATACAGTTAGCATTTAAACTGGTTTTTCCATCTAATCTGGAAATTTATAGATGAATTAGTGGGACACTGTAGCTGTAAACCCCTGAAGTTGGACTTCCAACTCAAAGAAATGTTACCAGCTCTGACTTTTATATCCAACACGGCTGCTCTACAGAGAAAATTTTATTTTTATTTAATCTTTCAAAATCAGCTGCACAGATGCTATACTAGTATGAGGGGAAATGCTGCTAACTGCTAACCTGGTTGGTAAGCTAACCCACTAGCTTTTCAACTTGTTAACTAGGACATGGCCAACTGGGTTGGGGTCATTTCCAGCATCCAAGGCTCTAAATGAACTCCTACTAACTCACCAAATGAAGGTTAAAATTTGATTTGGTGTGTGATAAGTCAGAGGAGCCGACTCCCATCTGGGAGAGCCATATTTTCAGCTGCTGCTGCTCAGCAGGCAGCAGGTAGGACTGTAGTTTGATGAGCGCTAGTAATGTGCAGATTGATCGCGAACTGGAATACAGTGGAAAGTAACTACAATAGTAGGGTCCTCTCTAGGTTAAACTCAGTTGACAGGAGCTACTTTTTCTTCCACCTGCCATAGTCATACATGAAATGACACAGCGTAGTGGTGCAGCAGCGTATCTCTAACTCACTCAGGCTGTAGCATCACGTGTGGAGCTGAACAGCAACGGTGTGATGTATGATGTGTGTGGGAAGACATAGAGGTGTTGTAGCAATACCACAAACCTCCCTAAAAATCTGAAATTCAATCCTAACACAGTATATAATTAAATTAAGATGAGAGGGAGGAAGAAATTGGCGGGACAGGTGCTGCAAGGGCGAGACACGTAACTCTTGGAGTCCTTTGATGCTGCAGGCAGGTACTAACCACTATTCAGGGAGAGAAAATGTGCAGCTGTGGACCACCAATGCTACATTTTGGGACAGTAATTATCAAATGCCTGCTAGGTTTAGATTTTTGTGCTGATGTATAAACAGCATCAGTTCCCTCGTTCTAAAGACTATTGCATTTTGTTTTGTTATGGACAGCATTAAATATGGTTATGAAATAAGAAAATGCTGCAATAATTATCTGTATAAGTTCAGCTTGGAGTGATATGTGTCTCTGAGATCAAATACAATTAAATATCTGGTAAATAAAGATAGAGAATAAATAAATCTAAAATCATTACATAAATGAGTTAATAAAAACAAATAGGCTAAATAAATAAATTTGTTTGATAAAACCAAAGATGATAAACAAAGGCTGGAAGTGGTTTGTTGCAAATTTGCAACACCGAGCTTCAAATTGCTCCTGACATGATTTTGCAACACAATAATACAGCATGATGAAACAGGTGGTTCTGTGCAGTCAGAAGTCAAACTGCCTGTTTTTACATGAATATCTTACGGTGAAAGGAGCGCCGCACCAGCGGCTGGAAAACCCCCCACCAGGTGGGACGTCAGCGGTAGGCTGACCATCTACACGCCTGGAAGTGGTTGAAAACATGGATGATGGTTCCAGTACATGAAGTCTGGCTTGTGTGGTGGTATCATCAGCCAATTCCAGTTCAGAAGAGGGTGGTGATGCTGAGGAATATGGTGGACTGGACCAAGCAGACTTCTGCCCACGAGTCCGACTCTGAGTCGGAGCGTGACGGTGGCGAGGCAGCAGGGGAACACGGATTAGTTTGCCTGTGTTACATATGTTACAAATGATTTGTTTGTAAATGTAATTCATTTAAACCTGAATTTCAAATTAAAGCATAGCAGTGTATTTATATTAAAATTAAAATATTTAGCTCACTTGAATCTGTGATACTGTGTAAATAATTACATTTGAGATTGTTGTAGCCTAACTGTTATAATATAGACATTAAGTGACTGTACGTTTGCTAGAAATATGACCAGGACTTTTAAATGGTTAAATGGAACGGATCACGAGCTATGCAACTATTGTTTGCCTCTAATCAATACAGAAATCAGATTTCACTGCTGTCACGTCCTTTGACAGAAATGGTTGTGGACACAAAATCGAAATGTTTTGCTGATGGACAGACAGAACAAGCAGCTGACGCCTGTAGGAGGTTTAGTGTCAGTCTGTCTGTAAAGTTGGGTCACCTGCAGGTTTGAAGGACTAGCAGTGGCTTTCTCTTCCAACCAAACAAGCAGAAAGCAGAGCAGTCCTCGGCTTTACACTGAAAGAGAGAGATGCTGAAGGGACCTTGTGCCTCGTGGCATGGAAATGGGACACCCATCTAGTGACCCACTTCACATGTATTATAGATTCCATTAAAATGTCAGCGCGCTCATGCTCAACTGAAGCATCTCACCACCCACATCCTCGAGCACTGCAGCTGCCTCGCTCCTCTCTCCTCCTAATCTCTTCTTCTGTGGTCTCAGCTACTCCTCTGCTGTCATTCACCATTTTTACTTTGGTTTTGCACATTTTTATGTTGCTCACTTCTTTGTTCCCCCATCATGATTAAACATTCTTGCAACTCCAACAAGCACATGTATATAGAAACAATCTCTGTCATGTAGGTCAAAGGGCAGTGAACACAGGTATGATAATGCAACTTTACATCAGTCACATTACATTTTATTTGTGTCTTGTGATGCTTGATAGGCTTATGTTTAGTTCCAGAATGACAGCACTTTATATACAGCTGGTAGAGCTTTCATGCATAATATTTCACTATGACCACCATTTCTAATATTGAAAAAATCCCAGTTTTGCCACCTAAACAGCCCTGAACCTTTCAGACATGGACTTAAATCTGCTTGGAAACCCCAGGTCCCACTTCAGGTCATTGACTGGTCAAAACCCTGTTAAACACAGTACTTGTCTTCTTTCCACTGGTGGATATCTTTTGTACTGCAATAATTTTGACACATAGTAAAAAAATATTTTTTTGTTATTGAATTTTTTTTTTTTTTTACTTTTTTGTTGTTTTTCTTTCTATATATATTTTGTAAAAGTGCCCAATAAAAGCTTCAGATCAGAAAAAAACTGAATTATAGAAATTCTCTCCCCATTTTTTTCTTGGGTCAGGCTTTAAAGAGTTAAAAAAGAACAGCAGAAAATCTTTCTAACCATGTTTGCAGACTTTAAAGAAAATGCTTGTCATACTCTGAACCTCTTAGGCCAACATCCTGCAGGTTTTAGATGTTTTTTTTCCCTGCAACACACGTGATTCAAATAAATGGATCATTAAGATAGCTTGTAGAGAAATTAACAAACTGATTGAGAACCATATAAATTCAAACAGGTATTTTGCACAAGGGAAACATCTAAAACCTGCAGGACATGTGTGGGATCTTTGTGTTAAAACAAGTATTTCCTATTTGTTCCTTTTCAGTTTGACCTTTTTTTTGTTTTGTTTTTTTTACTACTTGCATCTGTACATCTGTGCGGATGGACACTTACATTCTACACAATTACACTGACACTGAGATTAACAGTTCAGAGATGTATGACTGTGTCCTCCCTGCAAAGCAGCTCCTTTGTCTCTAAAGATAAAATCTCCAGCAGACAAAAAGAGAACATTAACATTTTATGCAGAGGGTAAGCCATGACCTTAAACTACTATCTTCTGAGTGCTTTCCTCTCATCTGTTTGAAGCATCCACACTAAAAAAAAAATCATTGTAGTGTGCGTTTGCCTCGATAGCACCTGTGAACAAGTGCCTCCCTGCAATTATAAGTTCCGCATTTTGAAGTGGTTTGTGTTTGATTGCATTTCATTTAGGAAATGTTATTGTAAACTATTTGCAAGGGTACTTTGCCCATCTGATTTCCTTCTTTCAGTTGCTTTTTCACTGCTAATTCAGCCCCTCCCTTCAGGTTGTAAAATGTTGAGGGGAAATCTGTTTGTCAGTGTGGTCCTGAAACCTAAGCTCCCAGCAGTTGCCCTCCCTCATCCCCAGCCCCACCCACCTCCTTCGTTACATACCCTGCATACCTGCCATGCTTTAAGGAAAGACGATCTCTCTATAGGTGCACTCTTATATGCTAAAGATGGACAGACAGGCAGATGATTAGATGGGTGGAGGCAGCAGCAGAGATGTGGCTACAGAGAGGCAACTCGCCTCTCACAGCTGTTAACGCTGGTCAGTTTAATCTGGCAGTAGCAGGCAGGATCAGGGCTGGGCACCACAGATCCTGCTGCTTCAGCTGCCCGGCAAAGGAGGTGGCCAACTGCCAGGGGGATTAACAGAGCGAGCGATGGGCAGGGGGAGAGGATTTGGTCCTGTAGAGGGACCTCTCATGCTTTGGTGCTGCAGGGTGATCCAGCTTTGGGAATAATGACAGGTGAGGTGGGACTGATTGGCATTCATTGGGTGGTGGTCTGACTGCACACTGAGATCCCAAGCTGCTTGTTTTACAGTAAAGGCCCCAGGCCTTCACATAAAGGTCATTCAGTATCAGTGTGACAGGATTTGTTGTTTCTTTTTTTTATTCTGTAGTCCAGTCCTCGTCCTCAGGGACATCTACCCTGCATGTTTTAGAGATTTCCAACTACAGCACACCTGATTCAGATTAATTAAACTGCTCACCAAGTTCTTTGCAACCCTGTTAATGAGCCATTCATTTCAGTCAGACGTGTTAAAGTATGGAAACATCTAAAACATGCAGGACATATTTTTTTCTTTTTATGTGGTAAATGTACCAACATACACTCAGTAGTCACTTTATCAGGTCCACCATGCTAGTACTGGGTTGGGCTCTCTTTTGTGCATTATCCTGCTGGAAGTAGCCATGAGAAGATACTACACTGTGTGTGAATTGTAGCCTCAGTTTCCTGTTCTTAGCTGGCAGGAGGCACTCGGTGTGTCTTCTGCTGCTGTAGCCCATCTGCTTCAAGGTTGGACGTGTTGTGTGTTCAGGGATGCTAATCTGCAAACCTTGGTTGGAACCAGTGCTGATTGGACTTCCTGTTGACTTTCTGTCATCTCCAACCAGTCTGTCCATTCTCCTCTGAATTCTGACATCGACCAGACTGGTCCAGACAACTACTGCTCACTGAATATTTTATCATCTTCAGACCATTCTCTGTAAACCCTAGAGATGGTTCAAAGTCACTTAAATCTCCTTTTCTTCCTCATCCTGATGCTCAGATTGAACTTCAGCAAGTTGTCTTGACCATGCCAACATGACTAAATGCATTAAGTTGCAGCCATATGATTGGCTCACTAGCTATTTAACAAGTTATTAAACGTTTACCTAATAAAAAGGCCATTGAGTGAATGGTTGTGATTGTCCCAGTGTGCTGCATTGTTGAATAATTTACAGGAACAGGCTCTTCTTTTCTGACCTGTCAAAATTCACTCAAGACAAAAATCTGAACATTAAAACTCAAATAAAAACATTCTAACCAAATCCTGCATAAAATTGTAAATGTGATATTTTAAGCAAGGTTTGCTTGTTTATTTAACCTTGAAATGCAAGCCGTCTGAATACGAAGGGGGCTCTGCATGAGGCCGCCTTTGTTAAAACTATTTTCTCTCACACTGCTGCAAATGACTTGTTGCACGATTCACATGCAGCACAAAAAATAAACATATACATTCTTGTTGGCACCAGTAGGTTTGATGTGACTGGGGCAACCTCCAGCACACAAACAAGAGAATTCCCACATAGAGCCACATGAAACATGAAACGGATCCAGATATAGATTCATGAGCAGCTGATGCAAAAATGCTGTTTAGTGATGCCGTCCATCAGGAGTCGATTCATAATTTCAGGACAGTGAAACGGCTGCATGTAAGGTCTGCGACTGGCCATCAGCCGGACTGATCGGGCTGCAGGTGCTGATGCATCCTGGCAGAGTGCTGGGATGGTGTGGAGCTGTCATCATGATGTTGCTGGTCAGTTGATGGTGACTCAACACCAGATGACTCTGTTTTCAGGGGTTTTTTTCTTCCCTATCGGCCGTGGAGAAAAACTGACATGCCATGAATTCTCCCTGGTATAATGCTGGAAGAAAGAAAAGGAAAAGGGTTCTGAATTGGCCAAATGTCTGAAGTACACAACAGCTGATTTCTGATGCAATTGTTCGTGTGCAACTTTTTTACATCAACCTTCAGGGAAGGTAATTAAAGTAATGTGCACTTGTGCTGAGAAGCAGCAAAGCATTTGATGGGAATTCTTTGTGGATGATTACAGGTTTGCTCTACAAGACAGCTAATTTGCATTTTAATGTGTTGAGTGTCCCGTTTTCACTTCCTGTGATTGTAAGTTGTTTCAAACAAGAAGCTTTTTTAAAAAACAAAACAAAACTTTTGACACAACCAGTTTTATATAAAGTCAGTTTTATATGTAGGAATATTTGCTGCTGTTGATTGATTGATTGATTGATTGATTGATTGATTGATTGATTGATTGTTTTGATTTTCCTGAGCACTTGGAGCCCAAACAATCTGAAAAATAGAATAAAATAAAGCTTTTATGGCCTTAAATTAACATTAAATTTTCACACATCTAATAAACACAGAGCAACATCAGCATAGATTCGTAGTCAAGTTAATGGTTTGATTTTCCAGCACCTGCCAACAAGCTGAATTAACTTTACAGGGGAACCAACGAACTACCAAAGATTAAACATCTTTTAGAGAACATGGTAGTACATCTCTAAACATTCAATGTGTTATTGTTATAAAAAAAAAATTCCAAACATAATGCAGCTACCAAACCACATGTTTAGCACTGTTTTGGACTTTGCTTCTGACAGCCTGACTGGACTTTCCAAGCATCAATGGCATTCCATCATGTGTTCCCTAAACTTGGACTTGGAATTCCCATCTGTCCCCTCTGACCTTGATGTAAAGACAGGATGCTGAACAAATGGACGACATGTGCCATTATGCTTTAAAACACAAAAGATAGAAGCTCTCTTCTCCTCAGTGATGAATATTTGCACAAATCAAAAATTTTTCTCTTTGCTTTAATGACTTTAAGACCTTAATTTTAATGGTTTTAATGTTGCTTTTAAGTCTTTTTCTTGTTTCACAGCAATGGTGAAACAAAATTTAAAAAGTCAAATGTTGAATTAAAAGGCTTTCAGTTTGATCCACAGTGTTTTTAAACCAACCCGATGATCTTTGCCTCATAATTTGTGCCATTTGTTATTTGGTCCTCAACAACTTTCCTAGTATGATATGTCTCCTGTAACTTCACTGAAACCAAATCTTAAGGAATTTATCTAACCCCCTGGTTTTGTTCTTTCTGTTCAGGCTCCACCCATCTCTGTGATCCACGGCCCACATCAAACCCTAGCTCCCCTTCTTCTTCCCCACACACCCCCAGTGCCCTGGGAAGCGGCATCTCTGATCCGGTCCTGAACGGAGGCTTGTGCACAGCCGCTTACTGCAGCTCAGCAGGAGGTAGGTTCACCCAGGCACAGAGCTTCATCCGCAGAGGCAGGGAACCAACATAAAAGGTACAAAAGGAGCAATTCAGAGAGGCAGAGCCTCTCAGATGTAAACATAGACAGGGATTCACAAATCTGAGACAAACTGCATCTCAATGATAAATAATTTGAAGGCTTTGAAGATCTCATCTATAGTGTATATTATTCAAAGATTCAGAGTCAGGAGAAATCTCTGTGTGCTAAGGCCATAAATCAAACTGAGTGCTTTTTCTTTTCAGGCCCTTCAGACAGCTGAACTGCATTAAAAACTATTTTTTTCCAGCTTTTTGAGATCTAAATTCTGTATTTATTTACATTTTACACAACATCCAAACCTTTAAGGAATTGGGGGTTGTATTAACTTATTATGGACTAAATTTGAAAGCTCACCGTTATCATTTGTCTTGTGTTGTTTGTCTTATCAGATGAATTTTTGGTTCGCAGCCTTGTGAAAGCACCTGTAGCTCATGATGCAACATTAGCTTCAGCATGCCATAATTTAAAATGTTGCCCTAAAATTGTTGTGTTATCACCAGTTATAGTTGCTCCATACAGCTTACAAAGTGACTGGTTTTACTTTGCATTAAATATAAAATGTGTCCATATGTAAGCTTCATCTCAGTTTCATGAGACTTAAAGCTAGCTTTCCCGTCTTCCCATAGGTAGACCAGATGTGTGTGCCTTCCTCCTTACCACACAACCAAATTAGGCCTAATTGGATCTTGTCTCTGCAGAATATTTGTAATTTTATTTGTTAATTCTGGTAGATAGATAGATAGATAGATAGATACTTTATTGATCCCGAGGGAAATTCAAGCATCCAGTAGCATATACATACATCAAAGGTTAGTACTTGACATTAGGGGTTAGTACCTAAGCATACCTAGACTAATTTAAAATTAAATAGAGGCAACGGTAGATAAAGAAGACCATTATTATGGTCTATGTACATATATACTGTACAGGTGATCAAGTATGTACATATGTTGACGGTGGTAGCCAAACAAGGTGCATGAGTGAAAAAGTGCAGGATGTGCAAAAACTGCTGAGACAGTGTTTACAGAATGGGATAAGAGCAAGTGTGCTTCCAAATGAGAAAAAGGCACATGTCCATAAAAACTATTCAGACTATGGTTGTGGTTGTGACCCCTGCGCCCTCAGCGAGATGTTGTACAGCCGGATGGCCCGGGGTACGAAAGAGTTTTTGAGTCTGTTGGTGGAGCAGGTCAGGGACAGTAGTCTGGGGCTGAACACACTCCTCTGCCTGCTCAGAGTTCTGTGCAGAGGGTGAGAGGAGGAGTCCAGGATGGTCAGGATCTTGTCCAAGGTCCTCTTTTCTGCCACTGAGACCAAAGAGTCCAGCTCTGTGCCCACCACAGATCCTGCCCTTCGGATCACTCTGTCCAGCCGTGCTGCGTCCCTTTTCTTTATGCTGCCTCCCCAACACACCACAGCATAGAAAAGGACACTGGCCACCACAGTCTGGTAGAACATCAGCAGCAGTTTCTTGCAGATGTTGAAGGACCTCAGCCTCCTTAGAAAGTACAGCCGGCTCTGTCCTTTCTTGTGGATGGCGTTGATGGTCTCTGACCAGTCCAGTCTGTCATCCAGCTGCAGTCCCAGGTACTTATATGAACTGACCGACTCCACCTCCACACCCTCTATGGAGACGGGCCTCAGGTCTGATCTGTTCCTCCTGAAGTCCACCACCAGCTCCTTGGTTTTGGAAGTGTTCAGCTTCAGGTGGTTCGCCCTGCACCAGCCAACAAAGTCTTCCACCAAACTCCTGTACTCCTCCTCCGAGTACTTCTGCATGTGGCAGAGCTCAGACTCATACTGGAAGTCTGATGTGTAGATTGTGAACAGGACAGGGGAGAGCACAGTGGTCACCACTATGTGTTTTTGAGTGTGAGTAATAGTGCATGAGTTCAGGTTATCAGTCTAAAAGGTACATCACATCTTTGACTGCCTACTTAACATTTACCTCCTTTTTTGTCTCAGGAACAACCCCCAGTTCACCGGTCAGCCTTCCCAAGTCACCCACATTCCCATCAGGCCGAGGGCCGTGGTCTGACGAGTGCTCCATCTGTTATGAAAACACCGTGGACACTGTCATCTACGCCTGTGGACACATGTGTCTGTGCTACAGCTGCGGCCTCAAACTCAAGAAAATGTCCAACGCCTGCTGTCCCATCTGCAGGAGACAAATAAAAGACATTATCAAGACCTATCGCAGCACATAAGGGAACCTGGGCGAACAAATGCTTGGCCCCCCCAAGATTTCAGCAAAACCCCAGAGTTTAGGTGAAAATGTTGAAGTTCAGGGAACATGAACTCTGGTAGTCTAAAGTGGTATTTTCATACAGATATTGTTGGCTGGTTCCTTGATGTGCTGGTACCTTTTCTTTGGGAGGGTTTCTCTCTTTAGAGTCACACCCCCCATGCAGAGGGGAGTGCTTAAAGTGGCAGGAAGTTCCACCGAGAACTTGCCAGAAGTGTTTGCTCTCTCTTGTGATTGTTAAACTTGCAAAAAGTTTAAAATAAAAATCCTTTCATTTGTAGAGCTCTGTTGCAGGATTTAGGGTCCGCCGCCCACTGGTGCTGCAGCAGTTGAGCCTCTTGGGGGCCGAATGTCTCAATATCTTTTAGAGGAAGACTGAAGCTCTGAAATATGCCACCAGGAGGATTTAAAGGCACACTTGCAGCAGGTGATCATCTCAGTATGTCACAACTTGTGTCTGTGTGTTACTGAGAAGTGGAAAAGAGAAGTCTGTGTTGGATCCATGGTAATTATCGTGATTATCAGTGAGTGGTGTGTTTTCAGACTCAAGGCGGTGCTGAGTATTGTAAGTAGGATTGTAACCCCTCTTGTACTTATATAATCTAATGTACCTTTCTGGTAGTTTTACTGAAAATGTTGGTGGTAGCTGTTTTGTTGTGCTAGCTAGCTGCTTGCTCTGCAGTGTAGTTTGTTGCACTGAAATCTGCATTGTCCTCTCAAAAACGCCCCTTCACTGACAAAGAGGATAAAAACAGTCCCACACCAGCAGTTGTTTCCTGAAAAATTCCTCTTTTCCTCTAAGTTGTACGTTACAAATTTTTTCTATGAAAAACAAAACCTTTCATGAACTTAAAACAGTTTGGGTGTAAATTGAGATCTCTGAATATGCTAATACAGCCTGCCAACGTAGTGGCTAGCAAAGTAGCTAGCTTAGCTCGGCTAAGTCCCACTGACTAGTGGCTACAGCTAAGCTGAACAAACTAGGCAGGGCTAACATAAGGCTAACTTCTTGTAGCTTGTGTTGGCTTGCAGTTTCAACAATTTCTCCAAGGAAAATCTCAGGATTGGCTCCTCCAGTCGTTTATGTAAAACATTGCTAACTTAACCTTTCTGAGACTTCAGGTGATACTCTGCAAATTCAGAGCAAAAGATCCCCCCAAAAAATCTTATGAACAAATTGACAAGGTGATATATTTGATATTTAGCAGAGGGGAACTTTATAACAACCTGCAAGGCTCTGCAGCTTTGCAATTTTTAAAAGAAAGAATAAGTGTATTAGAAAAAAAAAACATAATTTGAATACTCCTCAGGGCCAGCATCCATTTTTTAGAACTATTTTTCCAAACTCTACCTATATAATTACACCTGATACACTGTGAGTGCCCATGTCAAATCGACAAATCCTCAAAAAAAGCTCCCATTACCACATTAAAGGATTGTTGCCATGGCATCAGCCTCCTGCCTTAACACACAGAGGGTTCATTCGTCACATGCGGATGCATCCTGTTCTGTGTTTTCCAAAACCCCTGATCAATTACCAAATAATATGCTGCATGGCATCAACTGTCACAGCAGTTCAACTCAGAGGAGAGCAAGCACACAAAATCAAAGTTATTTTTGTAGTAAAACACATTTCCAGTATTTAACTAAATTTTTTAAAATGTATATGATTTGTGACTTAAGGTATAAAGGACTTTCACCAGCAGCAGTGATCCTTTATGTGCAGTTCAGGGGTTTAAAATAAAAAGACTATTGTATGATTTCCACCCTGATTCCAGTGTAAATTATCTTCATCTCCCTCTATAAAACAAGTCAAAGATAAGCCATAGCTTATTACAGGACATCCAGAAGCTGATATTTTTGTAGATAATCAGTGAAAGGGGCTGAAACCTTCGCTGACGGTGATGTTTCACACATCCCTCCTCCCACGTTACAGTCCGCTACTGCTTGAAGTGTTTATTCAGATTTGAATGTTAACTTATGTAATTAGAGAGAAATGATTTTAATAGCTTGAACTAAAAAAATGGAAAAAATGTTTTATGTGCTTTCTGTATTTTTTTTTGTTTGTTTTTTTTTTTGTTTGTTTTTTTTAAGTTTGTCTGGACTGACTATGCTTCTATACTTTTTTCCTCTTTATTAAAAACCCTGAGACCCAGAGTGTGTTAGCTGGTCCTGCCTTGCAGCAGAGACACAGTACTGCAGTACAATCAAAACTCAGCTTTGCTTTGGGGTGTAAGATGTAAACTCTTGGTTTTATTATAACCCCTAAATGTCAGGTGTTCTTTATTTTTTTATTTATCCTGTGTGTTCTCCTGTGTTACTTCCCACTTCTGTATTTATAGCTCTGGTTATATAGTCAGGCCATGGTGATAAATGTCACTTTAAGAAGCTACTGATTGTAATCTTGTAAATGTTAGGTCAGCGTTACCCTCTGAGACTTGGGCGTGTTTTTATTTTGTGCAGACACTCTGACCAAATCCAAAATATATAGTTTTTTTGTTTTTTTAAATGTAAATGAAATTGTCCTATGTTCATTCATTTTTGAACCACATGGATTTAAAACCCAAACAGTCCATCTGGCAGCCGTTCACCTGTAAATGATTTTATACTCACCTTTTAATGAGCTGGCATGATGCTGCTTTTATTATCTCTCATCCACAGCACTCCACAGGCTCCCTGAATGTTCCTGAACCTGTAATGTATTATTTATTTTGTCCATCACTGACGTGTGGACTGTTTCTGTTCTGGTGTGTTTTGCTTTTTTCTGCATCACCTCCACATTGATGGAGCTCCTTTTGTGTCCGCTCGGTCACACGGCTGCACATTTAAACTTTTTTTCTTTAAATCTGTTTGTCATGCATGAGTTTCTTGTTCACCGAGCGTGAACATCGGGACCAACCGTAGATGAGCATCAGAGTGGAACACTGTTAGAGTGGAACCAGCAGCTGGGAAAAATGTGTGCTCACCCTCAGTTTCGCTGTTGTTGTGATACTGAAGCTGAGGTGCTTCACAACTCTGTTTTCTTCTTCTTCTTCTTCTTCTTCTTCTTCTTCTTCTTCTTCTTCTTCTTCTTCTTCTTCTTCTTTTCTCCATTGGAGGCAGCAGGCATTTGTTTGTGAGCGCTGCCCAGTGTGAGCTGGGTGGTTGTGGTTAATAAACTTTCCAGATGTGTTTGACTGAAGTACTTTATTGTCCCACCAAGGCAGGAAATGTTTCTTTGTTCTCACCTCTAGCAATAAAAGAAACATAGGAGTCAGTACATATAGTACACACTACAATACAATGTTACAGTAATTGTTCAAACACATGCCGACAACATCAACAAAAATGATAATATTTGTATATTGGCATGAACTAATCTGATCAGTGAACGGACAAAGAACAAACACTTGCAGCCTTTTAACGCTGTTTTCTAACCACTGTCATGAGAACATCAAGTTTCACTGGCTTTATGGTTTAGTTCAGCTTTACCTGAGAGGCAACAGGTTGTTGTTAATAATTGCTGCACATGTGATTACAGAATCTCAGCAAGTCATTTGCTTTAGGCTCTAAAAGAAAACTAATTCACTGTTTTTTGCTTTTATGAGCCTTTTTCAGAACAAAGTAATTTCAAACTCCATCATTTAAAGAAAACTTATCTAAATAAGTAAACATGATCCACTGACCTGACAGGGGAAACAAGGCCGCCTTCCAGACCTGAGCTCATTTAAACTAAACTGGGGTGAGGTAAAAACCTAAAGTCTGATGTGTGATAGAAACTTCTCTATACTCAGAATCTGTTGTTTTATGTGGGGCAGCCTGTGTGATATGGTAAAATGTCAAACATCTAATGGTGAATCTTTTTCTAACTTTAACCATTTAATAGTTAAAGGAAAACATGGACGATAATGTTGGCTGCATGGTGTCAGGAGAGAATTTCATCATGATATATGAGGACGTGCAGTTTATCTGAAGGGATGTGAGACAAGAAAACATAATTCTAAAATTTTGGAGCCTTTACTTGAAAAATGAGTAATTGCACTGTGATTCAACGTAGCTGACAGTGCAGAAATCAGAATTCATGGATGCAGCATGTTCCAGGCTAAAACGAAAGAATCTGATTGAAACAGGGAATATTAGTGCATCTGGCATCTATAACTTTAACAGCAATGAGGCTTTTGGAGCCTTGCATGCTACAATCCACATGGTGACATCTTCAAGGAAAGTCTTGCTTACTTCAGCATTACTCACCACATTCTGCGAGACTCCGTGGTAAAGGACTGCAGGAGCCAGACAAGCTGCATTTGGAAAATCAGCAACAAACAAAACTTTTGTGTTGCAGAAATCCTGAATTAAGCAAGAACGGGAGATATTTCAGTGAAAACTGCAGCAGCTGGTCTCCTCTGTTCACGTGTTGATTGCAGATCTGATGCCTTTTGAATGAGCGTTCAACTCTATAACTTTATTTGTAGTTTACGAAGCTATTATTGAAGCCTTCCACTGCTCAGCCACATATACAGCAGTTCTTTGAAATTCTAACAGCAGAAAACAAAATAATGGCTTCATCATAGTCATCCTAGAATAATCTGAGACCACAGGAGCTCCATGGATATCTGACATCTGCCGGTGACAGCTGTGTGATTTATGGACCTTCTGAGGTGCAGAAAGGTTTCTATTTTTAACCCTGTTGTCTCTGAAGTTTGACACCAGACTTCCTAAATGGAGAAATAATAGTTTGTGTGCACTTGAACTTTGGCACAAACAGTGCAGCGTGGCCTTTAACGTCGCTGTAGAGATCAAAGTGAAACCCAGCATTCAGACAGCCAGGGGCCCCTCTGCTATGTTACATCATGGCTCAGGGCCCCTGCTTCAGGCCCAGCAAAATGTAGTAGAATATATTTATGAAAAGTACTAACATTATCCCAAATAGGGAATTATTAAGGCTGATTTGATAGACTGATTGTTGGAGAGGCAGCTGATCCAGACGTATTCTTCAGAGCCACTTAAAATCTGTCTGATTCTGATACATGTTAATCCAGCAGAACTGAGTGAGGGTGACGAATAAGATTTATGATCACGACAAGAAAAAATAACCCACAAGAGTGTTTTATCATTGTTCTACTGAGGACTCATAGCCCTACCAGAGATCATCATCTTTCAGTGTTAACATCCAATATTATGAGGCTTGGAGTATGAAATCTATAAAAAGGACGGATGACAATAGAATTCATTCCTAGACTCAGTATCATTGTACATATTGAGTTTGAAGTGTACCAGTCTATTCTTATGAAAATGTCTTGTTGTGTCAAAACTGCCGCCTCCAGGAGGAGAAACTGAGGCAAGATTAGCTCAAGAGAGCCACCTAGTGGTGATATGCAGATATGTACTCTTTATGCACGTGCAGACTTCTTGATTATCTGATACTCTATATTATTATAGGTAATCAAGACAGATATCTAAAGAAAGAAAGGGAAAAAAAAACAGGCCAGCAATTCTAATATTAAGTTTGAATTTTTGGTTCATTGCACTCATCATAAACTTGTTATTTAATGACTTGTCTGTTAAATGTGTTGTATTGTTAATATAAAGCCATGTTTGCCTTGTAGCACAGCGTCCCACGGCATGTGGACCTGATCCTTCAAACACTGGTGGACAAAAGTATATAGTTATTCGTCATCCAGGGAGAATTAGATTAAATCTGAGACAGCCTGATGGAGTTTGATAAAATCTCACTCCAAGGGAGTAAAAGGTGGATAATGGCAAAGGGTTCTGGGCAGAGGTGAATTTAGGCAAGTGTGGCTGTTTTTGTTTGAGATTACTCTTTAAAGAAACGGATAACTGTCTGGGAAAGTTCCTAAAGTCACTGTCCACTTTATCAGGTCCACCTTATACTACTAGATTGGATCCCTTTTTCCTCCAGAACTGTCTTAATTCTTGGTGTGATAGATTCAACAAGGTGGTGGAAACCTTCCTCAGAGGTTTTGCTCCATATTGACATGACAGCATCACACAGCTGCTGCAGGTTTGTCGGCTGCATCCATGATGAGAATCTCCCGTTCCACCACATCCCAAAGCTGCTCTACTGGACTGAGATCTGGTGGCTGTGGAGGCCGTTGGAGTCCAGTGAACTCATCGTCATGTTCTAGAAAGCAGGTGGAGATGATCTGAGCTTTGTGACATGGTGCATTATCCTGCTGGAAGAAGCATCAGAAGATGCTCCACTGTGGTCATAAAGGGATGAACATGGTCAGCAACAATACTCAGGTAGGCTGTGCTGGTTAAACCAGGCCATGTTGGTAATAAGGGGCCCAAAGTGGGCCAAGAAAATATCCCCTACCCTAGAGATGGTGAAAATCCCAGTAAATACTCAGACCATGCCACATTCAAAGTCACTTAAATCCCCTTTCTTCCTCATTCTAATGCTCAGTTTGAATTTCAGCAAGTCATCTTACATGTTGCAGCCAAGTGACTGGCTCACTAGCTATTTATATTAACAAGTCATCTTGATCGTGTCTATTTGTGTTCATTGGTGTGCCTGACAAACTGACCTGTGAGTGTAACTGAAATGGAGAATGATGATGAATGGATGGTAGAACATGGTAGAAAAGGAAAGAATTGTAAAAACTTTAGTGTTGCAACTTATTTTGGGAATTTATTGAAGCCTGAAATTAAATTATTTCTTTTATTTGTGTTTTTTTACCCCTGCATGTCATCTTCATAACCAGAACTTATTTAAATCTGGATAAAAGGTCTGTCTTAACATGGCATATCAGTGATTTTACAAGAAACCAGGTGAAAATGTGTTAGCAGATAAGTATCTGATATGGCGTGTGACAGGATAACTGTGGAGTCTGCATCATATTTTATGTCTCTGGATGACAGTCTGACCTGTCTCCATCCTCCTGGGAGCCTTTTATGAGGTGATACTGCCTCAAGACAGGGGTGTGAGTATATTTCACATTCCTCTAGACAGAAGTGATAAATGTCTGCACACACACACACACACACACACACACACACACACGGATACAGGAGGACAAAAATACATGCCCCCCCTTTCTAATGAGGAACTGGGGCTGTGAGGCCTCGTTTGTCTTCATTCATCGCTCTCAACCTCCTCACGCTTTACTCTCATAAGTCATGCCACGCAGGATAACCACCTGCATTGTTCTGCTTTCCACATCTAAACTCACTTCATCTGGCTTGCACAATAAAGACAAATGTGTCAATGGGTGATATTACTGTCATGTGGGATCTAGATTGATCACAAGTAAGGAGGAGTGGAGGGGTGGAGTGGGGCTCTACAGCAGCACAAGTCACACAAATAAAAAGGAGTCTGTTTAAAACAGCAAAGATAATACATTTAATATTGTTTCTCTTTTGGGCAATGCGAGATACAATGTAAACATGTACAAGATACAAATAAAAAGATCAAGACTTGTCAAAATGAAACGATAGACAGGAAAACGCCCTGTTTTCAAAGGGAATGCACATGTGCAGAAGATCTTTAATCAGGATGGAGGGAAAAAAAGCCTCGTCATGGCATGTCTTTTTGAAAACAAGGAATCAGCAAGGGTTAAAGACAATCTGAATAGCAATCATGGCAACAAAAGAGAATAAAGAAACTGAAGGAGTAGCACCACGTTTGGTCCAACTGAAGGCCTGTGTTTGTTAGTGTGGCTGACTTTGCTGGTAAACTGTTTTTAGAGATCAAGGAGCTCCATGGCGCTCAGCCTCCATGCGTTTTTTTGGCACACTGTGCTCCACAGAAGGGATGTGACAAATCTTATTTTATAAAAACAACACTGAGGCTGAAAACAGGCCTCACATTTCTCATGAATCCACCCCAGTCGCCACTAATCATCAGTCTTGGATGACAGCTCACCTCCATGGCTGAGCTCAGGCCAGCGTCGGGCTCGGGCACTCCCACACTCTTGATGAGGATGCTGTCAGCGCTGGGATGCTGTCGCACTGGCTGAGTTTAATTAAGACACACTGTTGTGCTAATTAAAAACGCAGATTCAAACAGAGAGGGAGAAAAGTGCCGCAGAGACGCAGCAGCACGCCTCATTCCTCAACACAGCTTCCTCCTCCTCCTCCTCCTCCTTCCTCCTCTGGAGCTCCTGTTGACACTCGCCAGAGCCTCAAGCAACTGTCAGGAAGTTCTCAGAGTAACATAAATAATCAGTTCCCTTATTCATTGGATTTCATTTATTTATTTGTTTTTTTCCTAAAGAAGCCCTGCAGCTTCACTTGTTCTCTTTCATTCAAAAGCTAGATTTTAATTAAAAACCTAGAAAAGCAACCTGCTAAATATGTCCCTCCTGCTCCTACACACTTACCAAAACTCCCCCATCAAACCTGCACCTCCTCCTGCCAAAAGCCTCCTTTATTAACTCGACAATCTCTCCACCGTAGAGCTGTTGACTCTTTTGATCCCTTTTCATTACATGTGAATAAACATTTTAAATTGTAACACTGGTGTAACATTCAATTATCTACTCAACAAAAACACAAAGGAGTAAGAATTTCACGGCTTTTCTTTCATCTTTTTCCCAAATCTTTTTTCCAACACCCAGATCAACCCTCAACTTCAGGGCAATGCTGGATCTAAAGACGCCGACAGTAAGACAAGTTGAAATCAGAAGTTGGATCAGTTCTAATCTCATTTTTACTGACGGAGAGAAGCTGAATTCATTTGTCTCTGACTCAAACTTCAAAATGCTGCAATTAAAAGATTGTTTGATGCAACGAGATTTCATATCATATAATAATAATAATAATAATGGATTAGATTTATATAGCGCTTTCCAAGGCACCCAAAGCGCTTTACATTGTGAATCCATTATTCATCCACTCCTCACTCATACCTGGTGATGGTAAGCTACGTGTGTAGCCACAGCTGCCCTGGGGCAAGCTGACGGAAACGTGGCTGCCAGTCTGCACCTACGGCCTCTCCGACCATCACCGAACATTCATACACCAGCGATGCCAACACTGGAGGCAAGGAGGGTTAAGTGTCTTGCCCAAGGACACAACGACAGATGACTGCGGGAGCGGGAATCAAACCGCCGACCTTCCGATCATTGGACAACCTGCTCTACCGCCTGAGCCACTGCCGCCCCAATATCTCAGGTTTGGAAGCTCTTACGTTACAGAAGGGTGAGTCAAAAAAGTTTGATATAAAGGGCTCGATTCATAGGCTTCAGAGTGGAACAGTGCCCAGCAGCCTTCCCTCTCCTTTCAAACACCTCACTGTCACCTCCTCTCCAAGCATCTACTTTCTATTAATCCATATGTCTCGCTGCATCCTGCTCTCCACTTTGACCTCCAACCTTTCCTGAGTACACCTGCAAACAATCCATCTCATCATGCTAAGACACGCAAACATTCAGATTATTATACTGGGAACATGCAGCTCAGCTCTGTCAAGGAAGGAGAGGTGGGAATATCAAAATATGATGGAGAAGTGAGGAGCAGAGAAGAAGTCTGGCCAAAGCTGAGGGTGCTTCACGCCTCAGAGGCGCCATCCATTCTGTCAGAATAAAATGAGAGCAAGGAATAACACCGGATGAAGGCAAAGCGGAGCGGTCTCAACCGGCTGGCCTCCAGGAAGATGACAAAAAACTCATATCCTCGCCACAACGACTCATCATCAGCGGCCTGATCACTTGGGCAAAGAAGCTCAGGTGTGCAGGTGGAAAGAAAAGAAAAGTGGCCTCCCCAAGTTCCACTTCCAACGGGTTAAGAGGCTGTAGTTGTGATCATATGCTCAACTAAAAGCTAAACCAGGTCAAAAAATAAAAAAGAAAAAGAAAAAAGGAAATCTAAACCTTGACATGTTGCTAAATGTTTCTGAGTGAGATGAGAAGTGACACCATTCTCAGTCCAAAGTTCAAAGAAATGCATCAATGCATCAAGACTCATTATTATACCAAGCTATATTTTATTTTTTTACACAGAAAAAAATCACCTTTTCTCTTGTTTGTTAGCTTGCACAAAGAAAATCCTTTCTTATTTGTCTGATTATGAGACGTGAGAATGATGTCAATCCTTTCATTTAACACTCGGTAGCCTAGCCAAAAGGACATTACTTATAATTGCTAACTAGTTATTCATGGGTGAGCAGTCTGAACTACTCAAAAAAGGGATTTATGGACAAAGGTCCCAAGCAAGGTAGAGAACTGTGTTTATTGACCTGTGCACAGTGATGTATTCACCTGTAGCAGATCAGTAAGGCCAGCTGGGGGCTCAGCAAAGGGGAAAAAAAGGATTTTTTGTTTGCTGTACATCCTGGAAGTTGATGGATTGAAGTGAATTGGCCTGAAGGAAGATTTATCTCCCAGGTCTCTTGTTTACAGCTGACAGTCTTCTGCTGACGTCACTGAGCCCGCTGACACCAACAGCGCCAAATGTCACCTTCGCTGTGCTGATCGGCAGAAAAAAGTCTGGGTTTGACAGCGGGGCAGTAAATGTCAAAAGAGACATTCTAGGTAGGAAGAAAGAGGGGACACAATCCCAAGGGAAAACAAACAGGAAGAAAAAAACACAACAAAAACTATAAAAATTCCATTCAGGCACAAATGTGACAGCTCAGAGCAGGGCCATGGAGGCCCCCCTGAAGGGCCCATGCGTCTTCATGTGTGGAGAAGATCTCAGATGGATGTCATGTGACTACAGAGTGGGTCAGTGGGTTTCTGCTGTTTCATTCACAAACCCGATCACAGCAGAGATCCTGGCTTTCAGGTCAGACAGAATGAGGGGTCGCATACGATTGCTTTGGTCCGGTGATTTCTCCGAAGCTTTGACAGCCATATGTATCTGCTGGTTTGGATAGACTTTATCATGACACTGTTGAAATGACTGGCAGTTTGACCCAGAACATCTACAAGACTTCCAGGAGATGTAGCGGCATTGCTCGCGCTGTGTTTCCTCTCACTGACGGGTGAAGCTTTTTTTTCTTTTTTGTCTATTGCACATTTCCTCACGGGTACATTTCAGAATTTGAGAGCAGAGTAAATAAAATAAGAGGATGAAAATTAATAGCAAACATAAAGACAGATGCTACACAACTAAATATATGCTTGACGCACAATGATTCCCTTGCAAGTAAGTTCAGCTCAATCGAACAAAGCAATAAGCAAATATAACGTGCTGGAGCAAAGTGTTCAGAGTGATTCAACACATTTACATAATGCCTTCGTCTCAAGGGAAAGGGGGGGGCTTATCAGTAACCCGACTGTTTGTGTTTTTAATTAAATGCTGAGATAAAATCTAGTAATTCAATTTTCCAATACATATTTGTTAAATAAGTAGTTCTTTGAGTGCTTGTTGACTGTAGCAAAATTTTGCATTTAGTTAACTTTGGATAAGTCGGAAGTATTTTTAACAAGGTGAATATGTTGATTGTCAAACCATGAAAACCTTTTACACTATTCAATAAATACATTTTAATCCGGCATTATGTAAAGAACAATAAAGATGAAGGAAGTGCCTGTCATTTGCTAAAGTTGCAGCACACAGCATAGAGGAAAAAATGTCCATTTTAAAAGAAAAATAAATTATTGCCCAATATAAAACAAAATTTTACTAAAATAATTTTAGCTGCACTTAAATTTATAAAGAAAAAGACATAATTATATTTCTATACAGTTTCTAGAAAGTCTCACTGACCAGCAGTGCATTTCTTATTGCACTGAGGTAGGATCTGGAAATCAGGTTGTAGTACCTCTTAACTTCCACATGGTGTCTCTGTTTAGCTAATCCTACACAGATACACTTTGATCATGTAAAAAACTCCCATCAAACTTTTGATCTGACTTTTGAATTAAGAAAAAAATTATAATAGACACAGAAACTTATTCAGTAATTATGCTGAGTATTAACTGCATCTTTGCATTAATGCACCATAAAGACATTTTTAAAGTGCACTAATTCACAAAACAGAACCACTTCGTTCTTCATTATTGTCAATGTGCGATCACAGAGAAACAAACAAAAACAAATGTTTTTTTTTTAATAGATAACTGCAATCTAGCAGGTACTGTACTTTGTTTAATACTATGATACTGTCCAGCAGAAACATAATGAAAAGATCAGCCTCACATAGAGCTCACACCTTTCATTAGAAAATATATTTCAGCAGTCTTGAACATCAGCCATTTGAATTTTGAAAGTTGTAGTATTTTAGCATTGAATTTCGAATTTTGAGATTAATTCTTTTTCATGTTAAATAACAGGCCCAATACTTGGAGAGATATCTATCAGTACAGTTTACTTGTTTACTTACTGTTTCAACAGAGCGACAATTTTGACAAAAATATATCAAGTGTTTCCAGGAACTGATAGGAAAACTTTTCTTTTTTTCTTCTTTTTTCTAGTTTAGAGACCTCGTTTTAAACATTTTCATAATCACACTTTTACTAGTACCATAGATAAATAGTAAATTCACAGCAAAGACTGCCAATGAAATGGGATTTCTCTTTGGATTCCTCACATTTTGGGCAGGATTCAATGTCAGTATGTCCCTGGGATTCACTTCTTTCATCATGTTTCCAGCATTTATTAAATGTGACAATGTACGTCTAGAAAGAAGTACAAAAATACAAGACCATTTGTTTCTGGAGCTAAAGAACTCAAGTAAACCAAATCTTTGTAAACCAATTGTTTAGAGATATTTTCCTTCCCAGACAGGATGTGGATCCATTCAAGTTACAAGTTTGTTTTAATAAGAAACTAAAATATTTGTTTCTTTCTTTTAAGTTTTATAGTTTTTTGTCTTTTAATTCTTTTAGTATATTTGCTATTCCCAAATAGTTGCAACTGCGATTAAATATTTAATCATTAGGATATTTTTTAGGGATCTACTAAACAAATGATTACCCTTTACTTAGCCTAACATAGGGGAACCTTCAGCTTTCAGTCACTTTTGAAATTGTAAGATGTTGGTGGAATACAGATGTCGCAAGAAAGCAGAAATAATTCTCTAAGGAAGACTTTCATTGACACAAAACACTGAAACTTGAACATAGAAATTACATAAATTTTGCCCGAAGACTTGTGGCTTAAAACAAATAAAATTACTCTGATGACTTCAGGCCCTTAAACCTCAGTATTTTCTTCAATCTGTGCATTGGAGCAATGAGACCACTCAAGATCAAACCTTTGACTTTGTTAGGAATCAACAGTGGAGCTCTTAACTGCTAATGTTAGTACTCTTGGTGGTGTTTCTAAGACTATGGCACTCTTATAAGATTTGGTTGATTTAAAGTTTTGCCATCTACCTTTTAAAACTTCCATTCAGGTGATCAAATACAAAAGGCACTTATCGACCATCGTAGTCAGCGATGGGCAGGAGTAAGCATTACCCTGCTCAGCGTCTGTGTTACAAGATGCAAACCTCTTTAAGAGATTATCTCTGCCATTCATGTCATTTCATATGAGACACCATCATCTTTAAACTTTCTATTTCAAGGGCGACTCTTTACTCTTGCTGTTATACATTTTAGTAGGCCAGCACTAAAAGTGTCCTTTCTTATCAGGTAAAAGATCTCTCTTTCCATACTTATGGCCTTTTCATTAACATATATTATCAAGGACATATTGCTTAAGGGAGACTGAGGGTAACATTCATAAGGAGTGATGCCACCCAGCTCTTTGGAGACATCATATCGGGGTGGTGGGATATGGGGCGGGAAAAAGGGTGTATGTTGTTTTTTATTTTTTCCGCTCTAAGTAGTTGGAGGGCACCCAGCCCTTGCGGGGAAGCAGGCTGTCCTGCACCTGGCAATACCACCATCCATTGGGGTTTCTCTCGAGCACTTCCAGACAGGTGCCCTCAGTAAAACCCATGGTCTCCTCATCGCCCCGATAGTCAGCAATGGACACATATACGTCCCTGCCGAGGTTGTTGTGGATCAGCTGGTTCTTCTCTATGGGCTTTGGCCTCACGGTAGACACAGGGATGCCATTGCGCTGGTTAACTCTGCTTAGGGCATCTTGGACATTGCCCGTGCTGAATGCGCTGCTAGAGGACCCCAGACTGGAGCGCTCAGCAGGCCTTGTCTGACTCTCAACAACTACATGTGGCCGCACGGTGCTAAATGAGGCATTTCGGCGGACACCAAGAGTGGCAGAACCAGAGCCGTAGTGATCACTTCTGCCAAGTGACTCGTTTCTTCTTAAGGACCCTGTCATGTAGTGTGAGTCCTTAGCTGGCTGTGTTGTGGTCACAAATACAGACTGAGGCCTGACCGCAACCTGCCGCACCCCATTTCTCATCCGAACACCTCCATTAACCATCCCAGTTGGCTTTGAGAAACCTCCAGGAGGCTTAGATGGAATCGGTGGAGAGTTTCTCCTCAAACCTTGATTCTGCTGAGTCAGACCCTGAATGTTGATGTTATTCAGAGCCAAAACTTGCTGCTCATTCTTCTCCAGGCTGTTGGATTTATTCCCACTGTTCTTCCCGCTACCTTGTCTTTCTGACTCTAGCAATCCAACATCACCCATTTGCCGGACAGGTTCCAGATAGTATGAGGGAGCCCAACCCTCCTCTGAGCCCCAGCGGATGTACCACCAACCGCTCTCCTGTTTCTCCAGAATTTCAACCTCCACCCCAGCTGGAAAGCTGATCTCTGAGTCCTGGACCTTTTTGTAGACATCCAGGGAGCGGTAGAGAGTGGGACCCTCCACATCTGAGTCCCCATGGCTGCCTTTGGAATAAACAGAGGAAAGATCTGAGGTACTGCGGGAACAAATAGAGTCTTCTGAAGAGATAACGGAGGCGGTTTCAGAGTCGTCCCCACGAGAAGGTTTGAGGCCATGTCGAAACTGACTTGTAGGCCTCAGCTGCCTTCTCAAAGAGCTGATGTCCATCCTCTCAGGACTCTGGGGCTCTGATTTGGTCAGAAGGGGTTTAGGTCTGACTGAAGGTTTGGGCCTGGCAGCAGGGCTCTGACCAATTCTCTGCTCTACATCTCGGTTAAAGGCAGGAATTTTCTTAGGGCCTCTGACCAGCTCGTCTGATGAAGAGTGAGGACTATTGTCCTGAGACCTGAGGCTGATATCTGCTCGTCTCCCCAGGGTCTGGCTTCTTCGACTCATCTCTGGGGTCATCGTTTTCATAGGTCTACCAGCTAGAGGTGAAGATCCAGATGGTTTTCGTGGGACCGTGGAGGAATGGTAGCTCCTTGGGGTGTTGGGCTCACTGGAAACTTTATGTACAGTTCCCTCAATGCCACTGCTGGGCCTGAAACCATCATTCTCGTAGATGCATTCTTCTTTAGCAACCTCCTCTACAGACCTGAAGGAGGTTCTTCGATGAGAGAAAACAGGAGAGGCTTTGCAGACAGGAGGCGAAGCTTTGCTGGATGTTGGGGAGCTGTGGTACTTGTCACTGACCACAGTGCTGGTCTTCACATCTTGAGAACGCTCATTCTTCAAGAAATCGTTGTCAGACTCACCTTCACAGCCAACTGCAGGAACGTCGTATTCAGGTTCCTCATACACAGACCTACCAGGCTGCTCTGGGGCTTTGGGGGCAGAATTAGGAGGAATGGGAGTCTCCTCGGGGTCTTGCTTTTTGACGGGAGGAGCTGGGGGTGGGACCTTTGGTCGGGTAAGGGTGCTGCTCCGTCGGCTGAGGTTAGGCTTCTTGCGTTTGTCAATGTATGAGCAGGGGGCCCATCCTTCCATCTCTCCAATCTGCACATACCACCAACCACCTGGGTTCTTCTCTATTACCTGCATAACACAGATATTGTCAAATCTGGTTAAAGTCTGAAATCAGTCAGTCAGTTTCTGTACTGCTTCGTCCATTGTTCAGATGATTAAAAACATGTTGAATAATAGCAACCTATTATTAAATAATATATGACTCCAGCTTTCTTTCACAAATATTAACAAAAGGGTTTAACATGTTGTTTAGAACTCATGAAGCCCTCAATATATATCTGTACAGCCGTCTTCTTTCTATTAGAAAAAATTCTCTATACATCATTAAATTTAAATGCATGTCTCAAGGTCGTATCTTGCCTCAGCTCCTCTGTCTACCTGGGGAACACTCAGCTAACATACATATTCAATAAGCCCAGTTTCATCTCAATGACAACACTGACGAACTGTTCTCTTACATCAGCCTTTTGTCCTCCACGGAAGCTGATGCCATCAGAGATGTTGGACTGGAAATCAGCTATGGTGTAATACTCTGCTTCCACAGCAGGGGGCTCTGGTGGTTTGGGTAACTGGAAACCCTGAGACAGAAAGGAAGAGATGGGATACTGTGTCAGATTAAATAACTATAATATTTACAGTGATACAGCCAGAAGATGAAAAGAGACTGGATATTTGCTTTTAATGGTTGCTATGCAACTCTCCACAGTAACCATGAGACCAATTAGTATTTCATTCTCTTTATGGTTTTATTCCTATCTTGTGTGGTTATTCTTGGTTTGACATATTTTGCCGCTATCGTCACTCTGATGCATGTCTGTGATGTTGAGGACAACATATTACATAATGTTAGCAACAGTTTATGAAGTTCTTACCAAGTTAGTTTCTCTTCTCGGGGGAGGTTTTTGCCTCAGGTTCGGAGATCCTGACAAAGAAAATACCAACATATTAAAATGGACTAAATGAGCTGCAATGAAATCTTTTCAACTGGAACTTTTCACACAATTCTTAGTTTGTGAGTAAAATGAAAATCCACAAGCATTTGCAGACTGTTAGACTGTTAGCTCATATTACACGTTATCTTATATAACTCCACCAGCCGTGTAGCTTACCTATAGCTTCAAAGCCTACACAAAAGGAAAATAACAAATCTTACTCATCATACAAACACAACATTCCCTCCCCCTTTTTTGCTGCATTGCTTTTACTGGTGTGAAAGATTAAATTACCTCTTCACACACAAGTACTCACCAATTTCTACTCTGTGTGGTGCCACTCTTGCAACTGCTGGAGACCCTTGCTCTCCTCTTCCTTTACTTTCATTCAGAGCGGAGCTCGCTGCAATTCCCAGACACGGGCTATTGGTGTCACGGCCCGCGCTCAGCCTCCTGCCCGTCTCGGCGTTGATTTCAGAGTTGTAGGGCATGGGCAGGCTTATCTCGCTCTTGGAGATGTGGCGCTCTGGTGTGCTGCTGCCCTCTCCGTCTGTCTGGATGTCCTTCTCACTCACCGACTTCTTCTGCAGCAGGTTGCTGATCTCCATGATGTTGCCGATGATCTCCACTGGGCCGGTCAGGGTCTTCTTGCGGGGTGAGAAGTCATCTTTTATTTTCTTCAAATAGGAGGCCGGGGCCCATCCCTCTTTTCCTAAGTATCTGTAGAAAAAAAAGAAAGAAAGAATGTGTGATATGGTATCTTGTTTAAAAGTGGCACAAGACGTTCAAAGCTAATTCTGTCCTTTGACTCACACTGAAAACTTGGATGCTTTACCTTTTGTTATTTTGATCAATTAATTTTAAGCTTGTCTTTGTCCCTAAATGCAACCAGTAAAATAGCTGTGGGAGATTAATAATAACCAGAGGAGGGTGTAACATACAGCACCGCAGGACAAAGTTTAGCCAAATGGTGGTGTCTACCAGAGGCACACAGTCATGGAACTCACTACCAGCTCATATTAGAAACTGTGACAACTACTCCACCTTCAAGAAAACACTAAAACAGTGGTTCAAAACAAACCAGTCCTGTACTCATGTGTAACCAACACTGTTTGACTTGTTATTTTATGTTTATTGTAATTATTGTAAGTCTTGTCAATATGTGATGCTGTTTGTTTTTGTATGTCTGTTCCATGTGCCTGCCTTAGGACAACAGATGCAATTTAGCTTTTGTAGCTAATTCTGGCATATTTACTGTGAAGCTATGATTTGTCCTAAATAAATAAATAAAATAAAAAAGCTGTCATTGAACCAGATCATTTAGTGCTCCATTCATGGTTTAGACACTTCTTTTGGATTTTATTTGTGTTTAATCACCTTGTAAGAGAACAGCATGTTGTGCAATAAATACTTAAACACTGAAATGTGCATTTAAAAGTTTTAGGGAAGGTCCAATAAAGTCTACTTGTAACGGTTAGAGAGGATATTTGGTTCATTTGACTCCCAGCTTTTTTGGGAGCAGTTCATTAGCAGCAATTAAAGATAATTAAAGGAAACTAAAATATTGTGAAGTCAAGTTACGTGAAAGCTTGAGTAAATGTATCTTTAATCTTTACTTTAAGCAAAGATTTCCATATATTTAGCATTTTATAAGTAATAAAATTCAGCAAACAAAGGAAAAAACATTTTTACCATTCTGATGATTGAACAGGCTGCATAATATGTGCAGAGAAAAACAGTTTTCCAACACTTTAGCATTTGTTGTGAAGCTAAATGAGCCATTTGTGAAACTAAAGGTAAAGTTTGAGTCATTTTCTGCTCAGTGATCATTGTATTTAATAGCTGACTGTGACCACAAGGAGTCCCCACAACCAAAGATGCCCCATGCATGTGAACTTTACTATGAGCAGCATGACTCAGATATACATCTGGAGGATTATTTACAGATGGACGGCACATTCAGTGAGTATTGTTGTGAGCGCCAAGAAGGGAACGAGGTGTTTGAAGCATAGAAGCATCCTTGCATAGACTCTGTATGTGTGCTGGAAAGTTATGTGAGATGCCACAAGGCAGCATGTGATTGTAATCAGCTGTGCGGTGGCCCACTTTTACATCCCACCAGGGACACAAGGAAACAAACAACTTTCAGGAAATACACACTGGCTAAGAAAACAACATACATATGTTTAAACACACATACACAGACGCAGGACACCCATCAGGTCTGTGCTGAGTGCCAAACAGTTTCTTCTCAACACCAGTAAGAGCAGCAGGAAACCACAGCCCGATGATTCTCACAGCTCTCTGAGGATCCACGTTCAAATAAGTTTGGAATAAAAATCCCTTTGGACAGATCCAGTTCTTCTTATGAAGATGTGTGGGTTCGGTGTGGCTCACCTGATGTACCACCAGCCCTCCAGGTTCTTTTGGATTACCTCCACGGTGACCCCTTTCTCAAAGCTCACCTCATCTTTCCCCTGACTGGTGTACGGCTGTGTTGTCACATATTTCTCCTCTGCAGGTGAAGAAGACAAGAAAAACAAGGAAAATTAGTGGGAGAAAATATCAAAAGTTTTTCTTTTTTCTGTCCTCTCCTATTTTGTCCCAAACAGCTCTCTAGTGGTTGGCCATTTTTCATCCACACTGCCGCTCATTCAAACCATCTGAACCCTGATCCAAAGTTCTTCTATCTTGAGCGGATATCCCTCTCAAAGTGGTGGGCCTAAAAAGGCTTTCCTCAAGGAGATAAGATATTTGGACTGAGATCTTTCTTCTCAGATCCCTATCTGACCACCGCCCTCTCTCTCACGCTCTGCTAGCCTTCCAAAACCCTGTAGGCAAGGAAATTCATTTACAGACTCAATGAGGAGCAGGAGGAGTTTTTGCAATCATGGACAGAGTCAAAGGGAGGGAAACAGAGGAGGACCAAGCCTCCCAGTGGGTCAGATGATCGTCAGATAGCATTAAATATGCATTTCCTCAGTGAAATGTGACAAGAAATGGTTCAAAACTTGTCAAGAACAGCTGAGAACTGAGGTGGAAAAGAATGCAACCTTAGATGGCTGGAGGAAATAAGACGGTTAAATGAAATGTGAGGGGATGGGATCATTTTAATGGAGGTGAGGCATTTCATCGCAGTAGGGCTTAGAGTTCTTCTCCTGCCTGTCACTGTACAGCAGCTGATAAAGTAACGTGGAGCTGAAAGGAACATCTGGCCCTGAATGAAGGCTTGCAATACATGTGTGCACGCAAGTGTGAGGAGATGAGGGTGAGTGCTGGATACTAAACAACAAATGGGACAGCTTACTGGAAAAGGTGGGATGCATATCTGCAAGTCTGTTGAGTGGGCATCATGTTTTTACTTTTAACAGAACATTGTGTAACATTTTCTGTTGTTTACTGGCCAAAATCGATGTCTGCATGTATATATATGCTATCATTGGTTTATTATGACCTCTGCTAATGATCTGACACATTCTCGTAAGCGAACGGTAGTAGGCGACGATAAGCCAGTATGGTACAGCCACTGGCAAGGGACAAATAGCACCGGCTATGCACAGCACACAGTGATTGAGACCCCGGCGGCGTGGCTCAGCAAGGTAGAGTGGTCGTCTCATTACCCAAGGTTCGATCCTCGGCCAAGTCAGGTTCATGTCGTTCATGTCGAGGTGTCCTTGGGCAAGACACTGAACCCCAAATTGCTCCTGACAGGTCGTGGTCGAGCGCCGTGCATGGCAGCTTCCGCCATCAGTGTGTGAATGGGTGAATGTGATGTATAATGTAAAGCGCTTTGGGTATCATTTACACACAGTAAAGCGCTATATAAGCTGTTTTCATCATCGGCAAGAAATCGAAAAGGGGACTTAAAAGCCAGCATGACCAGACGATACAAACTTTGCGCTAGCCTTCCCCAGGTAAAAGGAGAAAGATTTTAAAAGGGAGCAGGCAGCTTTCTCCTCAACAAGTAAGTCAACGTACTGCCTAAATGAACCTAAAGCCAACGTTTTTTATTCGGTTATGTTAGACAGTGTTGCTCATTACATGGGAAGCACAACATTAGATCCTGCTAAAATGCACCAGCCTCGTTGGTACAGTAAACGCCAGCTCTCAGTTGCAGTAAAGGACTAAAAGCCGGTGGCAAGGCTTTTTTAAGGTGGTAGTACTGTGACAAAAGCAAGGCAAGTTTATTTGTATAGCATATTTCATGTACAAAACAATTGAAAGTGCTTTACATAAAACATTAAAAGCATTACAGCATCAACAGCAAACTGGCCTCAACGGTGCTGTGTTGAGGCCAGTTCCCCATCGAGATCCGTTCCTCCTGTAAGAGCCATTCTTCCTCCTAAACACAGAGGAACATTATCTGCAATATTTATGAAATCATTAACCTCTTCACCTGAGTGAACACTCCATGAACTTTCGGATGACACATTTTTATCACTGTTATCGTGTCTTTTTGACACGTTGTGGCTATCGTTGTTGCAAGACATGCTTGAGAGAGTGAGGCTCTAGAATGCACAATATGTTAGAATGTGATTCAGGATTCCAGCGTTACATGAAAGTAATTCATACACAACGTCCCTTTAAGTCCTGAAGTGATGGAATAAAAGCTGAAAACACTGATTTATTACTAATTACATCTGTGTTTGTGTTTATGGGCTGTACACGTGCCTCCTCCTCCTCCTGGTGCTCGCGTCACTCTACAGTGACACAACAGTGAGCTAAGTGGGCGGTCAGCTGGACTCTGTAAATTAAATTAGGGAGTTAATGCCAGTGGAAGCAGAGAAGGGAGGGTGGCTTGTGTTGAACCCTGGAGCACCAGACACCGCCCCTAATGAAGTCACTTTTATGTCAGTAAACACGTCCAGAGAGGTCAAAACACCCCGACCTGGCTTTGAGTCACAGTGGAGATGACTGAACAAAAGGAGATGTGCAGTATTTTAAATAGATTGAGCATCTCAAACTCATACTTAGCTGGAGTGCCTCACTGATTTCTTCCAATTAGCAGATTACAGATTGCAGAACATAAATCTTCTGCAATCGGCCTTTGTTTTTTCCTTCGCCAACGCTACTAAATCAAACTACATTTGGAGCGTCATGCACAGAGCTGTAAATCATCCCTGACCCAGCTCTATCCATCAGGTGAGTGACACTCTGTTGGGCGAGGGTAGTGCCGTTCAAACAGCAAAGATGGGTACATGAAGATGGTATTGTGGTAGAATGCACTCTTTTATGTTGTCCTAACTTAACGGAGCTCATGTTATTTGCAAATGTAGACCACCTGGTTGTATTAGCAGTTCAGCACAAAGCTAAAACAGGTGTCAGGCAGCACGCAGCAGTATGTGCTGTCCAAGGCTGGCTGTTCCTAGATGTGTTTACATCACAGTGTACTTAGAACAAACAGATCAAATACACTACGCAGTCAAAGTTTAGACATAGTTATCCAGTAGATTACATGGGAAAGTGTGTATGTCGTATTTTGTCTGATTAAGCAGCTTTATTGACAATTTGCCTTTCAACTTAAAACATGTGGTAGGACTGAAATACTCAAAATTCTGGATTTGATTCATGTGTCAATTGTTTGAATTTTTGGTTATATTCATACATGCATCCACTTAGAATGAATCCTCCCAGATCATGGAGATGATGATGTTACAGCTACGAACCTGGCAACGAATTGGCTGAGTGATGTTTGGGCCATGTATGCCGGCCATAAGAATGGATCTGTGACAACATTAGCAATGAAATATCATGTCTCCTTAAGCTGCAGATGACAGTTCCCAGGCACGATTCATGCAGACATGTTGCCTTAACGCTCAATGCCAGTCAGGTTTGAAAGTCAGTCATGGGTCCTATCAGGGGATTTGACTGTCCCTGGACTGGCGCTTAGGAAATCAAACTATTCTCAAGATGTTACCTCATTTAAAGGGAATCAGAAGCCAGGCCATTAACACCTAAAACTTGCAAATGTGAATTCAGACTTGGTCTTTGGGGTGCAGATACCAAATCTATAGGATGTCCTATGATGGTTGAGATATTGACAGTTGGTCTGTTAACTTTTTACAATACAATTGAACTAAAGTCTGTTTAAAGAGTCTAAGCCATGTCGTAGCATGCTGTGAACTGCCTATAAGCTTACAAATTATGTGCAAGTAACAAACATAATACACAATATGTACTGCTTACTGCATGCGCAGTAATGGTGGTTTTCAAAAACGGCCTATGCGCCAATCCAGGGTCTGAGTCAAACCATTTTGAGACAATAGTTACGGAGTGGAAGCACAGAGGTTCTGGGGTCCTATCTTGAGTTCTAGCGGTCCTTGAGAAGTTTTGGTGCTGCTGTTATGAAGGGCTGTCTCCCGTGGGAGTGTTTGATCTGCAACCATATTTAGATGCTGGTACATGTTAAAGTACGTCCACATCAATGCCAGGACCCATGTTTTTTCAGAAAAAAAGAAGCTACCAGACTCCAGGTTTGTTTTTAACTTTTTGTTTTTTATTTTTTTTTGTTTGGTAAGATTCATCATATTTGCAGAAAACTTTTGATTTACGAAGAAAAATAGCATAACTATGAGACAGCCATGCACATGCAAAGCTGTAAGGCCCATTTATGCTCAACGCAGAGGATGGATAAAAGACTTGTCTGTCTTCTGCTTCGGTTACGCACAGAATTTTCAGGGAGCTTAGCTATCCGTTGCTTGACGCAGAAGACGAAGCAATACTACCAGAAATCACAGGGGCAGTGTTGACCAGCAAAAGAAACAAACCAGAAAACAAGAGAATCAAGAAGGGAACAAAAAAGCAGAAGAATGAAGACGAGGACAACTGTTGAAATTGCGCGAGCTTTTGAAGAAAGACTATATGCGAGTGTTTAGAGCGTGTTGGGAGATTGGAAAAAACTTTAAATCACCCTATGTATAGCAAAACCACACATTTCAACAAACAGCAGAGAGTTAAGTGAAAAAGGACCATGATGCAATAAAAGCTAAAAACTAGGTGGAATTCAGGAACAAGCCTCCAAATAGGTTTCTCATTCTCTGGTGGCGACAGCTAGCCGGCTGACTCATCCAGAGGCTCTACAGCAGCTGAGGTTCTGTGTGATTAAAGCCAGTCTGCTGATTGGGCTGTTGCCCCACTTTCACACTTTCCATCAGCTCATTCGGGCCAAGCTTTGCTGTTCTGGGAGACGTGTCGGCTTAGGTAACGCTCCTGCAGACCTAACTGACACTGTTAGCTGCCAAACATGCTCCGTCCAGTTGGTGATTTAATCCTATTTGATGTTTCTGACCAGTGCCAGTTCACTTGGTTGAATTATTAAAACAAGTTTGTCGGGGAGGTCAAGGTGTCCTGTTCTCCTTCTGCTTCCACCAGTCTGACCAGGTTATCTAAGTGTTTAAAAAGAGGTTTTATTGACCTCACACCAGCTTCCATAAAAAGTTTTTTTTTTTTTAAAACTGACTAACCCTGGATCCAGACAGATGGCTAACAAATGGTCTGAGAAACATTTGTCTAAGAAAGCGTCTCACCCAGAGACAATCGACACACACTGATGTATCAGCATTAAAGTCAATGTTGCACAACAAAGCTACAGGTATCCTGGTAAACTAAACTTTTATGGGCTCAATATAAAGTCATAAAGATTTTGCAGCTGTAAATCAATGTTTGTAAATAATTATTTGTATTTGTAAATCAAGTTTGTCATCCTGCAAAAAAAAAAAAAATTGCCTGGAAAATTGCAAATGTGTAGAAAAGGATTTACATGGTTGTAAAAAAGACTTGTATTTGTGGAAAATAATAGATGTTCTTATGCAAATATCCTGTCCACAGATGTGAAGCAGAAAACTGCATGCAAGACTGAAGTTGTTGTTGCAAATTTTGTCCTTGTTTTTTTACATCTATCTGATTGGATGGTGACCAATCAAACTGTCCAATCAGAGAGCAGACACTTTCCTGTCCCTCCGCACCACTGCAGGCTCTTAAAGGGGAGTAGATCAATAAATCAGAGTGGTTTATTAACTGTCTGCAACAACCTTTGTGAAAAAATTAATGTGACAATGTGCGAAGATTGTCTATTAGTGACAGACATCGTACTCTAACATAAACCGAAATTATTCAGTCCGAGACTCCAGCAGCAGATGCTTCAGACTGTCTCTCTCTGCAAACCACCACTTTCTCCTCCTCACAGGTGCTCTCCTCCAGCTGACCTCCATGGGCCGCAGTATCTATTTCAACCATGCTTGGATTCAGGGGTAGCCGTTGTTGCATTAGGACGATCACCATGATTCTCCCTATAGCTCCTCCAAAAACAAGCGCTGCCTGTACGTGGCTGTTGTTCCCCCCGGGTAGTGGTGGAATGTACCGTAGCCCAGTAGATAATACCGTTTATGGACTGTCACCTCTCACGCTTCCTCACTGTAAATTCTTCAACCTCCCGCATGAGGGAGGTTTAATGGACAGAGCTGGACACAGTCAGCTGATTCAGCTGCCACCCTGGAATCGAAGCATCGTTGAAGTTTTAACTGCCGTGCATGCAGGCCAGCTGCAGAAAAAACAAGCTGAGCAACAACCATAACAGGCAGAAAAGGTGAAAGTGATGGTTTGCAGAGAGAGAGAGAGTCTGCAGCACCTGCTGCTCGAGTCTCGGAGTGAGAAATATTGGTTTATCATGTTGACTTTGAGAGACAATTGCACCACCATCTGTCCTTAAAATGTATCGACTTCCTTTTAAGGACCTGCAGCAGTGCGGAAGGTCAGGAAGGTGTCTGCTCTCTGATTGGACAGTTTGATTTGTCACTATCCAATCAGATAGACGAGGACAAAACTTCAGAGTCCCACATGCAGTTTGCTTCAAGTCTGTGGACAGGATGTTTGCAAAAGAACTTCTTTTACTTTCCACAAATATGAATATTTTTTTCAACAATGCAAATCTTTTTTTGCACATTTGCAAACTCAAATTTTGCAAATGTGCAGGCAGATTTTTTTGCAGGATGGTTAACTTGATTTTCAAAAACAAACTGAAATTATTTGCAAAAGTTCATTTGCATCTGCAAAATCTTTATGACTTTATATTGAGCCCATAAACGTTCTCTAAGCAGTAACTACTGCAGAATCATTTGCATTCCCAGGGCTCAGCAGCCATCAGAGTTGCTGCTTTTATGCTGCAGGGGCCAAACAACCTTAATGCAGTCCAATTATTTTGTTTCTTAGTGAGAGCTGAGCAGCTTTCCATGTTAGATGGCGAGATTTGAGATTTTTACTGTTAGAGCTGACTCATGGCCACCCAATATGCGGCTCCTGGCAGGATCCTGGTGCCAGTTGCTGCTGGCGGGGTAGCGAGGATGTAAACGAAGTTGTTTACCAAGTGGTTGCAAAAAATGTGAAATCAAGGCAGAGAAGAGGGGCCAGCAGCAACGGTACTGAGCGTGAGTTTGTTTACTGCTTTTGAGGGTGTAGAGTTTTAACATACTTTGGATGATTGTGTCTTTGAATGTGTAACTTATAAATGAACATTTTGTTGTAAATTATTGTCTTTAAAGCTGGAAAGTTGTTTAAAAATGCATGCGTTGCTAAAAGATTATGTTGTCATGACAACATCTCTCCATGTAGTTTCATTAAGAAACATATAGTGTGAGTTTTGCAAACATTCACCTCTGGAAAACCTTTGCTGTCAGAGAATATTCCAAAAGTTATTATAACATGCCGGTTTGCACACTTTGCAGAAAAAACTAACACTTTTAAAACAGAATAAGTCCGAAACATCCCTATGAGTCATATTAGGACTTGTTAACAATGTTCATTTAATGGGTTAAAGGTGTTTGTTTAGTTTATAAAAGCATCTATTGTGCATGTACAACTCTAGAACAGAAAAAGCTGGAATGATGTAAAAGAAAAAATAAAATAAAAACCTAAAATTTGTGCAGGCTATTCTGTGAGGGGTGGTGCTTTGTCTATGTTTGTGTTCACCTCTGCTTTGCTGCCGGTTAACCATACCACCGAGGGTCCAGCGGCGGTCCAGCCTCTTCAGATGGGCCTTTCGCCTCTTAGTAACTGATGATGAACAGCAGCAACCAAAAAAAAAACAAAGAATAAGGAGTTAGTGTAAGAAGCTTGGATTAGGTAAGAAATGGAGAAAAAGCTGGTTTTAGTCACAAAAACATTTTAAACAACTGAAGTGAAAATGGAGCGTAAAGGTTACAGATCGATTGTAATTATTTCTGATTAATCTCCAAGGGTTTTTCTTTAAAATTTGACCGTGTTTATGTAGCAAATATCTAACTTTCCTTCCTTCCTAACAGCACCTGACAGATATGAAACTGAAGTCATGGCAGGCAGGTGGATGCTTGCTGAACTCTACAGGCTCATTGCTGTATATGGTGGCCGTTTCAGGGCTGCAGCAGAACCGTGTTAAAAACAGAGAGGTTTCCGTGTGTACAGAAAAACAATGTTTTAGCTAAATCAAAACAGTTTCTCTGAGCAGAAAGATTCGAGTGTGGGTTAACACATCTGTCACAACTCAACGTGAGCTTGAGGGTAAACAATTTACAGCACAAAATATCTGCCTGGAGCCGAATGAATCTTACTGTGGAGCGTCTCCTGGCCCGTCTGGGAACTTCATCTGAGAACGGACCAAACTGACTGCTCACTGAACCAGAATTGTGTTGACACATAACAGAATCTTTTTTATTAGCAGCCTGTCACAAAAAAGTTCACATTACTTTAGTTGCATCTATGAAAAACACCAAAGATAACACAGGTTGATAAGCAGGAAATGCTATTTTTGCATCAACAACGTGATTCCCAAATTCTGTTAGCTGAAAACTTGGCATTTGTCAGCATGTTGTGCCGTGTGTCCTTAAAACATTTGAGTGGAGGAGAAAGTGTCACGGTCTGTGGGTTTTTGTTCTCTTTTGGGTCAGTTCTTGTTACATTTCTGTTTCACATGTTGATTTCTGGTTTCCTGTTTATCTTGGTTCTGATGACCACACGTTGTTTTACCCTCCATCTTGTTGCATCGGTTTCTTATTTAATCTTATTTTTTTATTTATTTATTTAAATTTTATTAAAATTGAGACAGTACACATTAATAAACTCTCGTGTAAATGTGTCAGATTCTAGCCATTGGCTAGTTTCCATCTGTGTTCCCTGGGCAGTTTGATGTCATTTAAAACAAGTCTTAAAAAGTACAACATATTTACATAAAATAACAATTTATGTGTGGTCCCTATTATTGCACATTCATCACTATAAAATGCATATTATCCATATTATATTATTTGGTTAGTTAACCTTCTGATGAATTGATTAAAAACAGAAAACAGCATCTTTTTTTCACCTACAATATTTTACTTCTACAGACACGAACAGTGGTGCTTTTATTTATATTTAATCTTATTTGGCTTTTTATTTATTATAAATAATTTATTAAATTTATTTATATGAAATTTTACAATATGTTTATTTTGCTTCAGTAAGTGGCAGTGTATTGGATGATTTCCTAATGGCCACTGAAGTGCACCCATGCATATACAAGAAAGCAGCCTTTAATTTGGTGACAATATGCATGGAAGGGTTAAGTTCACCCGCCTGCGTCCCGTCTCATTGTCCAGCATTTGGGTCCCACTCCTTGTGTCTCCGTGACCACTGACGTGCCAGAACTAAAATAAAAAAACTATCACTACCAGATAAATAAGATCTGAAAGATTCAATATCCAGCAAAGACCTGAGCCAGGACCAAAGAGATGCATCTGGACCTTCAACTGATCCATCCACTGTTTGCTAAAGCCTCATCAGAAAAGATCTCCGTGAAAACGTGGCTGTCTAGCAGCCATACTTAAGAAAGAGAAGCAAAGAGAAAAGGC